>NC_134024.1:30440304-30761554 GCF_040712315.1 Castanea sativa | reverse complement strand
GATCATTCACCCAAGACTCCCTTGAAAGTCAAAATAGACAAAAGGTGTGCACATATCCCGAAGGAATTGAATATGCAAGCACATCATACAAACTTGTGCACATATTCTAAGGGAATTGAACATCCAAATACAGTATAAGAGGTAGAGATAAAGATAGAGACCAAGGTCACCCTAAGGCAAGAGCCTCATAAGAACAGGTAGAGATAGAGATGGGGAAGATAAGAGGCGCAAGCCACTTGGAGAAGTTTGAGGTGCAAGCCCCAGATGGACACCACACATATATATATATATATATATATATATATATATATATATATATATATATATATATATATATATATATATCCTTTTAAGCTCGTAAGAGCACCCTTGTTTATTTGTTTGAGCTCGTAAGAGCATCTTTGTTGATAGGCCAAAAACGTATTGACCCCTTGTGATGGATTCAGTTAATTAATTAGCCAAGTTATTAATTAATCAAGTTAACATGCAAAGCGTGGTAGCATAAACAAATCACCAATTAAACTAAGTATGCAGTGGAAAATAAATGACACGATGATTTGTTTACGAATAGGGAAAATTTACATGGCAAAAACCCCACCGGGTGAATTTAAGGTCACCACTCCCGAAACTCCATTATTATCACAACAAGCGGTTACAAGTAAAGGAATCTCAAGTACCTTACCAACCTACAGTTGAACCTTTACCCCAATACCCAATTGGACTTGTTCTGTAGTAACAATTTCGCCTTTCAATGCACAGCTCCCAAGTACGTGACTAACCAATTGCGCGGATCCCAGTACGCGACTTCAATCACCAACTAGAGAAGATTTTTGGCTGCAAAATTCTTTAATCATCCACACGATGAAGATCAAGAAGATGCTTGGTTACAAAACCCTACGGTACAAAGACACAGCAACTTCTTCACAAGAGAGATGAACTAGGGCAAGAACTTTGTCTCAAGTTACAATTTGCATGAACAAGAATTTCTCAATGCTTGTGAAACTTGCCACCCTTTGACGGCCCTTAAAATAATCCTTTTATACGTCTAAGGTTAGGAGAAAAGAAGGCCCAAAGACACATCCACAGATTGGAATCAAAACGGAACTCAAAATCTATTTTTCTTAAATCTCGACAGCTAAAGGTGTCGAGGTGTTGTCGAGCCTCGGGGACAAAACAGCTTCTTAAAGCTCGATAGATGCAGCTGTCGAGCCAGCTGTCGAGCTTTAATAAAGAGCACTTCTAAGCTTGTTTCTTGGGCAGACTTGATGACTTCAATACTTGATCTTGAAACACAGTTTCTTGAAGTATAAAACTCATCCTAATTCTACCCAATTACAAGTAAAATGCATTTTGACAAAGGATTAGCCAATTACATAAATAATGAATGACATATGTTCTAAACAAGTGAAACACATATGTCCTAACATTTGTTTGTTTTTCTTTTTAAGTGACCCCATGATAGTGAATTGCTCGCCTTTTGCTTGCAATTGGCAGAATAAGTTCTAGGATAGTGAACCTATTATTGCTCATTTCTTGAGTAACAAAGGTGGGAATTCGGACATATGATGTTGGGGTATATGCCCTAAAAATCCAATTTATTGGCATGTTGTAAATAATTAAATTGTTTAATTATATGAGACTATTTATAAATGAACTAATGAGACATTATCATAGTCCATGAGATGCATTGTATGTGATTTATGTGAAAAGTCACAGAAGATGTAAATCACAAGTTCCTTGTAAACTCAAAATGTAGTTCGTAGTCGGTGATGAAATTGGGCGTTTCATCTGCGAAGACTATAACACATTAACTAAGATGATTTGTCTTGATCATGAAACTGGAGACTTCTAGTTGATGTGTTGATGTGTCTTAAGAGTTAAGACATATTGAACTGGACCGCTGTGAGAATAATTATTCAATCAACAACTGTCACCTGAATAATTAATCTCACGACTTCTAATTTCATAGACTCTTAATCCTGAAAGGGTAGTGAACCCGATCATGAAATGTAGGTTACTTTAATATATCAAGAGTGAGATCTAATATTCACGGTCAAAACCTCAGTATGTTGGGTAACCACACGTAGTGTTGAGGGAACACATACTCTCAAGATGGAATCCATAATCTCTTTTTATAGAGACACGAAATATCCCCTTGAGATAAGTTTAATGGGAAATGGTTATTCATGGCACCCACTTTAGTAAGGAGTTACTAAAGCTTATATTTATTGAAATTGGATTTCAATAAATGTGAATAACTAAAAGATTAAACCGGATACTCAAGGATAAAATGGTTGTTTACAAAGTGAGTTTATTATGACTTTGTTCACTACGGATATTTCATGGAGGAGTCAAATGATATTATTAGAGTCTTGGGATATAATTTATTAATAAGAGCTAGAGTGCAATTATATTCATATAGTGATATTGAATATAATTAATGGTAACTTTGGACTTATCAAGAGTTGACAGAAAAACCCCAGGCCCTTTGGAGCTAGTGTCTTATTGGTCACTTTTGGTCCCACTCCAAGCCACACACTAAAGCCCAATTGGAAATGCCCAATAGGCTAGCCCAATTAGATAATTAATTAGTTATAAAGGGAGAAACATACAGAATTTTTATTATAAGAAAAGAGAGACATCATTGTGAAATGGTGTGTATGTGTGAGTGAAACCACTCAATTATTCTTCCTTGGAAACTGATTGAGAGACCACACTTATTGGGCATAAAGTAGAATTGGAGTGAAGATTAAAAGTGTTCCCAAGTACTTCTAATCCTTTGTTTTGAATTTCACCGCACCAAGGTACGCTATCTTATTCTTAAATTCTGAAATTTACATTATGCATGTTACTAATCATAAATGAAATAGATCCATGTTTGTTGCTTCTGCTGTGTGTTTTGTATGAGATACAAAGCCAGATTTACCAACATATGAATCCCACTCGACTTTGCGAAGTCCCACCTCGCCCCATGCATGCATGTTATGTGCCGTGTGTTTTGTCTCTTATTCTTTTAATTTCATGAATGAAGCTCACGAATCAAAAGAAGGGCATCTGTAGACATCACATTTTGTACCCCTTATAACTCGGGCCCCCGTTTCCCAATGATGTTGAAATTCTAAGACCCAAAGTTGGTTTAGGGCCCAATCAGTTTACAAATTGACTTGAAAGATGTTAAAATGGAAAACATAACTTTTCAATGAACTAAAAGTCTTTTTTTGGAAAATAAAGGCCAAAAGAAACCCTAAGCCTGTGTACGTAGGCAAGAGCCTGTGCACGCAGGTAGAGTTTCAGAAGCACCAAAACGGCAAGCTTTTTGCATTAAAGAATAAGGTTTGGAACGAATCCCACTTGTCTAGGAGCCGTTCCAAACTCCCATTTTCACTATATAAATAGCCATACATGGTACCATTCAAAGACATAGAAATCCCACGACAGAACATTAAGATTCACTAGAAATAGTGAATCAATGAGAGAGTTTTTTACAAAACATCATTAAGTCACTTTTATTTGATTAGGGCCTTTTCTGGCCGTGATCATTGAATTTTAAGATTACTAATCGCATTCTTATTGGTTTGTGATAGATATGACGAAGGGGAACGGAAAAAAATCAAGCCTAGGAGCTTTCGCTTTAAGTTATCCACTATTAAACTCTTCTTTCCTTTCTACCTTTTAGTTTATGTTTTAATCTATTTCTTTGCCTTGTTTATGCTTATAATATGTTTGTTTAGACTAGGTTTACATTTTCCTTATGTTTTAAACATGTTAGGTTGCTAGAAATCATGTTTTGAACTTTGCTCTATTTGTTATGCTTTTAGGGTTTCTGGGCAGAAACCCACACATGCATGATCAAGGCTGTGTACACAAGCTTGAATATGCACAAGCAAGGATGTTCATGCGTACGCATGAACCAGCCCAGAAACCCTAATTTTCTTTTCTTTTTTTTTTGCTTTTGCTTTCATATGAATACTTTTGTTTAGACTTTTTCCACGTTTTTGTGCTTTCAAAGCATCTGTTTCATATGATTAATTAGATGTTTTCCTTTCACATGTTCAAATTAGGGTTTGTTTTATGTTATCTTTATTTCAATGCAATGTCATTCATTCACATGTTCATGCATAATGTCATAGGTGCTGAGTTGCTGGAAGGTAAGTGAGATAAGTCATGCATTTACATGAACATGAATCTTTGTAGGGTTTTGTTTAATGATAAATGCGAATATGCATGCTTGGATGAGTTATGCTTAATCACATGTTTGTTTGGACCTCTTAATGCTCATATACTTCTACCTTGGGTGTGATGATATGATGCTAGATGTATGATAGGACTTATAACGTGAGATAGGAGCATGATTAGGATTTGTGGTGTTATGTGATGACATGATGATAATGGCATGCTAGGGTTTATGTTATGCTATGCTAGATGAATGTTAGGATATTACATGATTAGATGCATGCTAGGGTTTGTGACGTGATGATATGCCATGATTAGATGTGTGTTAGGTCTTGTTTGATTTCCATGATAGATGTATGGTTAGAGATGATTGAGTATGCCTTTAATAGGGTTAAAACATAAGGCACAATGATGGGAAACCACCTTAGGGTTGGGTAGTTTTGGGTGCCTAACACCTTCCTAAGACCATACCTTAACTCCAAACCCATATCTCTGGTAGTAAGATCAAAATGTCCTACCTTGAGAGGATGCTATATATATTGTTCCTAGGCCATTGCAAAAACTAGGTGGTGACTCCATCTGTTGTGTCCAAAGTGGGCCTAAATCGAGGTGACACTCTTCAAGTCCACTGAATTTCCCCGAGCAATGAGACCATATTCCATAGCCCAGCACTGAAAAGATACAGTTTGTAAGAGGTTATGGTACAATTTGCAAGAAAACATGACAATTTGCAAGAGGTTATGGTACAGTTTGCAAGAGAACATGACAATTTGCAAGATACATATATGTTAAGATGCGTACCCTTAAATTCTATTGTATAATGCTATTTATGACATTATGTTATGATTAATAAAGTTGTTTTATTATTATAGAAAATAATGGTAACATGAATATTGAGACATTATCATATAGTCCATGATATGCATAGTATGTGATCAATGTAATTTAGTCACAGAAGATATAGATCACAAGTTCTTTGTAAACTTAGAATTATAGTTCGTAGTCGGTGATGAAATTGGGCATTTCATCTACGAAAACTATAACATATCAACTAAGATGATTTGTCTTGATCATGGAAATGGAGATTTCTAGTTGGTATGTTGATATGTTTTAAGAGTTAAGACATATTGAACTGGACCGCTGTGAGATTTATTATTCTCTTAACGACTGTCAAATGAATAATAATTCTCACAACTTATATTTGCATGAACTCTTAATCCTGAGAGGATAATGGATCTGATCATGAAGTGTAGGTTTCTTTGACATATCAAGAGTGAGATCTAAAGTCACGATCAAAACCTCAGTATGTTGGACAACCACATTTAGTGTTGATGGAACATATATTTTCATGATGGAATTCATAGTCTCTTAACGGAGATATACAATATTCTCTTGAGATAAGTTTAATGAGTTTGGTTATTCAGAGTGTTAGGTCTAACCACTTTAGTAAGGAGTTACAAAAGTATATATTTATGAAATTGGATTACATAAATATATGATGAATAACATTAAAGGATTAAACTAGGTACTCAAGGAATTAAGATGTAGTAATTTACAAAGTGGCAATCTACATTCATGACTTTGTATTACTACGAATATTTTATGAAAGGGTTGCATGTATAATAAAGTCTTGAGATATAATTTATAAATAAGGCCTAGAGTGCAACTATATTTATCTAGTGGTATTAAATATAGTTAATGTTAACTTTGGACTTGTCAAGAGTTGACAGAAAAGCCTAAGGCCCATTGGAGCTAGTGTCTTATTAGTCCCTTTTGGTCCCACTCCAATCCACATACTAAAACCCAATTGAAAAGGCTCAAAAGGTCAGCCCAATTAGATAATCAGTTAGATACAAATGGAGAAACATACAGAATTTTTGTAAGAGACATAATTGTGAGAGTATTAGTCACTCTATTCTTCTCCCTTGGAAACTGATTGAGAGACCACATTTCTTGGGCGTTAGTGGAATTGCAGTGAAGATTAAAAGTGTTCCCAAGTGCTTCTGATCTTCGGTTTTGAAATTCACCACACCAAGGTATGCTCTCTTGTTCTTGAATTTTGAAATTTACATAGTGCATGTTCTCAATTGCGAATGAAGTAGATTCATTTATTTTCCGCTGCGTATGTTTTGTATACCCATTGGAGCTAGTGTCTTATTGGTCCCTTTTGGTCCCACTCCAATCCACATACTAAAGCCCAATTGAAAAGGCTCAAAAGGTCAGCCCAATTAGATAATCAGTTAGATACAAAGGGAGAAACATACAGAATTTTCGTAAGAGACATAATTGTGAGAGTATTAGTCACTCTATTCTTCTCCCTTGGAAACTGATTGAGAGACCACATTTCTTGGGCGTTAGTGGAATTGCAGTGAAGATTAAAAGTGTTCCCAAGTGCTTCTGATCTTCGGTTTTGAAATTCACCACACCAAGGTATCCTCTCTTGTTCTTGAATTTTGAAATTTACATAGTGCATGTTCTCAATTGCGAATGAAGTAGATTCATTTATTTTCCGCTGCGTATGTTTTGTATGCGATACAAACATGTATATTCCCAACAAGATATGACAGTTTGCAAGAGGTTATGGCACAATTTGCAAGGAACAGATATGGTAGTTTATAAGATAACAGTTTGCAAGATATGGGTACAAATGCAATCAACAAGAATATGGTACATAGTCTTAACCTAAATGGCATATGGATATATGACCATAAGGGTGAGAATGCATGAGCTACAAGAGAAAAAGGAAAGAAACTAACCTCGAGGAGCTTCCAAGGGCCCACTAGTTGGCACAGAGTCCCCCAACTGAGCATGTCCAAGGAAGACTAAAAGTACGCTAAGCATGCTTGCCCCCAGTTGGCAATTTGAGCCCTCTAAAGTCCAGGAAAAGGGCCAGCCACTTTAAAGACATCATCTACCCACCATTGGAGAATAAATACGCCTCCAATAGGTACAGCAAAAAGACCCTGGCCATCCAGGCACACTCCTCAGTCGTCCCCTGTGGACAACACATGAAATCTGCCTCAAGGTCGGTGTAGCGAATCGTCTCTGTGGCTTACCTCTTCCTAAGTAGCTCAGCACCCAGTTGAGTGCCCGACTCGTCCTCCAAACTTATAGGGACTCCATCAAACTGCAGACCGGTCATGCGGTGGAAGTCGTGAGGAGTGATAGTCATCTCCCAATCAGCAATGTAGAAGGTGTGAGTAGTGTCCCCCACCTTTTAGCTAAGGTCTGTGCCAAGACAACACTAGCAAATCTCTCAAGCAGCAAGCGGAGGATGGGTTCAAAACTTGTAGTATGAATGTGACCCCAAGTCTCCTTAGTAAGGTTGTTGTAACATACCAATGCCCGGTTAGTACTCCCCCTGCCAGAATATGGAGCTAAAACCTACAAAAAGAGAATGAGATTAAATTCATGATTAGGTGAAAAGAATAGTGGGAAAGTGATGTTGGGTTCACAATAGAGAGAGAGAGTGAGATGTGATGTAAGGCATACAATGGGAAGCAAAAATAGTGAGGAATGATGTTAAAATTGCAAATAGATGAAGAATAGATGAAAAAGGAGTCCAAATGCCTAAACTAGGGTTTCTGCCTAGTGATATGCATGTGCAGGAAGGAAGCTTTGTACACAGAATTCTGCACGCATGCGCAGGTTCGAACCTACGTAAGCATGAACTGAAGAACGGATACACGCACAAAAGAACAAGCCTGTATACATATGAATACAGGCTATGTAAGCAAGAACATGTCTACGCACACAGACCCGAACCTACTCATGCAGGAACAAACATAGAAGGGTGTTCTTTAACTTTTTCAAGATTTCTTTAATCAAAACTTAACCTAAACATGTTCCTACCTCTCCTAAAGTGTCAGGTTTTCATCTAAACCCATCCCACAACAAAACCCAAGCATTTACAAGCCTAAAAATACATCAATATGTAAGATTAAAGGAAAAGCTTGAAAATGGAAAAAAAAATGAATAAACTCACCGATCCAGCCCTCGCGCCCTCAAAAAGATGTTGTTGTGATCTATAGGTCAAGGGAGGTGCCTCAACCAACCTTGCTGCTCCATTATAGTGTGTGAGATGGAATGCATTGGTGGAAAGGATGTAAGAACTCTTCTTCTACTTGGGTGCCATTGAAGGAGATGAGAGAGTTTAAGAGAGAATGTGAGATTAAAGAAAAGATGAGAGTCAAATTGTGAGGGAATGAGAGAGAGCCAAAAAGTTTTTTGTAGAGGGAGTTAGAGAGAATATGAAAAGGTGAGGGAGATGAAGAGAATGAAATAAGAAACAGTTAGTAATTGTTGGAGAAAAAAAGATGAAGAGGCGGGAACATACCTGATGACTAAACTAAATATAGCTTAGCACCAAAAAAAAAATCAAATATCCCCATATATTTCCCAGGAGGCTAAAAATTGCAAAGGAAAATTTTAAAAAAAATACATCCAAAAATGACAAAAATGCCCTCAGTAGACAAAGAACACAAAGACCCTAAAAAAGCATCCCCAATGGATTGGAAGCACCAAATGCATTCCCAATGGATTGAGAACATCAAAAGCATCCCCAGTGGGTCGATAGCATAAAAAACATCCCTCAGTGGATTTGAATCATTATGAAAACTTCTTCGTGAGTCAAGATTATCAACCAAATCCCGAGTAAAATTCAATAGAACTACCCCATGGGTCCAAGACACATAAGTAGACCCCTTGAGAGTTGCAAATGAGATTTCCCCAATGGAGTTGAAAAAACCCTCTGGAGAGTGGAGTCAACATCAATCCCCAGGAGCCATAAGAAAGAAGAATACAATTTTTCCTTAATGAAGGAAAGTTTTCCCCAATGAGCAACACACCACCAAAAAGTCCCCAATAACCTACCCCCTCCCTAGTGGACCGTTCACCATCAAGACTTCATGGTAGGTTGGAATCATCACCAAAACACTTCTTAGTAAAATTATACTCACTAGTGAGTCCTCTAGCATCCTCAGTGGATCTTTCATTCAAAAAATAGTCAAGCAAGTCAGAATTCGTGCAGATATCCTATGAGAATTAAACATGTAGGTGTGAAACCTCAAGCAAGTCAGAAAGGAAGAACACAGAATTCATGCACATATCCTATGTGAATTGAATATTCAGGCACAGATCCTATAAAATACAGAAATTGTGCACATATCCCACAGGAATTGAATATGCAAGTACAGATCCTATACAATACAGAACTTGTGCACATATCCTACTGGAATTGAATATGTAGGCATAGGCCACACACCGGTCAAGAAAAGTCAGAATACAGAAATTGTGCACATAACCTCCAAGAATTGAACATGCAAGCACATAATACAGAAATTGTGCACATATCCCGAGAGAATTGAATATGTAGGCACAATGGAAAAGGTAGAGATAAAGATCGAGACCAAGGTCACCTTGAGGCAAGAGCCAGGTAGAGATAGAGATGGAGAAGACAAGTACTACCCAGAGGCACAAGTCACCTAGAGAAGTTTGAGGCAAGAGCCCCAGATGGACACCATAGATATATATATATATATATATATATATATATATATATATATATATATATATATATATATATATATATCCTTTTAAGCTCATAAGAGCACATTTGTATGTTTGGTTAATGGTTACGGCTGTTAGCCTTGTTTGTTTTTCTTTTTAATGACTCTAGGATAGTGAGTCACTCGCCTTTTGCTTGCAATTGGAAACACAGGTTCTAGAATAGTGAACCTGTCATTGCTTATTTACTAAGTAACAAAGGTGGGAATTGGGACATACTAATCCCATGCAACTTTTCAAAGTTACACCTTACCCTATTTATGCGTGATGTGTGTCATGTGCGTAGGTTTGGCAAAAACAGGTTTTAGAATAGTGAACTTGTCGTTGCTCGTTTCCTAAGCAACAAAGGTGGGAATTTGGATATACGAATCCCACACAACTCTTCGAAGTTACACCCCACCCCATGTATGTGCGATGTGTGTCGTGTGCATGGGTTAGGCCCGAGCTGTACGTCGAAACAAAATGTTTTATCTCTTATTCTTTTGATTTCGTTAACAAAGCTCATGAATCAAAAGAGGGGCATTTGTAGACACCGCATTTTGTACCCCTTACGACTCAGGCCCTCGTTCTCCAATGATGTTAAAAATCTGAGACTCAAGATTAGTTTAGGGCCCAATCAGATGTTAAATTGACTTGAGAAATGTTAAAATGAAAAATATAACTTTTAATGAGCAAATAAAGCTTTTGGAAAAGTAAAGCCAAGGAAGCCCTCAGCATGCGCACGCAGGAATCAGCCTACGCACACAGCCATAATGCATGCGCACATAGACCTGATTTTGCACGTGCATGTAGGGTTTCAAAAACATTAAAAAAATGCAAGTTTTTTGCATTAATGTTGAGGTTTAGAACAAATCTCATATCGTCTAGGAGCTGTTCTAAACCCTTATTTGACAATATAAATAGCCATACATGGTACCTTTTCAAAACACATAGAAATCCTTGGGGAAAACACTAAGATTCACAAGAAATAGTGAATCAAAGAGGGATTCTTTCACAAAACATCCTTAAGTCAATTTTCTTTTGATTAAGGCCTTTTCTAGTCTTGATCTTTGAGTTTAAGATTACTAATCATGTTTCTTATTGATTGTGAATAAATTTGAGTAAGGGGAACGGTAAAAAATCAGGCTTGGAAAGCTTTATGTTTGAGGCATTAGTCTAAACTTTCTTTTTCCTTTCTCTTTCTTTTTATGCTTTACTCTTTCTGTTTGCTTTAGTTTTTTGTTATTATATGTTTTAATGTGTCTACGCAATTTAGGTTTATGTAGTTTTATGTTTTAAAAGCAATTTAGGATGTTAGATTTATCGTTTTGAATCCTTGCTCTATTTGTGTGTTGCTATGGTTTTTAGGGAGGATTCCACATGTGCATAATCCTGCTTGCGCAAGCAGGCTTGATTATGCGCACGTAGGCTTATTCCTGCATGCGCATGATTCTGCCCAGAAGCCCTAAGCCTAGTTTATTTGATTACGTCTCTTGTTTCCTTGCATAAAGATGCTTCTGTTTTAGATCCTTTATATATATATATATATATATATATATATATATATATATATATATATATTTGTGATTTTGAGTCTCAGTTTCACATGTTTGTTGTTTATTTGCCTTTCACATGTTTAAATTAGGGGTTTTTTTTTTTTTTCATTTTCTCACTTTAATGCCATGAACATGCATTCATATGTTCATCCATTGATGCCATAAGTGCTAAGCTGCTGCAAGATAAGTGAGGTAAGTCATGCATTCACATAAACATGCATATTTGAATATGATCTTGTTTAATGATAGACTTAAAAATGTTTTTTTTTTTGGATGAATTATTCTTAATCACATGTTATTTAGATCTTTCCATGCTTGTGTTTTTGTCTTGATTTACTATTTATGCCTTGGATATGATATGATGACATGGTATTAGATGAATGTTAGGTGGATGACATGTATGATAGTAAAATGCTAGGGTTTATGTTATACCATGATAGATGAATGATTACGTCTTTTTGGGATGATTCATGCCATGTTGTATGCTTAGATGTATGCCAGTGTGTGTGTGTGTGTGAGTTAGAATGCAATATTGAGTGTGCCTTTAATAAGGTTAAGACATAAAACACAATGAGAGGAAGCCAACCCTAGGGTAGAGCGGTTTTACGTGCCTTACACCTTCCCAAAGCCATACCTAAACTCTGAATCCATATCTCTAGTAGTAAGATAAAAAAAAAAGGTCATTGCTCAAAAGGATGCTATATATATGGTTCCTATACCATTACAAAAACTAGATGGCAACTCCCCTGCTGTGTCCACATTGGGCTAGCCTCAAAAAGATTTAACCATAGTAGAAAATTCATTGCCCACTCAAAACAAATTAATTGGGAGCCCAACCTCAAAGGACCTAGAGTCATTTGGTCTGGGCTCGCATAATATTGTATAAAAAAGTAACAAAACATCCTTCTTAAAAAAAAGTAACAAAATATGATTTTCTCTATTTTAAAAAAAATCTAAATATGGAATTTGATAATTATGATAATTATTAATAAACACCTATAATGATTGTGTTTGTTTACGGAACTAAATCTATTATATTATATAAAGAAAATATGATATGTCAATATTAGAAGGTTGATCTCTGATGGTGAACTAAAAAATCAAACCAACTCCAACTCATCCATAGGAGGCATCTAGAGCAGAAGAGACATCCCACATAAGAAGGTCGTCCATGGCAGGAAGACCATCTGTGGGAACGAGGTACGTTCATCAGGAAGGCTCCTAGACGACCCCCTAACACTTAGGGAATTCCCAAGTGTGAATTAGCCTACAAGAGTTGGCGATGGAACCATATGTTATTATTCCAAGGCATGAGTGAGATCCAGGTTCATTGCTACAACTCCTTATTAAATACTTAACTTCCAATGACAGTTATATAAAAAAAAGTATAACTCCCATAGCGATTGTGGAAGTTATGCTTGGACCCTTTTACCTCCTCAAATACATGGGAAGTTACAAATCTAATAACTGTTTCTAGGGCACACTATATAAACACCCATTTAGACCAGATAAAGGTACGTTTTTACAATTCCTAAAAAGTTGGAACTCTAGAATTTAAGAGAAAAACTAACTTTGGCATCGGAGGGTTCTTGGCCAGTCCACCCCGGTCACCTTTGATCATTTTGTTTTTTCTTTTTCAGGCCTTCAAAACAGTCGCTAGCCCTTCGAAGCCCGAAACATCCAGCCTACTGATTTTCTTCACATCATCAATTGGTGCCATCTGTAGGGATCAGTTTTGATTACTTGTGTTTTGACAATTCGCCTTTCCCCGACAAAAGGCTGTATAGTTTAGACAAGATCAAGGGCTACCAGCCTAGGCCACTAGGAAAGTAAGGATGCTTCTAGTAATCCCTACCGTGATCGTTAATCAGCACTTGTCATGCAATCGCCTTCCATTCAACACATATAGTCCATGGCTGCCACCATGGCGGGATTAACCCGTCAGAAACAAAATTTGACTAGGGAGATTAGTCTAAGGAGGCAACACCATGAAAGAAAAACGGAAGGGCAAGCCTAAAGTCAAGAAGGTAGAGGAGAAAATGCTGAGCACAAGAACCAGTCAAGGGGTACTGCTTCAAGAAGGGTACCGCACTTGGAGAGGGAGATGGACCAAATGAGGAAAGTTATGGACGAAATGAGGGAGAACATAAGAAGGGCGAACCCCATAGATGACTTAGTTCACCAAACGGACTCTCCTTTCACGGCTTTCATCAATAGTCATTCCTTACCCCCAAAGTTCAAGAAGTCTTCCTTGGATTCATATGATGTAACGCGTGACCCGTGTGATCATATCGCCACCTTTAAGACTACTATGCATCTTCACGGGGTTTCAGACGAGATTATGTGCAGGGTATTCCCTACCACCCTCAAGGGGCCAGCGCGAGTGTGGTTCAGCAAGATACCCCCAAACACTGTGGGCTCATTCGAAGAGTTAAGTAAGTTGTTTGTCAACAATTTTATCGGAGGACAACGCCACAAGCATTCCTTTTCTAGTTTGCTAACTATAGAACAAGGGGAAAATGAGAGTTTACGGTCCTTCATTACCCGGTTCAATAGAGAAGCCTTAACGGGGGACAAGATGGATGACAAGTTGCTACTAGCCACCTTCCATAATGGGGTCAACTTTGAATTATTCATTCATAAGCTTTAGGAGCAAGAGCCACAAACCATGGCTGAACTCGTCCATTCAGCCCAAAATTTCATGAATGCAAAGGATGCAATCATAGTCAAGAAGGAGAAGATAGTAGAGCGCATGGAAGCAGATCTCCCGCGTCATCTTGAGCCGAGCCTTCGTCCAAAGAAGGCTCGGGCGGGAGAGAAAAAAGACAGAGATAGCAAGAAGGCGAGTTTTTTAGCGAGGAATCAGCAATACACTCCCTTGAATACGCTACTTGAGCAAGTGCTTATGCAGATCAAGGATGACCCATCCTTGAAGTGGCCAAACAAAATGAAAGTAGATCCTAACAAGCGCAAAAGGAACAAGTATTGTCACTTCCATAGAGATCATGGGCATGACACGAACGAATGTTTTGATTTGAAGCAGCAAATAGAGAATCTCATCAAGTAAGGAAAGTTAAGGAATTTTGTTGGACGAGACCATAAGGATAAGAAGTTGAAGGCAAAGGTGGAGGAGTCATTGCGACCCCCACTTGGAGAGATGAGAGTTATTATAGGGGGAACCTCAACAGGTTAGTCATCCAAGTCAAGAAAGACATACCTAAAGGTGGTGCAAAACGTCCAACTGTCAGGACGATCTCCAAGGATGAGGGGAGCTGACGAGCAAGCCATTACGTTCACAAACGAGGATGTTGAAAGAGTTCACCACCCACATGAAGACGCGATCATCATTACCTTGCTCACTGCCGATTATACGACTAGAAGGGTGTTGGTAGATAATGGCAACTCAACGGACTGTTGGGGTTTATGCCCTATATCCAATTTATTGGCATGTCATAAATAATTAAATTGTTTAATTATATGAGACTATTTATAAATGAACTAAAAGGACATTATCTTAGTCCATGAGATGCATTGTATGTGATTTAGTCACAGAAGATGTAAATCACAAGTTCCCTATAAACTCAAAATGTAGTTTGTAGTCGGTGATGAAAATTGGGCATTTCATTTGCAAAGACTATAACATATCAACTAAGATGATTTGTCTTGATCATGGAAATGGAGGTTTCTAGTTGGTATGTTGATATGTTTTAAGAGTTAAAATATATTGAACTGGACCACTGTGAGATTTATTATTCTCCTAACGACTGTCAAATGAATAATAAATCTCACGACTTTTATTTACATAAACTCTTAATCCTGAAAGAATAATGGACTTGATCATGAGATGTAGGTTGCTTTCATCTATTAGTCGTGGTCAAAATCTCAGTATGTTGGGCAGCCACATTTAGTGTTGATGGAACATATATTCTCAAGAAAGAATTCATAGTCTCTTAACGGAGATACAAGATATTCCCTTGAGATAAGTTTAATGAGTTTGATTATTCAGAGAGTTGGACCCAACCACTTTAGTAAGAAGTTACTAAAGTATATATTTATGGAATTGAATTTCATAAATATATAATGAATAACATAAAGGATTAAACTGGGTACTCAAGGATTAAGATGTAGTAATCTTCAAAGTGGTAGTCTATATCCATGACTTTGTATTACTACGAATATTTTATGAAAGTGTTGCATGTATAATAAAGTCTTAAGATATAATTTATAAATAAGGCCTAGAGTGCAACTATATTTATGTAGTGATATTAAATATAGTTAATGGTAACTTTGGACTTGTCAAGAGTTGACAGAAAAGCCCAAGGTCCATTGGAGCTAGTGTCCTATTGGTCCCTTTTGGTTTTACTCCAAGCCAGACACAAGAGCCCAATTGAAATGGCCCAAAAGGCTTGCTCAATTAGATAATCAGCTATATATAAGGAGAGAAACATACAGAATTTCATGAAGGTTTTCATGAGACCTTTTCATAAGTGTTTTCATACAAGGAATGAAATATTTTGTATGTGAGTGTTGAACACTCTCCCATTTTCTCTTTAATGAAAACTGATTAAGAGACCACACATCTTGGGCATTAAGTGGAATTGGAGTGAAAATTAAAGTATTCTCAAGTGCTTCTAATCTTCGGTTTTTGAATTTCACCGCACCAAGGTACGCTTTCTTATTCTCTAATTCTGAAACTTACATAGTATATGTTATCAATTGTGAGTGAAGTAGATTCATTAATTTTTTTCCGCTGCGCATGTTTGCATGAGATACAAACAAGTAACTTCCATGTATTTTTCCAACACGGACATCTTCTATTACCCCGCCTTCTAACAAATGAGGCTAGGACGAGATCAGCTCCGCCCATTAAATTCACCCTTGGTAGGATTTGGAGGAATGAAGGTGCAACCTGTGGGCACCATTACATTACTTGTGGTAGTCGGAGCATACCTGCAACAAATAACCAAAGAGGTAAACTTCCTTGTTGTCAATTGCTCATCTTCATACAATGTCATCATTGGAAGACCGACTTTAAATAGTTGGAAGGTGGTAACGTCTACCTACCATTTGTCCGTCAAGTTTCCAACTGAGTATGGAGTAGGTCAAGTACAAGGAGATCAATTAGCCGCCAGAGAATGCTATTTAGTCATGTTGGCTATGGACGAGCACGCACAGACGATGAGCATAGACGAAAGAAGAATTACTGCAGAGCAAACTGAAGTACTAGAAGATATTTCTTTGGACGAGAACAACCCCGAGAAGTTTACTAGAGTTGGGGCGAGTATGGAAAAGAAGACAAAGCAGATCTTGGTCTAGTTTTTGAAGAAAAGCCTTGATATGTTCGCATAGAGTCACGAAGACATGCCAAGTATCAACCCAAGTGTCATTACCCATCTGTTAGGATGTGTGCCTTTAAATCCTATTGTATGATGCTATTGTATGACATTATGTATGACTTAATGTTGTGGTTAATAAAGTTGTTTTATTAATATTTAAAAATAATTGTAATATGAATATTCGGACATTATCATATAGTCCATGAGATGCATTGTATGTGATTTATGTGATTTAGTCACAGAAAATATAAATCACAAGTTCTTTGTAAACTCAGAATTTTAGTTCGTAGTCGGTGGTGAAATTGGGCATTTCATCTGCGAAGACTATAACGTATCAACTAAGATGATTTGTCTTGATCATGAAAATGGAGATTTCTAGTTGGTATGTCAATATGTTTTAAGAGTTAAAACATATTGAACTAGACCGCTGTGAGATTTATTATTCTCCTAACGACTGTCAAATGAATAATAAACTCACGACTTCTATTTTCATGAACTCTTACTCCTGAGAGAATAATGGACATGATCATGAGGTGTAGGTTGCTTTGATATATCAGGAGTGAGATCTAAAGAAACCATCAAAACCTCAATATATTAGGCAATCACATTTAGTGTTGATATAACATATATTCTCAAGATTAAATTCATAGTCTCTTAACGGAGATACAAAATATTCCTTTAAAATAAATTTAATAGGTTTGGTTATTCAGAGAGTTAGGCCTAACCACTATAGTAAGGAGTTACTAAAGTATATATTTATGGAATTGGATTTCATAAATATATGATGAATAACTTAAAGGATTAAACTAGGTACTCAAGGAATTATGATATAGTAATGTACAAAGTGGTAGTCTACATTCATGACTTTGTATTACTATGAATATTTTATGAAAGGGTTGCATGTACAATAAAGTTTTTGAGATATAATTTATAAATAAGGCCTAGAGTGCAACTATATTTATATAGTGGTATTAAATATAGTTAATGGTAACTTTGGACTTGTCAAGAGTTGACAGAAAAGCCCAAGGCCCATTGGAGCTAGTGTCTTATTGGTCCCTTTTGGTCCCACTCCAAGCCACACACTTAAGCCCAATTGGAAGGGCCTAATTGGAAGGGCCCAAAAGGCCAGCCCAATTAGATAATCAGTTAGATACAAAGGGAGAAACATACATAATTTTTGTGTGTAAAAAATATAACACTATTGTGAAATGGTGTGTAAGAAGTGTTAAACACTTTGACATTCTCCCTTTGAAAACTGATTGAGAGACCACACTTCTTGGGCGTTAGTGGAATTGGAGTGAAGATTAAAAGTGTTCCCAAGTGCTTCTGATCTTCGATTTTGAAATTCACCACACCAAGGTACACTCTCTTGTTCTATATTCTGAAATTTACATAGTGCATGCTATCAATTACTAATGAAGTAGATCCGTTAATTTTCCGCTACGTATGTTTTGTATGCGATACAAATATGTATTTTTCTAACACCATCGTCT
This sequence comes from Castanea sativa, assembly GCF_040712315.1. Classification (NCBI taxonomy): domain Eukaryota; kingdom Viridiplantae; phylum Streptophyta; class Magnoliopsida; order Fagales; family Fagaceae; genus Castanea; species Castanea sativa. The sequence goes on along the minus strand of NC_134024.1, from coordinate 30,743,452 downwards.
AAATGTGTATCCTTCTTCCAAGCCTATACATCAGAAGGAAAGGGTTTTTATTCTTGAATGAGACAATGCCATCAAAGAAGAAGTCTAGAAGTTGACTGTGGCGAAATTTATTCGGGAAGTCTATTATCCAGACTGGTTGGCTAATGTGGTTATGGTCAAGAAGGCTAATGGCAAGTGGAGGATGTGCGTGGACTTCACTGATTTGAATAAGGCTTGCCTCAAGGATAGTTATCAATTGCCACGCATTAACCAGCTGGTGGATTCGACAGCGGGTCATAAACTACTAAGTTTCATGGACGCATTTTCAGGCTACAATCAAATAAGGATGGACAAGGTAGATCAAGAGAAAAATTCCTTCATTACTAGCCAAGGGTTATTTTGCTATAAGGTGATGCCTTTCGGTTTAAAGAACGCGGGGGCGACTTACCAAAGACTGGTTAACCATATGTTTCGTCCACAAATCGGACGAAATGTGGAGGTTTACGTAGATGACATGCTGGTAAAGAGTTTGGACGAGGAGAAGCATCTAGACGACCTTCAAGAAACCTTTGATACACTTAGGAGGTATAACATGAAGTTGAATTTAAGCAAGTGTGCTTTCAAAGTTTCGTTAGGGAAGTTTCTGGGCTTTATGGTTTCACATAGAGGAATTGAGGCAAACCCCAACAAAATCCAAGCAATGCTGAATATGAAGCCACCGAAGAATATCAAAGAAGTCCGATCTCTCACCGGACGAGTTGTCACCCTTAACAGGTTCGTCTCAAAAGCTACTGACAAGTGTTTACCATTCTTTAAGGTTCTCAAAAAGACATTTAAGTGGATGGATGAGTGTCAAAAGGCCTTCCAAGACCTCAAGACTTACCTCACCACAACACCTTTATTAAGCCCGTCCGTACCTGGTGAAGAATTATATTTGTACTTGGCGGTGTCCCCACATGCAGTAAGCTCGACATTGATTAGAGAAGAAGGGTGAATTCAGAAGCCAGTTTATTATACGAGCCGGGCGCTAAGAGGAGCGGAAGGACAATATCCAATGATGGAGAAGCTAGACTTTGCTTTAGTCACGACTTTTAGGAAGCTGAGGCATTATTTTCAAGCTCATGTTATCAACGTCCAGACAGATCAACCCTTAAAGAAAGCAATAAACAAGTTGGAAGCCGCAGGGCGACTAATCCAATGGGCTGTGGAACTTAGTGAGTTTGATGTCAAGTACCAACCAAGGAGTGTGATAAATGCACAAGCATTGGCAAATTTCATTGCGGAGTTCACTCCAAGTTAGGACGAGCTAGATAAAGAAGTAGGGGCTCAAAAATGGGTTATCAATGTAGATGGATCGTCCACACTATACGCAGGAGGGATTAGAGTCATACTAAAGTCCCCTAAAGGAGATAAGTTAGAATATGCAGCCCGTTTACAATACCAAACCACCAACAACGAAGTTGAATATGAAGCTCTCCTTAAAGGGCTAGAATTGGCTAAGTCTTTGGAGGCAGAGTCAATAATAGTTAAAGGAGACTCTCAATTGGTTATTAATCAAGTGAATGGACTATGTGAAGCTAAGGAGGATCGAATGAAGAAATACCTCAACAAAGTAAAGTGGCTCGTCTAGATGTTTAAAGAAGCAAGTTTTGTTCAACTCCCGAGGGAGGAAAACGTGGAAGCAGATGCTTTGGCAAAAGCAGCTTCGATAGGAGGAACTATGGACAAGTATGACAAAGCCCAGTACATGCCGAGCATAGACCTTCTAGAGATACAACAGATAGAAGGGGGAGAAAATTGGACGACTCCAATAATAGTCTATCTTAAAGAAGGAAGGCTTCTAGAAGATAGGGACAAGGCTAGGAAGTTGAGGGTCAGGGCTGCTAAGTACGTCCTCGTAGATGAAGTACTATACAAACGAGGCTTTTCTCAGCCCTACCTAAGGTGCCTAGCTCCAGACGAGTCAAACTATATATTGAGGGAAGTTCATGAAGGAGCATGTGGGAATTACTCGGGAGCGAGATCACTAGTTCATAAGGTCATCCATGCAGGCTACTACTGGCCGACTATCCAAGCAGATGCTAAGGCTTATATCAAGGTGTGTGACTAGTGTCAATGCTTCAGCAACGTTCCTAGACAGCCCTCGGAGTACCTAACCCCAATGATGGCCCCATGGCCCTTTGCGTAATAGGGACTAGATATCTTAGGTCATTTCCCACTAGGAACTAGACAGGTGAAATTTTTGGTAGTGGGCATTGATTACATTACTAAATGGGTGTAAGCCAAACCTTTGGCAAAAATTACTTAGTAAAATATCAAAAACTTTGTTTGGAAGAACATTGTATGCAGGCTCGAGGTACCTAAAGTACTAGTATCTGATAATGGACGACAATTTGACAACACACCTTTCAAAGATTTTTGTGAGCAATTTGGAATCAGGAATCACTATTCCTCACCCTCTCACCCACAAGTAAATGGCCAAGCAGAAGTAGCGAACCGATTCTTGCTGAAAATAATCAAGACTCGGCTTGAGGGGGCAAAGGGGGTATAGCCAAATGAGCTGCCAGGTGTTCTTTGGGCTTATAGGAAGATTATAAGGACCCCAACAGGAGAAACCCCTTTCAAGCTAGCCTATAGAAGTGAAGCAGTTATACCTGTAAAAGTTCATATGGCTAACCATTGAGTGATGAAGTACCAGGAGAAGGAAAATGAAGAACAACTTCGTCTTGAACTCGATCTCATTGACGAGGTAAGGATGGATGCAGAGCAAAGGACAGGAAGATATAAAAACCTTATGACTAGGCAACATGATGCCATGGTAAAACCCAAGCGTTTCAACATTGGGGACCTCGTCTTTAAAAGGATATCCTTGGCAACTAGGAATCCGGCTCATGAAAAACTAGGACCCAATTGGGAAGGACCCTATAGGGTAATCAACTGCAAGAGGCAGATGTCATACTACTTGGAAGCTCTAGACGGATGGAAGCTAGAACATCCTTGGAATGTGAAGCATCTAAGAAGGTACTATCAATAAAGGGTGAGCTTAGACGAGAATTACCATGGATGAACGTCATGGATGAGGTTACAAGTGTGGTCTACATGCTTACTCATGTTTACTATTATTATGTATATTTAAATAATAAAAAGCGCATTAGTTCCTAACTTTTGTGTTGTCTATGGACTAGTTTGTGAAGGATGAAGTTATGTACTTGGTTTGTATAAGTATTTTAATTTCCTAAGGCACTAGCTCCTAAGCATGTGCCATACTTGTGAATGATGTTTATATTATAAATATGGTTTGGATTTCCAATGTATTTGATGAATGAATCTAATCTCCATAATATCACCCATAAGAAGGCTAAAACCTAAGATGAATGAAAATCTCTAGACACAAGAATGTAACATTCATAAGCTTTCCTCAAAATAAGGATAAAGCAAAGAAAAATAGACCAAGGCATACTCGTCTAATAAATGGACAAGAAAACCCATACTCATCCAGAGGATGGGATGAAATTGTAAGCGTGACGCCCAAGGAATGGACGAGAAAATGCATGCAGTGAAAGTATTTAAAATCCATGGATGAACGTTTAGCCAAGACGCCCCAATATTTTGGACGAGTAGGACACTAGAAACGTCTTGTCCAGAGACGAAGGCCAATTGTCCAACCCATGGACGAGAGAAAGAACTGGCTAAATCAACAATACCATTCTTAGGACGAGTTGTACTTGTAAAATTTAAAGAATGGCAAACATGTTAAACATAAAGGAATGAAGTATATAGACGAGCAAAGCACCACGAGTGAACAGACCACTTGAAAACCAGTAACAAGAATAGTATAAACAAAAAGATAAACTCGTCCATACAAAAATATGTTCAATAATAGGTGAGTAATGGAAATAAACATTCATTAGTCAAAAGCCTTAAAGGGTAGACGACCATCGTCCAAAAACCCTTATAAAGTAAAAGCCTAAAAAGGCAATTGTTTGGGAAGTCGTCCTAAGTGTTCTGGACGAGTGAAATGTACTTGAAATAAATTTCAAATGGTCCTAGACAATGGACCTCATAAAAAAGAAGAGAAGAAGCAAAAAGAAAAAGACAAAGGGAACCTAAAACTACTTTTCTCTTATACAAATTTTTACTGAGGGGGGGCATCTCCGATCCTAGGCTCGTCCTAGGCAGGCTGTGTGGTGGCATCATCCTCAACGTTAACATCCTCTGAGCTCGTCTAAAGGAAGGAGCTGGTAGTGCCACCAAGCTGAAGTTTGATAGGGCTAAAGTCAACCTCTGGGAAACGTTCAATAGCGTCCATACAAAAATCTTCGAAACCAACAGCATAGTTCATGTCTAGAAGGTCAGTGAATTGGCTGGAAGCTTTGAACTCCTCCACAGCAGTCTTTTTGGCGTCCTTGAGAAGGGTACTTAACTCGTCATTCCTCATTTGAAAATGAGCAAGACGAGTGTCCTTCTCAACAATGTCAGCCTTCAACTTCTCGACGAGATTCTTAAGCTCCTTAACCTTGTCCTTAGCCTTGCCTACTACCTCAGCCCAACCTCTGCAATTGCCCTTAACCTGCCGTAGCCTCGTCTCAAGCTTGGCCCTCTCCTTGTCTATCTTTGTGGCCTGCCTGGACGCCGCGATGAACTTTGACATTACCTGAGCAAACAGTTAAGAGTCCTATTAATAAATAAATAAATAAATAAAATAAACCATAGTAGAATGACAGAACAAGGTAAAGATAAGGTTACATACCTTAAAGAGGTCATGAACAACAAAGTGTTCAAACTCCTTCAAGGACATATCATAGCAAGCAACCACGTCTTCCTCAGTCATAGATTTTTCAAACCTCTCCCAGGCTATGTCCTCGTTTTCAATAATGTTCATAGGAACCTTTGGATGAGGCTGAGATGAAGCAGGAGTAGTGGTCTTGGACGGGGTAGCGCTAGCAGGGTCAGACACGTCCACATCAAGGACTTGGATGGGTGGCACTTGGGAGATAGGAGGGGTCATGCCTAGCTTAACGATTTCAGGCCTAGACGACCCATGTTTCACCTTCTTATGCCTTCGATGACTGGGGAGGTTTTCCAAATCCAGCGTCTTAGACAAATTCTTCCTTTTGTCCCCGATGGAAAGACGAGGCTGAGACTGAGCCTCTGGCCTAGTAGCCTCATCCACTACCTCCTTCCTTTTGTTCTCCTTCATAGTAGCCATCCCTACAAAGAAAATTGTTAGAATCATTCCAAAAGATGACATTAAAAGGAATTTTTTTCAAAGTAAAGACTTACGTTGACGGACTGTAAGTTCGTGGGCTATGGCTTTAAGAGAGGGCTCAGGACCAAGTCTCCACGTAGCAAGACATTGGAGAGTAACCAGGGAATGGAAATCCCTCTCAGGGTGAAGACGAGTCTTTTGAATAAGTCCAAGATAGAACTTGTTCAAGGACGGTCATCTAACACCTGCAAAAAAGACAAGGGAAAAGAAAGGGGGGTTAAATAATTATAAAACGACATGCATAGTAAAGATAACAAAACAAATGATAATAAGCATACCTTCAGGATGAAGGTTCCCTAACTCTCCAGTATACGGGGCAAACGGATCCTTGCCAACCTCAACAGGGTGTCCTGCCCAGAAACTAGAGACGAAGAAAAACTTCGTCTTCCAGTTTCTATCTCACGTAACCAAAGACTTTATTATCCTACAATCTTTCCCTCTAGCTGTGAATTGATAAAAGCTAGGGGATTGGTTAATTTCAGAGGGTTTGTAACAGTAAATGAATTCGTCCACGGTAAGAGGACGATCCCCTTCAAACACCTCTCTCCACAAAATTTGCATAAAGACGACTAGTCTCCATGCATTAGGGTTAAACCGGCATAACCCTAAACCTAACCTAGTGAGTAACTCCCTAGAAAAAGCATTAAGAAGCAACCTAGGACCTCCTAAAAGGTAAGCCTTATAGACTCCTACACCAAAACGAGGCTAGCAACACCACTCCTCTCGAACGGCCAACCTAGGGTTCAACTCGTCTGGAATTTGGTACCAACTCCTAAAAGACGCTAACTTCTTATCATCTATCTTAGAGTGGACTCCCACAGCACAGCTGTATATTGTCTCAACCTTGTCTTGAAGAGTGGACGAGGGAGCACTCGAAGGACCGGCCTCAGACCCAGATGCTACTCTCGTCCTAAGTTGTTTTTGAAGGACTTCTAGAGGAACCCCAGGAACCCCAGAGGTATATTCCTCGTCCATAGTATTTCCCCCACTACTACTATTACTAATACTACTAGAGCCACTGTAACTAGTTGAGTTATGGTACTCATCTATCTCTTTATCAATACTATTACTAGACGAAGAGACAACAATTTCAGACATTTTGAAAACTTAAGGAAAACCTAAAGACGAGTATGAAAAAGATACCTGGCTCTAGACGAAGGAAAACTAAGGACGCTGGAATACTTCTAAACGAGGCAATGGACAAGGAATGTCAAAGAAGAAAATTTGAGAAATGTAAAGGGTACGAGAGGAATTCCACTATTTATAGGCATTGAAAATTGGCACCTAAAACGTCGTGACCAACCAAGAAGCACCACGTGGCATTTCCCTTGAAAACTTAAATCGATGCGACAAGTCGCCAATAAAACCATGACGCGTGGCACAATCTGAGACAATAAAATTCAACCATTAAAATTGTGACACATGGAACGACATCCAATTACTAATATGAAGACACGCATCCAAAGAACACCAGTAGATCCTCCAGTGCTCTGGACGACTCTTGGACAAAAGGGCAACTGTTGGTGAACTAAAAAATCAAACCAACTCCAACTCGTCCATAGGAGGCATCCAGAGCAAAAGGGACATCTCACATAAGAAAGTCATCCATGGCAGGACGATCGTCCGTGGGAACGAGGTACATTCATCAAGAAGGCTCCTGGACGACCCCCTAACACTTAGGGAATTCCCAAGTGTGAACTAGCCTACAAGAGTTGGCAATGGAACCACATATTAGTATTCCAAGGCATGAGTGAGATCCAGGTTCATTGCTACAACTCCTTATTAAATACTTAACTTCCAATGACAGTTATATCCAATGACAGTTATATAAAAAAAAGTATAACTCTCATAGTAGTTGTAGAAGTTATCCTTGGACCCTCTGACCTCCTCAAATACATGGGAAGTTACAAATCTAATAACCGTTTCCAAGGCGCACTATATAAAAGCTCATTCAAACTAGATAAAGGTACGTCTTTACAATTCTTAAAAAGTTGGAACTCCAGAATTTAAGAGAAAAACTAACTTTGGCATCAGAGGGTTCTTGGCTAATCCACCCCTGTCACCTTTGATCATTTTGTTCTTTCTTTTTCAGGCCTTCAAAACAGTCGCTAGCCCATCGAAGCCCGAAGCATCTAGCCTACTGATTTTCTTCGCATCATCAATCTCAATCAAATTACATGAGAGTAAACTTTTATCATGTGAAACAACTTGATATGAGATGACTTTAGGAGAGTTTTTTAAGTAGGGGGTTTCTTAAAATTAGTGAGGGAGAAAATTTTAAACCAAAGAAAACCATGATGATAGTATCATAGTACCACAAGACTTAACCTATTTTTCATTTTCAAAAAAAAAAAAAAAAAAACTTAACCTATTTTGGGCCTTTTACTTGTTCTCTCTTGGGCCAGAAAGTTAGGCCTAACAAAAGGGTCAGTAAGCCCAATATTTGGTTGGTACAAGGCTTTCTTTATCGCGTTGTACACAACTACGTCAACACCAAAGTTTCTATCTTTTCTTCCTCTTTCGTTCCCAGGGATCTAAATGGGTCAGCCCAATCTCTAGCCCAATGGGCTATTTTTTGTAATTGTGGGCTCATTGACTTTTTGAGTCAAAACTCAAAAGTTGTTTACTCCATAATTTGAAGTCTTCCCTTCCCTCTTCTCCGCATTTTCCAACCTAACCGAGTGAGCGAGTCAAATACACGCGCCGCCATGAGCGAAGACGCTTCATCATACCCTCCGATCGAACCAACCAATTTCGACGTGATCGTCGTCGGCACAGGTCTACCGGAATCCGTAATCGCCGCCGCAGCCTCCGCAAACGGCAAAACCGTCCTCCACCTTGACCCGAACTCCTCCTACGGGTCCCACTACGCGTCTCTCCCTCTCCACGACCTCTCAAATTTCCTCAATTCCCATCCTGCCCCTCCTCCCTCCACCTCATCCAACGGCCACGATTTCACCCCCGTACCTCTCGCCCCTCGCCCCCTCTACTCCCACGTCGAAATTTCCTCTTTTGTCCCTGAGATCCTCGACGATGAACATTCCAGAAAATTCAACATCGACTTGTGTGGACCTAGGGTTTTGTTCTGCGCCGATAAATCCATCGATCTGATCCTGAAATCTGGGGCGAACCAGTACATTGACTTCAAGAGCATCGATTCGAGCTTCGTGTGCGATGCGAGTGGGAGATTGACGAACGTGCCGGACTCTCGGGCCGCGATATTCAAGGATAAGAGCTTGGGGTTGACGGAGAAGAACCAGTTGATGAGGTTCTTCAAGCTTGTTCAGCAACACTTGGGTGGTGGTGAAAACGAGAATGAGAGGATTTCGGAGCAGGATTTGGAGAGCCCGTTCGTCGAGTTCTTGAAGAAAATGCGGTTGCCTCCAAAGATTAAATCGTACACTATCATTTGAAAAATTCGATGAAATTTAATATTCGGTTAACTTATTAGGAGATTTGAACGCCTCTGATGATGGAAACACCACAAGGTGCCAGTTGGGCTATAAGGCTCTTCGGCTTTTCAGTTAAATTATGCATATGTTAATGTTAAAGAATGGTTATGCTTTGAAATGCCGTAGTATTTTTGCTAATTCTGTTGATGCATTTGATAATTTGAGAAAGACAAAAAATTTTTGTATTGAGATGATACAACAACATTGAAATTGATTCTTACTGAAGAAGAGTTTAAAATGAACTTGGTGGTGTAGAAATAAGTATGAGTTGCTGGTAAAAAAATTACACATCATGAAACTCAAAATGTGTTTTTATCTGATATGGTAGTTTGTTTCCAATCTGTGCGATTGAAGTCTGGGGAGGTGATAGCTTCTAAAATGGTGCAATGTGGTGTTTGGACTTGATGTCTTTTAGGGTGATTGGTCACATTTATAGTTGTTTCTTAAAACCCCCCACCTTATTTATTTATTTATATATTTCCGTTGCTGTGCGTTATAGTAATAGTTTGTGGTTCAGTACTGAGAATGTCTATCTTTGCTTTCCTTTCAGGATTATTCTGTATGCTATAGCCATGGCCGATTATGATCAGGACAATGTGGAGCTATGCCAGGATGTACTTCAGACAAAAGATGGTATAGATCGTTTGGCTCTCTACAACTCATCGGTTGGCAGGTAATTTTTATGTTCTCTGTTTCGTACTTAATCCGTTTTTAAGTGTTTGTTTTATTTCTGTGGTGCATTTTTCTTGGTGCTTCCTGCTATGGGTGTAATATTGATACCATGACCAGTAACTCTGTTTCTTGTCTGGATAATGGATGGTTTTGGGGATTTTTTGTCTTGCATGTATTACTAGAACATTGTGTTTACTTTCTTGCATCCTTGAACCAAGAATGTTCAGTTGGTTTTTATTTTGAGAAGCAAGGTGCCACAAGTATGTGCTTTTACCATTCTTGTCCCTCAGGTTTCCAAATGCACTTGGGGCTTTCCTTTATCCAATTTATGGTCATGGGGAACTACCGCAAGCTTTTTGCCGCCGTGCTGCTGTCAAATGTTGCATTCATGTAAGATCTAGTCAAGAAATACATGGTTTAGTTTCTTGGAGCAACATCATTTGTTAATGCCTTGTGAGCTTTGATTATGTGACCATAGTCTTGTAAATAGGCACATGCATGTTCATATTTGTCTAACCTTATTTCAAGTGTACCTTTTCTTTTAATGTTTTTATTTATTTATTTATTTATTTATTTTGAAGTGTTTGTGTGGGGAGAAATTAAACCCTGATGAGGATGTAGGCCTTTGGGCCGTGCTAAGGAAGGCCGACCTGCTCTTGGGTTTAGAACTTGTTAATACTACGGGTTGGCCCATACGCCGAGGATCCGGGGATCCAGCCGATGATGAATTTCCCTTCAGACGGACACCGGAGAACCCGGGACTTCATGGTAACGGTTAGGGAATGACACAGTCAAGACCAATGGTTAAAGGGGGTGAACCCTTGAATGTTCTAGAAGCATCGATGTTAGAGAAATATCAAAGATAAAGGCTGCCACCTCCACATTAAAGACCCTGCATCTACCACCCTGGCCGCATTAATGGGGAAGTGACGCCTGAACAGTGGAAGGGAAACTTCTGGTTACTATTCAAAGGCACTGAGAAAAGAAATATCTGGGTTAAGGGGGAGTTGGGGCAACACGTGTACAAAGTATCAAAAAGAGGAGTATTTAAGGAGAAACCTAGAACAGGAATGTGGACTCCCTTTTTTTGTAATCTAAAAAGAAAAAGAAAAAAGAGAAAGAGATAATATAAGAACAGCTCTCGGCTTACATCCGAATAGGTGGATTCACAGTATTCCTTGTTGTTTTCAAGTGTTTGCAAGCTTTGGCTTGTCATTTAATCCTCAGACCCTTCTAACTTGGGTTTCAAGCCCACACTCTACAAATTCATATTGTTTAAGGCTCATTGGGCCTGAGCCCGTAACTGTTCTTGGGGCCAGGTGCAATTGTGCACTTACAATTGGCGCCGTCTGTGGGGAATCTAGTCTAGAAGAGGTAGGGATATTATGGCAGGCTTAGGCTCTTACCATGCAGAGTCACAGGGATCACAACCGGAGGACTATTTCGAGCGTCTTGAACATCGAAGGGATCGTGAGGGAAGTGTCCACACAGAGTACCCAGGCGCCAGCCATACTCATGGTGGGGGTAGCGCCCCCCGGGAGGACGATTCTAAAGCCATGCAGAAGGAGATTAATCGTTTGAAGAGAAAGTTACGCCATGCCAAGCGTAGGTTTTCACCGTCCTCATCTAATTCCTCCTCAGAGGAGGATAGGGGAGGTGGCTACGGCTTAAGGTCGCGCTCTCCCACCAGTGCAACGTCCTCCGGTGAGGAGGACGACCAGCCAACCCGCCGACGTAAGAAGCTTCGTTCTAGGGGCTTAGGCAACGATACTATGAGTAGGGCGTTACACCAACTCTCCAAATCTCCGTTTTCACGGAGGATTGAGAGGGGGAGGCTTCCCAGGAGGTTCACCCAGCCCACTTTTACCATCTATAATGGTCGGACTGATCCGGTGGAGCACGTGAGTCACTTCAACCAGAGGATGGCGGTGCACTCTCACAACGAGACTCTGATGTGTAAAGTTTTTCCCTCCAGCTTGGGACCTGTGGCTATGAGATGGTTTAACGGTCTCAAATCGGGGTCTGTAGACTCATTCGGGGAGCTAACTAGGGCATTCGCTTCGCGGTTTATTACGTGTAGCAGAGTCCCTCAGCCATTGGACTCGCTGCTCTCCATGGCCATGAAGGAAGGGGAGACGCTGAAAACATACTCCGACCGATACTGGGAAATGTTTAATGAAATAGATGGTGATTTTGATGAGGTGGCGCTTAATACCTTTAAGGTAGGTCTTCCTACTGACCACGACTTAAGAAAGTCTTTGACGAAAAAGCCCGTTCGCAGCGTACGCCGCCTTATGGATCGTATTGATGAGTACAAAAGGGTAGAGGAAGACCAGCAACAGGGGAAGGGAAAGGAGAAGGTTATCCCGCAGGAAAGAAGGGATTTCAGGTCGGACAGATATCACAACAACAAGCCGGGGAGGGATTACTTCGGGCAATCCGGCTCGGCAGCACCCCAGGCTGTAAATACTGTGTTCCGAGAACCAGTGCATCAGTTACTAGAGAAAGTTCGTAAAGAGCCCTTCTTCAGATGGCCCATAAAAATAGCAGGCGACTCTGCGAAAAGAAATCAAAGCCTCTTTTGTCAGTACCATCAGGATGTGGGCCACACTACTGAGAACTGTCGGACCCTGTGGAACCATCTGGAGCAGCTTGTCAGTGAGGGAAAGTTAAAGCAGCACTTGTGTCAGCCCACTAGGCAGGTCAGTCAAGTTGGCTCAAACAATCAGAGAAACAATTCATCTCGGCCAGCATTGGGAACAATTAATGTCATCTTCGCTGCACCTGGTAGGACCGGCTCAGGTCCCACTAGGGTGATGGCGGTTTCCCATCCTCAGGCCGAGGATGTGGGTAGCAGGCCGAAGAGGTTGAAGGGCACTTTGCTCGTCTTAGGTTTCTCCGAGGAGGATAAGGTAGGGACTATCCAGCCCCATGACGATGCTCTTGTGGTCACCCTCATGATAGGGAACTATGATGTGAGAAGGGTGATGATAGATCAGGGCAGCGATGCAGATATCATGTACTCTGATCTATTTAAAGGGCTAAGATTGGAATTGGAAGATCTAACTCCTTACGACTCGCCGCTTATAAGTTTCGAAGGGAGAGCCGTTGTGCCGAAGGGATAGATCCGTTTGCCCGTTCAATCCGGCTCGGAAACGGTTGAGGTGGATTTCATTGTGGTTGACGCGTACTCTCCATATACAGCCATCCTCGCCAGGCCCTAGCTGCACGCGCTTGGGGCTGTCTCCTCTACCTTGCACGTTAAAGTCAAATTCCCCTCGGGGGAATGTGTTGAGGAAATCCTCGGCAGCCAATAGGTAGCCAGGCAGTGCATATCGGCTGCGGTACTACATCAGACAGAAGTCAAGTCTTCGGCTTTAATAACTAAAGACTTATAGCAGTTAACAGCTCCTGATTCATCTGGAATGGTGACAGGAGATGAGACACATTGCGAGGAGTTAGAGAAGTTTCCAGTAGCCGATGACCCAGAGAGATTCTTCCAAGTCGGTGTACTTTTGCCACACCAAGAGAAGATGGAATTGTTAGAATTCTTGAAGGACAATGTTGATGTTTTTGCGTGGGATCCTTATGAAGCTCCAGGCGTGGATCCGGGCTTCATTTGTCATCGCTTGAATGTCAACCCAGCTATTGTTCCGAGGAGGCAGCCACCTCGGCGATCTTCCAGAGAACATTCTGAGGCTGTGAAGGAAGAGGTTCTTAAACTCAAAAGGGCGGGGGCTATCAAAGAAGTTTTCTACCCCGAATGGTTGGCTCATACTGTTGTTGTCAAAAAGAAAAATGGAACGTGGAGGGTATGTGTGGACTTTACTGATCTGAACAAGGCCTGTCCTAAAGATTCGTTCCCAATGCCACGTATTGATCAACTGGTGGATGCCACTGTCGGACATCTTCGGATGAGTTTTTTGGACGCCTTCCAGGGTTATCACCAGATTCCCTTGGCATTAGAGGATCAGGAGAAGACTACCTTCATTACACCGACGGGGAATTATCATTATAAGGTCATGCCATTCGGCTTGAAGAATGCTGGGGCTACCTATCAAAGGATGATGACCAGAATGTTCAAACAGCAAATGGAGAAAACCATTGAAGTATATGTTGACGATATGGTGGTGAAAAGCAAAACAATACCCTCACACGTGAAAGATTTGGCCGACACTTTTCAGATACTGAGAAAGTACAAGTTGCGCCTCAACGCCTCAAAGTGCTCTTTCGGCGTGGGGTCTGGAAAGTTCTTGGGATACATGATTACTCATAGAGGCATAGAGGTAAATCCGGTGCAGGTCAAGGCTATTCAGGACTTGCAGCCTCCTCGGAACCCAAAAGAAATTCAAAAGTTAACGGGAATGATTGCCGCCTTGAATAGGTTCATATCTCGGTCAGCTGACCGGTGTCGTCCTTTCTTCCAACTGTTGAATAAGTGGAAAGGGTTTCAATGGACCGAGGACTGCGAGTTAGCTTTTCAACAGCTCAAGCAATATCTTTCTCGGCCACCCATTCTGTCTCGTCCCGAGGCACATGAGATTTTGTTTGCTTATCTGGCAGTGGCCGTCCACGCGATCAGCCTAGTCCTGATAAGAGATGATAACAGGGTGCAAAGACCGGTATATTACGTTAGTAAATCTTTGGGTGATGCCGAGGTGCGTTATCAACCCTTAGAGAAAGCGCTCCTGGCCGTGGTTCATGCCACGCGAAAGCTTCCCCATTATTTTCAGTCCCACACAGTGGTTGTTCTGACCCAATTGCCCCTCAAGGCAGTGTTGCGTAGCGCCGACTACTCAGGAAGGATAGCAAAGTGGGGGACCATCCTGGGGGCTTTTGATGTTAAATATAAGCCTCGCACCTCGGTGAAGGGCCAGGTCCTCGCTGACTTGGTGGCGGAATTTGCTGAGCCATTGCTGGAAGAAACTCAAAAAGAGGCCCACATGGGTGAAAAATCAGTTGGTGTGATCACAGCTGCAGTATCTCCGATTTGGGAAGTGTATGTGGATGGGGCAGCTAATCAGAGAGGGTCTGGTGTTGGACTTGTCCTGACGTCCCCCGAGGGAATTGTTTTCGAAAAGTCTTTGAGATTGGCATTCTCGGCCACTAATAATGAGGCCGAATACGAAGCGGTCTTGGTAGGCATGAAAATGGTGCATAGAATGGGTGGAAAGGAAATCCATGTCTTCTCGGACTCTCAACTGGTGGTCGGCCAGGTCACGGGGACCATAGAGGCTAGAGATCCAAGGATGCAGGAATATTTGGCCCAGATCAATCGCCAGCAAACTGAATTTGACTCCTTCGCCTTAACTCATATCTCTCGGAGCGGAAACACCCATGCAGACTCCTTAGCCACGCTGGCAACGTCCTCGGCTCAAGGTTTACCTAGGGTTATCCTCGTTGAGGATTTACTAGAACCCTCTCTTGTCATTACCAACGCGCCTCGCATCCATCTAATAAGGCCTGGACCTAGTTGGATCGACCCGGTCATATCTTTTCTTAGGAACGATGTCCTTCCTGAGGACAAATCTGAAGCAGATAAGATACGCCGAAAGGCGCCACGTTTCTGGTTGTCCGAGGACCAAAAACTGTACAAACGATCCTTTTCAGGACCGTACTTGTTGTGTGTACACACTGACTCAACGAAAGGGCTTCTAGAAGAACTGCATGAAGGGATTTGCGGCAGCCACACTGGGGGAAGATCCTTAGCCCACAGAGCTCTGACTCTGGGTTATTGGTGGCCCAATATGCAAAGAGAGGCTCAAGACTATGCCAGGAAATGTGATCAGTGTCAGAGGTTCGCCCCTAATATTCATCAACCTGGAGGAGTTCTTAACCCCCTTTCCAGTCCTTGGCCCTTCGCACAATGGGGACTAGACATAGTTGGGCCATTTTCGAGGGCAACAGGTAACAAAAGATGGCTTCTCGTGGGAACAGACTATTTCACTAAATGGGTTGAGGCCGAGCCCTTAGCAAATATTAGAGATGTTGACTCCAAGAAGTTTGTCTGGAAAAACATCGTTACTAGATTCGGTATACCACACACACTCATCTCAGACAATGGTGTTCAGTTCGACAGTAAGGCTTTTAGGAAGTATTGTGGTGAAATAGGTATCATAAATAGATATTCCATCCCAGCTTATCCTCGAGGAAATGGGCAAGCCGAGGCCGTTAACAAGGTCATTGTCAGTGGGCTGAAGAAAAGGTTGGATGATGCGAAAGGCAGATAGGTAGAAGAGCTCCCTCATGTTCTATGGACGTATCGGACCACACCGCGCAGGTCCACTGGAGAAACGCCATTCTCTATGACTTATGGAGCCGAGACAGTGATACCTCTGGAATCTGGTTTTCCCACCCTAAAGACGAGCTCTTTTAATCCAAAGAATAACTCGGGACTCCTGGAGAAAGGCCTAGATTTGCTTGAGGAACGGCGCGAGGCAGCTATGGTCCAAATGGCTTATTATCAACAGAAGCTAAAACGAGGATATGATGCCCACGTGAAGCTAAGGCCACTTGCACCTAGTGATCTTGTGCTAAGAAAAGTTGTGGGCACCTCTAAGAACCCAGCTTGGGGTAAGCTAGGACCCAACTGGGAAGGCCCCTATCGCATTGTTTCAGTAGCAGGCATAGGGTCATATCGGCTAGCTGACCTAGATGAAAGAATTGTACCACGCCCATGGAATGTAAATAATCTTAGAAGGTATTATTATTAATAAAATGTGCTTTTGTCAGTTAACATTTCCAAGTTATGAGTACCTCTGACGCATGCAGGTACAATCATTAAGAATCAAACAGAAACTTGGTTAAGTGTAGTCCTCGGACCACAAACCTTGTGGAAATTGATATCTTGTCACTTGTTAAACAGAACCTTAGTTATGCCGGGTCCTCGGACCTCCTACTTTGGGAAAATTAACATTTGAAGTTACAATCATTAAGAATCAAACAGAAACTTGGTTAAATGTAGTCTTCGGACCACAAACCTTGTGGAAATTGATATCTTGTCACTTGTTAAACAGAACCTTAGTTATGTCGGGTCCTCAGACCTCCTACTTTGAGAAAATTAACATTTGAAGTTACAATCATTAAGAATCAAACAGAAACTTGGTTAAGTGTAGTCCTCGGACCACAAACCTTGTGGAAATTGATATCTTGTCACTTGTTAAATAGAACCTTAGTTATGTCGGGTCCTCAGACCTCCTACTTTGGGAAAATTAACATTTGAAGTTACAATCATTAAGAATCAAACAGAAACTTGGTTAAGTGTAGTCCTCGGACCACAAACCTTGTGAAAATTGATATCTTGTCACTTGTTAAACAGAACCTTAGTTATGCCGGGTCCTCAGACCTCCTACTTTGGGAAAATTAACATTTGAAGTTACAATCATTAAGAATCAAACAGAAACTTGGTTAAGTGTAGTCCTCGGACCACAAACCTTGTGGAAATTGATATCTTGTCACTTGTTAAACAGAACCTTAGTTATGTCGGGTCCTCAGACCTCCTACTTTGGGAAAATTAACTTTTGAAGTTACAATCATTAAGAATCAAACAGAAACTTGGTTAAGTGTAGTCCTCGGACCACAAACCTTGTGGAAATTGATATCTTGTCACTTGTTAAACAGAACCTTAGTTATGTCGGGTCTTCAGACCTCCTACTTTGGAAAAATTAACATTTGAAGTTACAATCATTAAGAATCAAACAGAAACTTGGTTAAGTGTAGTCCTCGGACCACAAACCTTGTGAAAATTGATATCTTGTTACTTGTTAAACAGAACCTTAGTTATGTCGGGTCCTCGAACCTCCTACTTTGGGAAAATTAACATTTTTGAAGTTACAAATCTTAAGAATCAAACAGAAACTTGGTTAAGTGTAGTCCTCGGACCACAAACCTTGTGAAAATTGATATCTTGTCACTTGTTAAAGAGAACCTTAGTTGTGCCGGGTCCTCGGACCTCCTACTTTGGGAAAATTAACATTTGAAGTTGATGGTCTAAAGAATCAAATGGAAAATTAGTTAAGTCCTGTCCTTGGACCATAAACTTGATCAAAGTTAACTTCTTATTGTGTCTGGGAGTTAGTGCCTTACTGTTCAATAACTCGGATCTTACACCTTACTAAAAACAACGCTACACATTATAAGGTTTTAATCGTTATATGAGGTCTCTTTTTTTTTTCAACCAAGGCATTGTTTAAACATGTTAGCCATATCACTTTTTATTAAGTTTTTAATAACACACGAATGACTGCGTGGAGGTTATGATTGTACAAAACTTGAAGTTAGATTTGTTTGCTCTGCCCCTTTTTGACCATGTACTAATGGCAATCTTTATGACCTATATAACGAGAATAAAGTAAAATGGATGCGACATAAATGAGAATCAAACGAAATAGTTCTTCATTAATTACTTAAATGTACATTACATAGTTAATCCAGATATAGAAAAAGAAAAGTCCTAAAGCTAGGTCCTAAGCTTTTGGAGGGGGGTCTTGCTGAGAGGTACTGGTGGCCTCGGTCTTTCTCAACTCCAGCTCAAAGGGAGTCAGGACTTGCTTTCCTTTGTCTGCTGTCTTTGTTGGAAGGACGTTGGGTTCCACTTTCTGGCTCAAGTCCTTCTCTGCATCCCCGCCTCCTTCCTTCTTTTTGTTGGAACCCGAAGGTTCTGTAGGATCTGGAACTAGCTGTGGGACCATCGGAGGCAGAGCAGGGAGAGTTGACTCAGGGGTAGGAGTAGCGGCAAGAGCCTCTTCAATCTCCTGTATCTCCAGGGGAAGCCAAACGTTCTCGGACTTCCTCAGATCCGAGGATAGAGGAACTCCAGCTACGTTTAGGGCTTCCCCCCAGACTTTCTGACAGTACTCCCGGCACAAAGCCGCGAAGGCCTCTGTCAGCTGCTCCTCGGTGTTTGCTACCCCTTCCTCGTAGCTCGTCTACTTGGCAGCCTGTAAAGAGCGATGGAATGAGCTGGCTTCTTCCTTCATCAGTGCAAGTTCCTTCTCCAAATCCGAGCGTTCCCTTTGGGCTCGGGAGAGCTCATCATCTTTTTCGTGAAGGAGCTTGCGCTGCCCTTCTATTTGGGTCTTCATGGTCCTCAGATTCGCCTCGGCCCCATTCTTCTCTCTCTTTAGATCAGCCACCTCCGATGTAAGCTTCTCGTTCTCAGCAAGGGCTGTGCCCAAGGACTTCTCAGTCTCCAACCTGACTTCAAACTCAGTTCTGGCCTTCTTCCGAGTCTCTTCTATAAATTTCTCGGCTACGAAGACTTCTTGAATGACCTGCAGTAAAGTGCGAGGAAGTCAGATATAGCAAGGCACTTATGAATGATTGAATATTGTTAAAAGTGGAAACTTCCTAAAAATGGGTAAACTTACCAGCGCTAAGTCTCTTTTTAAAGAGATGAATAGTTGTGACTGGCTCATTCTTTCCAAGGTTTTCATGTCCTTGGGCAGCAGAAGAGGGCGCTCCAACACTTCGGCCAAGTGGTGGGCATGGCCTTGTTGAACCGCCCTTATACTGGATTGGCAGGAGATGGGTGCACCGTCCAGCCTTAAGTCAGGGGACCAGGTGGCTGGTGCTCGGCGCACTTCGGCTTCGTCCCTGATCTCCCCGCTTTCAACTGAGCGGGCCCAGCCTTTGCCTTTATCCAGCTTCTGCTGCTAAACGGCTGGCGGTTGTTGTCGCGGTTTCTTTGGTTCCTTGCCGCCTGTCCCCTCAGCCTCCCCCTTTCTTTTCTTTTTAGGATCCTCGGCTGGAAGTTTTGGCTCAGCTGGAGGAGGGGGAGGTGGCAAGGATGAAAGAGCTTGGGACCCCCCCGTCTTTCTCGTAACAACCTTCGCAGCTCTATTGGTTAGGAGACCCTTCATCCTTTCCATATCGTCTTCAGATTCGTCCTCTGGTCGGGCAACGATTAATCCTGCAACTCCAGAGGCCTCAGTGGCTTCTTCTTCCTCGTCAGAGAGTATGACGAACTGGTTCCCTCGAGGTCTTTCGGTGTCTTCAAGTTGAAATTGATCTATCTCTTCGTCTAGTGTATGTGAAGAAGACACTTGCTCTTCTGGAACAACGGTTGCCTGAGAGTGTGCGGCGAGGGGAATTGCCGCTATGGGCTAGTTGTACAAAACGGTGTGAGGGGCGTCAGGGAGATCGTGGTCGTCCAAAAAGTGGGGCCAGGCTACGTTTATTCTCCTTCGTCTTCGGTCACCCGCGATTATGGCGTTTTCTATCTCCTGGAAGTCCGAAGAGATGGGAGTGTACCCCAGAATCAGATGAGCAGCTCTAAGTTGTAAGTCCTCGCTGACAAACACCTCGGAGCGAAGCACTCGGTTTAGATCGGCAACGCTGCAGTGGCTCAGGCGTGGACGCACGTGTTGTTTATCTGCAAAGAAAGACGTGAAAGTGAACAACGTGGTCAGATTCACACAACAAGTGATAAAGTTAAACAAATATAAATACATGTTAGTGTGCATGCTTGTTAGTATTAAAGGGAGTTGTGAGATGGGGAGGTTAATCCTAAGGTGTCGCACCTGGATCTCCCCACTCAACTGGGCAGTGGAGGCCGTCGTGCCAGTTCCCAAAGACGATCAGGTAGTCATCTTTCATACCTTTGTTGGATTTGGGCAGACAGGAGATTAGCCTAACGACGCTGGAGCAGGATTTATTGTAGTAACTTACTTTGGAGAGTTTATGGGACTCGTACAGAAAGACGACGTCGTGCCAAGTGAGGTTTAGACCCATTTGCTCGTTTAGAGTATCGACGCTACCCAAAACTCTAAAAACGTTTGGGAGGCACTGATCGGGACACAACCGATGGTTGCGAAGGTACTCCCTGGTTACTGGTTTCATTGGGAGGGTCATCCCACCCTCTATAAAGGCTATTATTGGGATGATAACCTCTCCCTCTTTTCTAGAGCCGGCCACGGCTTCTGTCGGGCAATATTTTAAACCTACATCGCCGGGAATGTGATATTTGACTCTGAAGCCTTCCATTCCAGCGGCGGTATCAACTAGACACTTAAACCTACCCATCAGAAAAGAACGAAAGGCTAAACTCTAAAGGGGAGAATATCTACGAAGACAGCCGAGGACTATATCCGAGGAGAAAAGATTAAGAATAGAGAGAGCAAGAACTTACAAAGTTGAAGGTGTGCAAATTTCCACGGTTTTCTGCAGGTAAAGTATGATTGCTGATGTTTTGATGGGATTAGCCCCTGGGGAATTAAATGAAGGCGCAGGTTCCCGAAGCGTCACGATGTGCGGAAAAGCGGTCTCGAAATTATATTCGTCCCGCCCAAATTTTCGTGAAGTAACGAGGACCGTTGGATACCCATCTCGCCGTTGAACGTTGGGGACAAAATGTAACTTACATCAATAAATGCGCGCGTTTTTGAAAATAAAACCGCCAAGTGGCATCTTCTGGGACGCGAAACGATTTCCACACGTGCAATCACTCACAAAGTGTGTGGAGTAGGTTCTCGTCAGATCAAAACCCTATTTTTCTCCTCGGACGTTGAAAATTAGAGTTTTGAGGGGCTATTGTGGGGAGAAATTAAACCCTGATGAGGATGTAGGCCTTTGGGCCGTGCTAAGGAAGGCCGACCTGCTCTTGGGTTTAGAACTTGTTAATACTACGGGTTGGCCCATACGCCGAGGATCCGGGGATCCAGCCGAGGATGAATTTCCCTTCAGACGGACATCAGAGAACTCGAGACTTCATGGTAACGGTTAGGGAAGGACACGGTCAAGACCAATGGTTAAAGGGGGTGAACCCTTGAATGTTCTAGAAGCACCGATGTAAGAGAAATACCAAAGATAAAGGCTGCCACCTCCACATTAAAGACCCTGTACCTACCACCCTGGCCGCATTAATGGGGAAGTGACGCCTGAACAGTGGAAGGGAAACTTCTGGTTACTATTCAAAGGCACTGAGAAAAGAAATATCTGGGTTAAGGGGGAGTTGGGGCAACACGTGTACAAAGTATCAAAAAGAGGAGTATTTAAGGAGAAACCTAGAACAGGAATGGGGACTCCCTTTTTTTGTAATCTAAAAAGAAAAAGAAAAAAGAGAAAGAGATAATATAAGAACAGCTCTCGGCTTACGTCCGAGCAGGTGGATTCACAATATTCCTTATTGTTTTCAAGTGTTTGTAAGCTTTGGCTTGTCATTTAATCCTCATACCCTTCTAACCTGGGTTTCAAGCCCACACTCTACAAATTCATATTGTTTAAGGCTCATTGGGCCTGAGCCCGTAACTGTTCTTGGGGCCAGGTGCAATTGTGCACTTACAGTTTGTATTATGCGTTTTATAAGAAAGAACTTGATCTATTTGCTTGCTGCCTTTGGAAATGAGTTGTCAACTATTTGCTTTGCTCTGAATTGAAGCTGTGAGGCAAGTAGTTGAAAAACTGGGAAGTAGATATCATGGGAAGGGATGAAACCTGAGGATAGTTAGAAAGGCAAACTTTGGTTTTGTATTTGTTAAACTTTGAAAAATATTTTGATTTGATATATAATTATTTGGATAAGTAATACTCCATCCATCCCAACTTTTTGGTCTTGTTTCAAAAACCCAACTTCTTAAGGGAACACCATTTGTTGTCTTGTCTCTTGTATAGAAAGGTGTAAGTTTCCAAAATTACCCTTAAATAAATTTATCAAAAAATTGGAATACTTTATCTGGAATTACAGGCACAAAAAAATATGCTCTATACCAAAACTGGTGCCTAGCATTTTGGAATACTTTGAGAAGTAAAATACAAACTGTAACTTATCCTCTTAATCAAATTTGAAAAACCTACTTCTTCCACAATACAAAAGCTATTGGCTCCAAGCATTTTGGATTACTTTCTGATTATTGGACTTGCACCTTTTTGTTCTTGTTAATATTGAACTTTAGTCCAACATCTAGAGGGTTGCTTATGTTTCCCACACACACACACATTTCTGTTTTTACTTTACCTTGCTGTGATACTTATCTGCATATGAACTTCTAATATGCAGGTTCTGCGAATGCCAATGATTGCCCTACTTATGGACAAGGTGCATAATTTTCTTTTTCCTTCTTATGTATCCATTAGAAAAAATTTATTTGACCTTAGTATGTCTATCTTTTTTAAATTCATCTTTTCCCTGGAAATTTGCAGTGTACTGGGCATTATAAAGGAGTTAGATTATCTTCAGGTCAAGACTTATTCAGCCACCAGTTAATCCTGGATCCATCCTCCGTAGTTCCGTTGCCATTAATTTCATCTCCAACAGATTCTCCAAGAGAAAATCGTCAAATTTTAGGTCTGGGAGATGAAAAAAGGAAAGTTGCTCGGGGAATATGCATTACAAGGAGTTCCTTAATGCCAGATACATCGAATTTTCTGGTGGTATATCCTCCAAGATGTAAGATCAAGTTTCTAGTGCTACTACTTTTTTTTGTTGAATGAATGAGGGGATAAGAAATCAAGAGAGAAAGAGAGACTGACTTTTTCCCACTCCCTCTAGCTTTGTACCCTGAACAGGTTACATCAATTCGAGCTCTCCAAATAGGTAGCGATTTAGCTGTTTGTCCATCAGGCATGTAAGTTTAAGAGTTTTTGAAGATAACTACTAGTCTCTTGACTCTCTTCTGCTTTGATGTTTTACCATTGAGTATATCAGAAGATAGAATGTTCTGGAAGTTGTGCATTTCAATCAGGAAGCATTAGATTTGTACCCAATAAAACAATAGAGGTTTGTTGCAGTAGGAAGCATGTATAATTTGCCTAAGATCAATTATGTTTGGTCCTCAGTTGTTAAGTCAAGGGTGCAATGTTGCCTCTTTGAAAAGATTGTAAAATAATCATTTCCTGATAACCACCACTTGCTACCTTGATCCTGAGTTTTGATTTATTTTGTTTCTTATAGGTGTTTTGTTACATTCTTAATGTTGTCATCTGTTGCTTAAAAGAATTTGATTCTGTTGCACATATGTAAGATAGACAATCAGTTTGCTAGTTAAATTAATTTTTGATGGGATCCTGATTTTGCAAGTGAGCATTGAATGAAGGTTTATTTTATTTTTTGATAGGTAAAAATAATAATATTGAAATGAGACTACTTTGTGAAAATAAGCACGAAGCAGCATAAAAAAATTACAATGGGAGAAATATCTAACATGTTCTCCTGTCTGAAGATGTTGATGGTTGTGTGAAATTGATATGTAATTAGAAAGAATGTCAATTTTTACATTGTTTTAATTTTAAAAAGGTTGTTATTTGTTGTGATGTTAGATTCTTGGTGCTAATTGTAGAGACCTGTGTGCTATAAAGTGGCTATATTATTGATGGTGGTTATTGACTCCTTTTTTACCATGTCATGTGACTAGCATTTTATGTGGATTCCCTTAGTCCCCATTACCTTCCTGAAATGCGTTTGGTATTGTTCCCTTCTCCCTTTCAGGTTTGTATTATACTTTTGTACTTTGTGTCACGATGCCAACCAAGGGATAAAGTCACTGAATGCTGCCATGGATTCTATTCTCACACTACCCAAGTCCTCACATTCTGAAAGTAGTACAACTGTTTACAGTGAAAATTCAGCAGAAGTAAAGCCCACTGTACTCTGGAAAGCATTGTATATTCAGGAGCTTACCATGGTGATCTTCTCATCAGAACTTTTCCATTTTTAGACTATTTTGTACTATTATGATGTTATAATTGTACACTGAAAGTGCTCTTCTTTTGCCCCCCTCCACAATTTAAAAAAAAAAAAATCCCAAACCCCAAATTAGTTTGAAACTCTCTTTTTGATTACCCTTTGGGAGGATGCTGCATAAAGTGGATAGGAATAGGATAGCCAATGAGCCCTAGCTTGAATGGCACTTACTCCCCTCACAAGTATGAGATGGATTGTGAGATTGTGGGTGCAAGAATCAGTGCTTGTGTAATTTTCCCAATGTAACAGAAAACTAAACATGTGGATAGGTGACCTATTGGATAAGACATAACCCTTGTTGGTCTGAGTACCCTTCAGAGTTCTTATATGTGGACATTCTTCGTGATACCCAGCAAACGGATGTGTGATTTGTTTGAGTAGCATTATGGTTGACATGTGTTGGTATCTGATAAGAATTTTATGTTGATTCCAGGATCAATTTGAATCTATCAACTCCACTGCGATGCCAGATGGAAATTTCAATTACAATAATATTTTGGATGCAGCTTTGAAGGTATTTCATCTTTTGCTAAACCTTCATAAAGTTCAATGTTTCGTTTCACTGTGTATGAATTGTGGTACTTCTCCACTGTTAGTTTTGCGGAAGCAATATAAAACAAAATTTTATATTTTCATTTAAGATCGTTGTACCACATAACCATAGATTTTAAACAAAACAAAATTGCGTACCTCTCTTAGCAACCCAAGCGTGTTGCCTCCCAAGGTATTCACGTCTCTCTCTCTATTTCTTTTTAGGTTTTCAGAAGACTGTAGTATCACTCAGTGGTTTTTTTGATGGCCAACCACTAACGTAATATATATATTAATCTCTTATTTCTTATTTAAGACTTCTAAAAACCCAAGAGAGAGATTGGACGTGGGATCCTTAGGGATCCTAATCTTCAGCTGTAGGATTAATCAATAACTTTTTGAATGTTATTGACTTATCTTGAAACTCTTTCAAAATTATTCCTTAATTTTCTCAACCATATCAAGAAAATATTTGAACTTCTACAGATTGCAATAATGTCCATTAACACAATGCAATTGACCCCTGAAGATTAGAGAAATACAAATGAGGTCCCCTTACTTACAATTTTGTATCTATGCCCTTCCACCACACTATATTCCCACAAGCCACTAGGACTGGATTAATATCACTGTCATGTCCTTAGCTTATGTAACCCTTAATTTCTTGATTTCATAATTTCTATTGGACTCCAAAATATCTTTGAAAAAACTCTTTAAATATATATATATACAATATTATATATATATATATATATATATGGAAAAACATTTTTGAAAAAATGTCACCGGCTGGTTTTGTTTTGAGTCCAACTTCAGTATGAAAATCAACTAAATATACTATCTTCTTTGGAGACTGGTGGATTCATTGTTGAGCATTTACATATATTACCCAATACACACATAACCCAACATGTCTGTATATAGCCTTTAAAAAATTAGCATCACCAGTTGACACTGTCAAAGTTATGTGCATAGTAAATAAATATACACAAACCTCTCATGTTTGAGGACAATAGAAAAATTGTGATAGAACAACCTTTTAATTAACAGTGATCACTCCATAAGGTGTTCTTGATCAAATCCAATTCAGTGCATGTACTTGTTACATTACACCCACTTGTTTGCTTAAAGTCACTACCTCAATGATGGAGTAAATCATCCTATCATATAGCAGCCCAACAAGTGTAGGCTTCAGTGGTAATATTCAATTAATATCCATAGCCTAGAACAATTTAATAATCTATGAAAAATCATTACTCCCTGTCTTTGGTTCCTTAACCATTCACATGATTTTTCTACAGAGGTGACATCACATGCCACATTTAAACAATGAAATATACCAATAAAAAATTATGCACGTAAAAATATAATTTTATTATCAGATAAAAATGCAAAGTATTGTTTTTGAGGGCACATAATTCTAACAATCTCCCACTTGCACTCAAAACTAATCATACATGTATTTAATACCCATTGCTTCTAGATGTTTCTCAAACACTTTTTGAATCAATGCCTTTATGAGTGGATCTGCAACATTATTGGCAGAGGCAATCTTTGTTATAGTTACATCACCTCTATGTATGATATCATGTATCAAGTGATATTTACGTGCAATATGCTTTGTCCTTTGATGAGCCCTTGGTTCTACTGCATTTGCAACAGCCCCACTATTGTTACAATAGATAGTAATGGGTGACTCAATAGAAAGAACAACTTCAAGTTCTTGAATGAACTTGTGAATCCACACAGCTGCCTTTGCAGCTTCACTTGCAACTATATACTCTGATTCTGTAATAGAGTTTGCAGTAGTATCTTGCTTGCAACTTCTCCAACTTATTGCTCCCTTGCCAAGAGTGTACACAAATCCAGAAATTGATCTTCTATCATCAATATCAGATTGAAAAGCTGAATTTGTATACCCTTGAACGGTCAGATCCTCACCACCAAACACCAAGAAATAATGTTTGGTCCTATTTAAATATTTAAGGATATGTTTCATTGCTGTCCAATGTTCAAACCTGGATTGGATTGATATCTACTCACAATGCTCACTGCATAACAAATGTCTGGCCTAGTGCAAAGCATTGCGTACTTGAGACTTCCTACAGCTGAAGCATAAGGACAATTTCTCATCTTCTCTCTCTCTTCTTGTGTTTTAGGACACATTTGATTAGAGAGATGAATTCCATGTCTAAAAGGTGAAAAACCTTTCTTGGAATCTTGCATGCTAAACCTAGCCAATATCTTGTCAATATAATTGACCTGTGAAAGTCCCAATAACCTTTTCTTTCGGTCTCTAAACAATTTGATTCCGAGTATATAGGACGCTTCACCAAGATCTTTCATTGCAAAGTGACTAGATAACCATACTTTTATAGATGACATTGCTCCTACATCATTGCCAATGAGTAGTATGTCATCTACATAAAGAACTAAAAATGTAATAGTGCTCCCACTAGCCTTTTTGTAAACACAAGGTTCATCCATATTTTGTGAGAAACCAAACGATTTGATTGCCTCATCAAAACAGATGTTCCAACTGCGTGATGCTTGCTTTAGGCCGTATATAGATCTCATCAACTTGCACACTTTTGATTTTTGACCATGAGATATGAAACCTTCTGGCTGGTCCATAAAAATTTCTTCTTGAATGTGTCCATTCAAGAAAGCTGTTTTAACATCCATTTGCCATATCTCGTAATCATAATGTGCAGCAATTGACAATAGAATCCTTATGGACTTTAGCATGGCTACTGGCGAAAAGGTTTTCTCATAATCAATTCCAGCCTTTTGATTATACCCTTTTGCCACTAGCCTAGCTTTATAGGTCTCCACCTTACCATTAGGTCCTATCTTCCTTTTGTAGACCCATTTACAACCAATAGGCTTAATACCTTCTGGTTTGTCTACTAAGGTCTAGACCTGGTTGATATACATTGAGTCCATCTCTGATTCCATGGCCCTTTTCCAATTCTCAACGTCCTTATCAGTCATTGCTTCTTGATAAGTAAAAGGATCATTATCATGCTCCTTTGACTCCATTAGATAAATCTCATTTAACAAAGTGAGTCTAACTGGAGGCCTGATAGTTCTTTTACTACGTCGAGTCTCTTGTATTTTGCTTGGTTCAGTAGGCACTATTACTTGCTCTTCATTATTCTCATTCAACTCAGCCATTGGGTTATTAGTTTGTTCATCAAGAGAAACTTTTGCTCTACTTTCATTTAAGCTATAATCTTTCTCAAGAAAAATTGCATTCCTGCTCACAAAAACTTTTTGCTCACTAGGATTGTAAAAATAGAAACCAGTAGACATCTTGGGATAGCCAACAAATAAACATCTATCACTCCTTAGTCCTAGCTTATCCATATTAGACTTTCTAACATGTGTTGGACAACCCCATATCTTTAAGTGATTTAGACTTGGTTTCTTACCAGTCCATAACTCATATGGGGTATTAGGAACTGATTTGGTAGGGACTCTATTTAATAAATAAATAGCAGTCTCCAAAGCATAACCCCAAAATGAAATTGGCAACTCTGACATGCTCATAATAGAACGAACCATATCTAATAAGGTTCTATTTCTTCTTTCAGCTACACCATTATGTTGAGGTGTGGCAGGGGGAGTTAATTGGGAAATAATCCCATTTTCTTTTAGATATTCCTTAAATTGATCCAAGAGGTATTCTCCTCCTCTATCAGAGCGAAGAACTTTTATGCATTTTCCAGCTTGTTTCTCAACCTCATTAGGAAATTCTTTGAACTTTTCAAAGGATTCAGATTTATGTTTCATTAGGTACAAATAACCATACCTAGAATAATCGTCAATAAAAGTAATGAAGTAATGGAAACCACCTCTTGCCATGTGATTTATAGGACCACAAACATCAGTGTGTATTAATCCTAATACATCAGTGGCTCTAGCTCCCTTTCCTGTAAAGGGACTTTTGGTCATTTTTTCTTGTAAGCAAGGCTCACAAATTGGATAAGGCTCTACCTTCAAAAGATTCAATGGCCCATCCCTTACCAATCTATTGATTCGGTCAATATTGATATGACCAAGCCTTAAGTGCCACAAATAGGTAGGATTAACATCTCTTTTTCTTTTAAGAGATAATACACTGGCAGCAATATCATTCTCAACACAATTAATAGAATTATCAATAGAACTCAAAAAATAAAGACCACCTTGTAAAATGCCAGAAGTTACAAATTTATTATTAAACTTAACAAGAAGTTTAGAAGTAAAAAGAAATGAATATCCTGAACAACCAAGTTTTGAAACTGAAATTAAATTTCTTCGCACTTCTGGCACATATAAGCAATCTTCTAAGACAAGAGTTCTACTAGAAGATAATTCTAAATAAAAAGTTCCAATGGTAGTGGCTGCAACAGTTGCACCAGTCCCCATCCTTAGGATCACCTCCCCTTCATTTAGCCTTCGGGTCTCCTTGAACCCCTACAACATATTGCAAATGTGTGAGATTGTACCAGAATCCACACACCAAGAATTAAATGGACCATCCATTAAATTTGTTTCAATAATGAGCAAGTTAGGCATACCTTCTGCAGGTTTGTCATTCTTCAGAGAAGCCAAATAATGGCGACAGTTTCTCTTCCAATGACCAGGCTTACCGCAGTGGAAACAATTTCCTTTTGCTTTCTTTTTCTCAGTGTCCTTATTCACTTTGTCACCTTGAGCCTTATTGAATGACTGAGACCCTTTTCTCTTAAAGTTCTTACCCTTAGGCTTCAACTTAAGAGAAGAATCAGATTTTTCAGCCAACATTACAGTAGGCTTTTCTTTCTTGATGAGATCCTCAGCTGCTTTCAACATATTGAGCAGCTCTGACAATGTCACTACCATCTTATTCATGTTATAGTTCATGATAAACTGATTAAAAGAATCAGGTAAAGATGCTAGGATTGCATCAACTTGGGTCTCACTATCAATTTCTGCACCAAGCATATCCAGTTCGTTGATGAAAGAAATCATCTTCAGGACATGTTCCCGAACTGGAGTTCCTTCCACCATTTTGGTGGACATGAGATTTTTCATAGCAGTTTGTCGTGCAATTCTGCTTTGTTCTCCAAACATCTCTTTGAGGTGCATCATCATATCTTGTGCTGTAACTAGACCTTGGCATTGTTTTTGCAACACATTGGTCATAGAGGCCAATATGTAGCATTTAGCCATTTCATCAGCCTCATGCCACTTATTAAATGCAGCTCTCTGCTCCTCAGTGGCATCAGCTAAAGCAAGTTCTGGTGCCTCAGTATTAAGGACATGAGCTATCTTATCAGCAGTGAGAACAATGATTAAGTTCCTTTTCCAATCTACATAGTTTGGTCCAGACAATCGATTTTCATCCAAAATCTTAGCTAAGGGATTAAAATTGGTCATAATGAATCTGCAAAATAATATTTTCACATACATATATCCATCAGATTCAGGTTTTTGAATAACTAATGGTACCTCCCACAAGAACAAAATATCATAGATTCCCAGAACAGAATATAACAATTATATTCATAAATAATTTGAAGTGGACATCGGGAACCCTTACCTTGCATGCTCCAATAATTTCTTTTGAAATATACCGTGCACACCATATAAAGGCAAATAGATACTATTCATCACAATTTCATCTCATGTTTCTAATTTTATTAATTATCTATGACTCCCGATTTACTTTTGGCCTCCAAATCAAACATGGTTTACACTATTTTAGTGGTCATGTTTATTTGGTTAAGTGCAAACCATTATCTCAGTGAGATATATGTACTAGTATGATCATGTTGCTATTTTAGCCACACTCCCACTAGTCATACAAACACCTGTCTTCCCAAGAAGTAAACAAGAAGAACTACCAAACCAAAATTAAGTCTATCCTTTTGGCTTCGACAAAATTTTAATTTAATAGAACCTTTATTCACCAACAATGGAGGGCCATAGGAATTATTCTGTAAAATAATCCTACTTAGCACTTAATATATATAATACTACTGGGACTATTTAAATATTATTCTTTATGTATCTGATACAACTCCCACTAATTGAGATTCAACACCTCAATTCGAAAATACTCAAGATTTTATTAACATAAAAAGGTGAGTCAAAGAACTAAAACATATCAACATGGGTTACACAAATAATCACATATACATGAAACCATAATAGACAATCTATAAAGCAATAATGGCACTACAGCGCACAGCTCAAGAGTAGATGCAAGAGACATGCGACTTCATAAAACATATTTGTCAATGTAATCAAGAATACGGAAAACGAATCGGAACCAAACAATCAACATATCACATATATCAATCACGGCACAGATTTTTTGTTGTTCTCCACTTCACAGAATAAATAAAAACAATTAACATATCACATATATCAATCACGAAATATAGGAAATAAATCTTGGCACACATACTGATATAAATAACAATTCAAAATCCATGATTAAGTGTGGTTCGCTCTGATACCACTATTAGTTTTGCGGAAGCAATATAAAACAAAATTTTATATTTTCATTTAAGATCGTTGTACCACATAACCATAGATTTTAAACAAAACAAAATTGCGTACCTCTCTTAGCAACCCAAGCGTGTTGCCTCCCAAGGTATTCACGTCTCTCTCTTTATTTCTTTTTAGGTTTTCAAAAGACTGCAGTATCACTCAGTGGTTTTTTTGATGGCCAGCCACTAACGTAATATATATATTAATCTCTTATTTCTTATTTAAGACTTCTAAAAACCCAAGAGAGAGATTGGACGTGGGATCCTTAGAGATCCTAATCTTCAGCTGTAGGATTAATCAATAACTTTTTGAATGTTATTGACTTATCTTGAAACTCTTTCAAAATTATTCCTTAATTTTCTCAACCATATCAAGAAAATATTTGAACTTCTATAGATTGCAATAATGTCCATCAACACAATGCAATTGACCCCTGAAGATTAGAGAAATACAAATGAGGTCCCCTTACTTACAATTTTGTATCTATGCCCTTCCACCACACTATATTCCCACAAGCCACTAGGACTGGATTAATATCACTGTCATGTCCCTAGCTTATGTAACCCTTAATTTCTTGATTTCATAATTTCTATTGGACTCCAAAATATCTTTGAAAAAACTCTTTAAATATATATATACAATATTATATATATATGGAAAAACATTTTTGAAAAAATGTCACCGGCCGGTTTTGTTTTGAGTCCAACTTCAGTATGAAAATCAACTGAATATACTATCTTCTTTGGAGACTGGTGGATTTATTGTTGAGCATTTACATATTTTGCCCAATATACACATAACCCAACGTGTTTGTATATAGCCTTTAAAAAATTAGCATCACCAGTTGACACTGTCAAAGTTATGTGCATAGTAAATAAATATACACAAACCTCTCATGTTTGAGGACAATAGAAAAATTGTGATAGAACAACCTTTTAATTAACAGTGATCACTCCATAAGGTGTTCTTGATCAGATCCAATTCAGTACATGTACTTGTTACATTACACCCACTTGTTTGCTTAAAGTCACTACCTCAATGATGGAGTAAATCATCCTATCATATAGCGGCACAACAAGTGTAGGCTTCAGTGGTAATATTCAATTAATATCCTTAGCCTAGAACAATTTAATAATCTATGAAAAATCATTACTCCCTGTCTTTGGTTCCTTAACCATTCACATGATTTTTCTACAGAGGTGACATCACATGCCACATTTAAACAATGAAATATACCTATAAAAAATTATGAATGTGAAAATAAAATTTTATTATCAAATAAAAATACATAGAATTGTTTTTGAGGGCACATAATTCTAACATCCACATCACTATATCTTACTTCCTAGCATAAACTACTCTGTTTTGGGTCATCTCCCATGCAACAATTGTTCAGGAGGAAATATGAAACAGAATGATTGAATAACCAGATCACTATTTCTTTCATAGATAATTTTTTAATGATCGGTCTCTATCTTTCTCTGTCAGTTGTCAAGTCATAGGTCTAATCTATTGAGGCACAGGTCATGCTTATTTTCACGTGTTGACTTACTGACTAGAATTTGGTGGTGGTTCTGGTACTTTGGTAGCTATTTCAGAAGATGTATCCTGATGAAGAACTCTTTCCAGAAACAGTCTCACCTGAGAATCCTGAGGATGATAATGAGTTTAGTGTAGAGACTTAACGTGCTTTACTGGACTAGATGGTGTTATCCATCTTAGCAGTGCTCTGCTCAGAAAGTTATGAATTGTGGATGACTTGAAGTGCTGTGTATTGCCTTGAGAAAGAGAACTTCACGTTTAAGCAATTTACTGCCTCATATGTTCTCACAAATTGTTGTAGCATTATAGAAAAATAGGCAGATACTGCCCTTTCATTTTCAGAAGTTGTTGTACATTATTCAACTCTACCTTAACCGTGCAACAGTGGCTGCCATGGCACTGTTGTACATACAAATTCTAGTAGGATATCACGGTTCTTACACGTTTGGTAAAAATATTTCATCTATCTTGCAATCTCTCTCTCTTTTCTTTTCTTTTTTGGCGGAAATCTTGCAATCACATTAAGTTGTGATTTTCTTTTTCTTAAATATTGAGGACCCATGATGGATCTGCTAGTGTGATTTGATTGGATTTCATATATTCAAGTCATTTTTATGTTTTAATTGTAGAGCTTATGCAAACCAAACTGAATAGGACTCCAATGTTATGGTGATGCTGGAGGGTTGGCAAGTTAATATGCAAGTGGGGAGGGTTAGCCATTTTCTTAAGCTTTGATCGAATACCCAAAAGCTTTGCCATTTTATTGCAAAAATAGAGCTGATGTTGACATGCAAAGTAGAGAGGTTGACAGTTGACATCCATAATTTAGATAGTTAAGGGCCTATTTGAGGCAAAATTTGCTGAATAGTACTTTTTAAGAAAAATTTTAGGTGCATAGCATGCGGCTGAAGTTAATTAGTTAAGTAGGCTGCTTCTAGAACTTGAGTTTCCAACCCAAAATCAAGTTTAGTAAACTCGAGTTCCAATTGGTTTAGTCGTTTAACGTAAATTAAAAAAAAAATATACATGGAACTTGAGTTTGCTAAACTAAAATTATAGGCTGTTAAAAATTTTATCCAAATGAAACTTGAGTTTACTAAACTCGAGTTCCAAGGGTAAATTTTTTTTGAATGAAACTCGTGTTCCAATTAATTACAACACCTGCCCCACCAACACTCTCAGTTTTATAACTAACTCAATTTTATATACAACTCACAGACATCACCCAAACTCTTTGTCTTCACATCCTGCAACCTGCATTGATCATTATACAAAATCAAAAGCTTCCTTCTTCAATTTGTAGATAAATATCTAAACCTCAAAAAAAATTTTGGTTGAACCTCATTAATATAAGCTTTTTGAGGTAGATATATATACACATACCACTTTTATAGTATTTATGGGTCATGTGTTATTTGATCTTTGTAATGTTTTGTTTTTTGTATTTATACTGGGTTGTTATTTGTTCTTTGCAATGTATAATGGGTTTTTCTTTGTGATGGGTTGTTATTTGTAATTTGTATGGGAAATATGTAGTTATTCTTTGCAATGTGTTGTTATTTGTAAGGTGTAACCAATTTTAATTTTAAAAAGTTAGTGACCATATAAAAATTCAAATGTTTATATTTGCCTGGAGACAATATTTTATATTTGCTTGGTTAATAAAAATTTGCTTGGAGATAATAAATGTTATATTTTATATTTTCTTGGAGATAATAAAAATTCAATTGTTTATAAGTGGTTGGTGGACCATACAATGTTATCTTTAATGTTTATATTTGCTTGGAGACAATACTTTATAGTTCATATCGGATAAAAGTGTTATACTTGTCACTAACTTTTTTAGTAAACTCATTTGACTTTGAATAGGCTTGTAATGAGTTCAATTAATTTATATCTATATTATGGTGGGGAGGCCCGCAATGATGTGATTCATGGAGTGATGTGTGAAGGGCTTGGTAAAAGGTTAGAGATTATTTAGCTAAAAAAACAGCAGGAGATTAGTTTGGACCATCGGTTCTTTGACATAACAATTATATATTGCACTCCACATGCAGTTTTCAGTAATTGCATTGTCTTCATGCCTATTGAAATAAATTGTGAGAAGCATGTTAAGATTATGTTTGACAGAATAAACTCTATGACCCAATTAAAAGCTGCTGAGTTGTATATGCGTGTGGAGCCTTGTACAAAAGTCGGCGGTGAAGATGTACAACAAACAACTTTGGAGGGTGGTGGATGGGAAGAATTACAATTATTACATGTTGATGGTCATCCAACTCTTAATTCATGCACCAAAATTGGGGGTTATACACTACCATGTCACGAGACACCAACTCCAATGGAGGTTGGCGGATCTAGTTATCAACAGGAATGTATTCAATCTCTAGGGGGGGGGGAAGACGAAGGCGATGTTGATCATGGTAGAGATGAGTATGAAGAGATGATTGGGAGAGATGACTTCCACGATACCACCCCATATATGGATGATGACGTGACATCAACTCTCTTATCCTGTCTGCATGACAGACGTACTCAAAACGATCATTCCATTTCTGAATATGACTACATGTTCCACCCTCCAATTTTTTTCTACCTTGCCTCTTGCATCTATTTTATGCAATTCGCAATCGGTATTCATGTTCGGATTGTTCCTGCTTTAGCCCAAATTTTTGAAGGACACGATCAGGTAGGTGGAACTCTATAAGCCAAAAAAATATAAGTGGAATTTTTGACCTCCACACATTACTTTCATTGATGCGAAAACTAGGAGGAAGGCGGCTCAATTCATCTACATATGGCTCCCACTTAACCTACAGTAGCCACCAATAAAAGTAACCATGTTAAGTAATTTTCCTATAATTTGCATAATAAGTGGTACAATAATGGCAATGAAAGAATATAATGTTATCTTCTTCTTTTGTAGTCCTTATCCTCTTATGCTAGTAGGGGAAGCACTAACAAGATGGTGGAGTGGTATAACCTCCTCATTCCTAAAACTAGGGCTTACATCCAGGAAGCGGGCTTCAAGCCTATCATTGGCCTTCTATCAGAAAGGTTCGCAAGTGCTACCTTGGTGCAATGTTTCATTGAGAGGTGGTGGGATACTACTCATACCTTCCATATTGTTGAGCAAGAGATGATGATGACTCCTTATGACTTCTAACACATGACCGACCTTAACTTCGAAGGGGAAATCATTAATCCAGATGGCATTTTAGGAATCCAACTGGGTCTTGACATGTTGGGGAGGAAGTATTCCACCGAGACCATCCTCTACTTTGAATTGGTGTCAAATTACATGCTTTTCCCACAAAGGACTATGGAGGAGCGTGTCCGGATGGCTAGGACCTTTCTTCTACACTTGTTAGGAGTTTATCTCTTCACTTCTGGTGGCTAAACGGTGTCCTTAAGGTGGCTGACCCTCCTTCAAGACTTTGCAGATGCACGGAAGGCCAAATGGGGGCAGGCATATCTTGCCTATCTTTACTCTACCCTCGACACTCTTAGCTGGGGCACCTTGCGATAGCTTGTGGGGCCTTGGAAGCTCCTTGAGGTTAGTTCTCTTTCCATCTCTTGTATTTTCATTTATAGCTTAGTTCTTGCAAACTGTCATCTTATATCTAACCCGTGGCTTGTACTTCCTTTTGCAGTGGTGGATTATTAGGTATGGCCTCATAACTCTGAGTGCCGATCTAAATTTGAGGGAGTTTCCTCGAGTAAGGGCCCACCTTGCAGGGTTAACTTCGAATGAGGTAAGTTTAAGAGTTTTAGTTTTCATGTTTCTTCATGCATTTCCCTTAGGATACCCTTCTTCTAACCTTGTATTATTCTAGGTCAACTGGACTCTATGGGTCGGCTAGCCCCTTCCTACTTCTTTGGATTTGGAAGCTACTACCATCATTACTTTAGAGATTACCCAGCCCTTCGAAGGAATGGGCTTGAGGGTACTCTACTTGGCAAAGAGGGTATGATGTCAACTGGTAGGTAAGGATGACCCACATATTCTGATGGATCCTCCAGAGTTCATGCTTACCCCATACTCCATAACTGATGCTAAGTACAACTCGTAGGGGAGTGGTGTCCCTATGCCAGGTGGCTCCTTCTTCTTCTTTTCCTTTTCCTTTACCTTATTTGTCATGGCTTCTAATGGTGGAAAACTATAGCAGGAGGAGCTTGCTGTTGATGAGCCCATTAACCCCCACATCTCCCTTGGACGGTTTATGCTTACGGCCCAGATGGCTTTGCTCGGGAGTCTGCCGCCATCCCAAAGTTACAGGCTACCCTTTTCCTCTAAACACCCTGGCGGTGTTCTTCTTTCCCCTTTGTTCTTTTTTCTTCTCGCTATCTCTCTCTCTCTCTCTCTCTCTCTCTCTCTCTTTTTGGGTCACCAACCCTTCTTTCTTTGAATTGCAGCCTACCATCTAAAAGCATGAGGATTTGGTATAGCTGGCTGGGAATCTCAAGCTGGAGGTGACCAATTATTCAAGGAGCTTTTATGGTCCTAGAGGGGTGGCCTACTCGGAAGGTGGTGGTGGTGGTGATTCAGAGGCGACTCCTAGCTACCAACCAAGGAAAGGGTGACACCATTGATTACTTGCAGTCAAGACACATAGGCATACAAAACACATCTATCTTTTCTATTTTTTTTTAATTTGGACTAGTACTTAATTTATAAGATATACAGTTAATTGTTTGTTTCTATACAACATTGCTTCTTTGATGCTTGAAATCTTATGCTTGAAATATGCCCTGAATGATCCTTTAGGTTGTAGGAACCCTAGGAATACCTTGGAGTGGAAAAGCCATGCTTAAAACAGGGGAGAATGAGTTTTTGCCAAGCTTTGTGCATACATAGGGATGGACCTGCGTACTCAGTTTTGACTTCGAGTACGCAGGTTTAACCTTGCGTACGTGGGCCACAAATCAAAGGAAATCCTAACCGCATTAATTAAGTATAAATGTAGCCTTTTGGGTCACAAAACCCTCACTAATGTATTTTTTAACTTAGAGAGCACCTTTCTAAGGTCCTTTAATGGCAGAAACTCTCCACTCGATGTCTCAGTTGGATTAGGAGGCTTGGTCCTGATTTCAAGGATTCAATCGCCCCCATGGTTTTTCTTGTGTCTTTCCGTACCATCAAATAAGGGTGGATAGGCCTTTTCTTTATGTTGCTGCCAACTATTGGGTCCCTACTTGGCATGTTTTTCACTTCAATGGAGTAGAACTATGCCCCATGATCGAAGAATTTGGTGCAATCTTGGGTGAACCGGAGATTAACGATCTCATCTTCCCTACCATGGGTGGGGATCTCCCCTCTTTGTTGCAAGTTGTGTTAGGCGTTCCTCTTGCTACGGCAAATAGGTGGTGTGTCATTGGCAAGATCAACCTTAGCTTGGTTTTTGCACACTTTTTCAGCTCGGCCCTTCCCGTGGGTAAGAGGCCACATTCATACTTTCTTCATGCCTTTTGGTTATGTGTTTTTGCAAGGTACTTCTTAGTCCAAAGGTCATATTGTGTGGACCTCTAGATGTGCACAGTGGTTTATGAGCTAAAGAGAGGTAACTTGGTGGGCTTAATTTTGGCGGAAACCTTCAATGGTTTGGATGCCTTTCATAGGAAGGAAGCAAGCTTCTTTGCAGGAAATCCTCTTCTTCTTCAGGTATAATCCCTAACTTTTTTCTAGGTTCTCAACCTAGTGGGATTCCTCTAATTTTGCATGGATTGTCTTTCGGTTTTTAACCCATCAAGGCACCTTATATCATCTTTCATCATTATTTATATAATTTTTTTTTTCACTCATGCTCTCTTTTCTTTTTTGCTTTTTTCTCTTTTTTCCCTCTTTTTTTTTCCTCCTTTTTTTTTTTTCCTTCAGATATGGCTACAGGAGATGCTTTAGTTACTTCAACCTCCCACCGTACCCCCCAACACATACCTCCCTAGGCATTTTAGGGACCGCCAGCTTCATCAAGATGACATGAGCTTTGAGGCGTACATGGAGCTTATGGGTCACATCAAAGAGATCGACATTCAATGGGTCATGGAGTGGTGGCATATCTCAAGCATGGTTCACAGTTGCTGCAAGGACTATTTTGTGCCTTTAGTTAGACTTTGTTGCTGCTCCTACGACTCCACTTGTCATATCTCAAGGAAATTCAAAGAGCATTAGGGAGCTCCCAATAATGAAGGTGCCTTCCACATCAAGGTGTTTACCAATAGGATCTTGGGTAGGCTTTGTGAGGCTTGGCCACGTCTTAGGGTGACTAGAGGTATTGCTCCTCCTTGATACATCTATCCCACTGTGAGGTACAAGCAATGGTTGGAAGATGTCATGAAGTGGATTCTGAGAGATGAGAAAGCTTACATGAAGACTAGGAAGAAAGTAAGGAGGGTTGAGTGACCACCTTGATATGCCCCATATTTTACTTTTCTGCACTTTATGATTCTCATGTTTTTGTTTTTGAATTTAATAAAGGATTGGAATGTTCCAAATCCCCTATGAAAACAATCATGTTACCTTTTAATTGGAACAATAAGCGAATCACTTTTTTATTATCTTTGCTTATTGTCCTCTCATTCCTTTGTATTTATTCTTTTTCTTTTCTTTTACCTTTGACATGTTATTTTTCCCACGACGTCCCTTCGGGAATTTTCACCATGTCCATGGTTTTTTCCCCTAACTTTTCCTAGATTGCCCTTTTAGGTTTTTAATTTAGTAGGGTTCTTTTGCCATAACTTTTGCCTAGGCCGCCCTTTCGGGTTTTAAACCAAGCAAGTTTTTTTTTTCTCTCTCTCTAAATGTGGTATTTTCAGAGTCTATCCATGTTAATTAGGCAAAGCATCTCTTTCCCATCCAAATCTGTGATCCTCATAGCACCTCTAGACATGATCTTCTTAATGATAAAAGGCCCAAACCATCTTGGATTCATCCTTCCTCTTGGATCAAAAGTCTCATCTCTAAGCACCTTTAGGACCAAGTCCCCTTCTTTAAGGTTTCTCAGTTTCACTTTCTTGTTGAATGCTCTAGCAATCCTTTTTTGGTAACCTTATGCATGATACTGTGCCCTAACTCACTTCTCATCTACCAAAGCTCTCGCCTTAGCCCAATCCTCCTCTAGGACCTTGGTTTCCACCAATACCCTCAAAGATTGTATCTCCACCTCAATAGGAAGCACCACCTCACTACCATAAACCAAAGAGTAAGGTGTTGCCTCATTCGACGCATGGATAGAAGTTCTATAACCCTATAAGGCAAACGGAAGCTTCTCAGCCCAATCTTTGTATGTCACTACTATTTTGGCTAGGATGTTCTTCACATTCTTACTAGCTGCTTCTAAGGCCCCATTAGATTGTGGTCGATATGGTGAAGACTTGTAATGCTCAATGCTATATTCTTCTATGACTCTCCAGACTTCACCCTCAAAGTGGGAGTTGTTATCGAAGATGATCTCTTGGAGCACCCCAAACCAACATATGATGTTGTTTTCTAAGAACCGAGCCATATGCATAGCCTTCAATATGGAGTAGGAGGTTGCCTCCACCCACTTGGTGAAATAGTCAATTGCCACCAAACTATATTTATGCCCATTTGAAGCCTTAGGAGCTATCCTTCCAATCACATCTATGCCCCAAATGAAGAATGACCATGGAGAAGTCATGCTATACAACTCATTAGGTGGTACATGGTTCAAGTTGGCGTGTGTTTGACAATCATGGAAACTTTTCACATAGTCCACACCATCGGTCTCCATCATATTCCAATAGTACCCCATCCTTAGGATTTTGTTGGCTAACATTCTCCCATTCATATGAGGGCCATAAATCCCTCAATGAACGTCTTCCATTACCTTCTCGGCTTCTTCCTTCTTCAAGCAAAGAAAGTGTATACCATGTAGGACCTTAAATAGAGTTGTCCTCCACATAGGATGTATTGTGTTGCCATTATCCTAATGGAACAACATTCTCTCTTGATAGCACCATCCGAATATGCCCTTAGTTCTAAGAACTTTATGATGTCATAGTTCTAAGAACATTCTCTCTTAATGCTCAATGCTATATTCTTCCATGACTCTCCGAACTTCACCCTCAAAGTGGGAGCTGTTATCGAAAATGATCTCTTGGAGCACCCCAAACCAACATATGATGTTGTTTTCTAAGAACCGAGCCATATGCATAGCCTTCAATATAGAGTAGGAGGCTACCTCCACCCATTTGGTGAAATAGTCAATTGTCACCAGGCTATATTTATGCCCATTTGAAGCCTTAGGAGCTATCCTTCTGATCACATCTATGCCCCAAATCGAGAATGACCATAGAGAAGTCATGCTGTACAACTCATTAAGTGGTTCATGGTTCAAGTTGGCATGTGTCTGACAATCATGGCAACTTTTCACATAGTCCACATAATTGGTCTCCATTGTATTCCAATAGTACCCCATCCTTAGGATTTTCTTAGCTAACATTCTCCCATTCATATGAGGGCCACAAATCCCTTGATAAACTTCTTCCATTACCTTCTCGGCTTCTTCCTTTTTCAAGAAAAGAAGGTGTATACCATGTAGGGCCTTATATAGAGTTATCCTCCACATAGGATGTATTGTGTTGCCATTATCCTAATGGAACAACATTTTCTCTTGATAGCACCATCCGAATATGCCCTTAGTTCTAAGAACTTTATGATGTCATAGTACCACAGAACTTCCTCCTCCTCTATGGTCATTACTGAAGCTTCGGTCTTCCCTTTGTGCACTTCCTTATAACTTTGCTAAATCTCTAAGGGTCGTGTCCATACTCCCTCGGGTATTTGAACCATGGAGGCTAAGGTATCTAAGGCATCTGTAAATTGATTTTGAGCTCTAGGATGATTGTGTATCCAATCTTGTCAAAGGTCTTGGTCAAGTCCTCCAAGTATTGTTGATAAGGCTTCAAGTGTTCCTCATTTACCTTCAACAATTTTTGTGCTTAGGCTATAACCAAAGTTGAATCTCCAAGACTTCAGCCTTTTTTACTCTCAATTCTCGAAGAGCTTCCATTCTGATAATACAAGCCTTATATTCAGCCACATTGTGAGTTGCTTCAAAGCTCAACTTGATTGCAAAGGTATGTGTGATCCCTGGGAGTGATCAAGAGTATTCTTATCCCATTCCCATATTGGTTTAAGGCTCTAAGAAAAGTATATCTTCCATGTTCCTAACTCAACATCCAAAATTTCCTTATTTGAAAAGTCTTCTTTACCATCTTCCCCTTCTATAGGATTCTTGGCACAAAAATCTAACATGACGCTCCCTTTGATAGTTTTCCTAACCGCATACTTCAAATCAAATTCTGCCAATAAGATCAACTATCTTGACAATCTTCCACTCAAAGCAGGCTTCTCAAAGAGATACTTCAATGGGTCAATTCTTGTCACCACCAATAAGAATGACTTTTCTATGAGAGTGTACCTAGTCTCATAATATGGAACCTCTTGCTCAAGTAGTATACAACCCTCTTATTCTTGTCATCATCTTCTTGTGCAAGCATACTTCCAACCGCATCCCCTATGATGGAGAGGTACAGGAGTAAGGTTTTCCATGTTGTGGAGGCACTAGGACAGATGGGTAGATGAGATATTCCTTGATAAGTTCAAAGGCTTTTCGACACTCATCATTCTATGAATGTGGTTCATTCTTCCTTAGGAGTATGAAGATGGGCTCACAAGTGGAGGTAAGCTTGGCAATGAATCAATTAATGTATTGTAATCGATCTAACAAACCCCTTATCTCTTTCTCACTTTTAGGTGGAGGCATATCCAATATGACTTTGATCTTGGATGGGTCAACTTTTATCCCTCTATCACTCACTAGA
Organism: Castanea sativa; assembly: GCF_040712315.1. NCBI lineage: Eukaryota > Viridiplantae > Streptophyta > Magnoliopsida > Fagales > Fagaceae > Castanea > Castanea sativa. The sequence continues at coordinate 30,700,959 of NC_134024.1, read as the reverse complement.
AGCCTAGCAATTTTTCAGCAGTTACTCCGAAGGTACACTTTTGTGGGTCCAATCTTAGCCTATACTCTTTAATCCTCTTAGCTTTTTTTTTTTTTTTCTGTCCTTGGATTTCACTATCATATCATCGACATACACCTCCACCTCATTATGCATCATATCATGTAACAAGGTTGTAACCTGTTAGGCTTAATGCCCTTAAATCCTATTGTATGATGCTATATATGACATTATGTATGACTTAATGTTGTGTTTGATAAAATTATTTTATTATTATCTAAAATAATGGTAACATGAATATTGGGACATTATCATATAGTCTATGAAATGCATATGAGATGCATAGTATGTGATTTATGTGATTTAGTCACAGAAGATATAAATCACAAGTACTTTGTAAACTCATAATTTTAGTTCGTAGTCGGTGATGAAATTGAGCATTTCATCTGTGAAGACTATAACATATCAACTAAGATGATTTGTCTTGATCGTGGAAATGGAGATTTCAAGTTGATATGTTGATATGTTTTAAGAGTTAAGACATATTGAACTGGATCGCTGTGAGATTTATTATTCTCCTAACGACTGTCAAATGAATAATAAACTCATGACTTATATTTGCATGAACTCTTAATCCTGAGAGAATAATGGACTTGATCATGAGGTATAGGTTGCTTTAATATATCAGGAGTGAGATTTAAAGTAACGATCAAAACCTCAGTATGTTGAGCAGCCACATTTAGTGTTGATGGAACATATATTCTCAAGATGGAATTCATAGCCTCTTAACGGAGATATAAAATATTCCCTTGAGATAAGTTTAATGGGTTTGTTATTCAGAGAGTTAGACCTAATCACTTTGGTAATAAGTTACTAAAGTATATATTTATGAAATTGGATTTCATAAATATATGATGAATAACTTAAAGGATTAAACCGAGTACTCAAGAATAAGATGTAGTAATCTACAAAGTAGCAGTCTACATTTATGACTTTGTATTACTACGAATATTTTATGAAGGGATTGCATGTACAATAAAGTCTTGGGATATAATTTATAAATAAGGCCTAGAGTGCAATTATATTTATATAGTGATATTAAATATAATTAATAGTAACTTTGAACTTGTCAAGAGTTGACAGAAAAACTCAAGACCCATTGGAGCTAGTGTCTTATTGGTCCCTTTTGGTCCCACTCCAAGCCACACACTTAAGCCCAAGTGGAAAGGCTCAAAAGGCCAGCCCAATTAGATAATCAATTAGAAATAAAGGGAGAAACATACAGAATATTCTGTAGAGATTTTTGCAAGAACACTAGTGTGAAGTGGTGTGTATGTAAGTGTTAGACACTTTGACATTCTCCATTTGAAAACTGATTGAGAGACCACACATCTTGGGCGTTAGTGGAATTGGAGTGAAGATTGAGAGTGTTCTCAAGTGCTTCTGATCTTCAGTTTTGAAATTCACCACTCCAAGGCAAACTTCTTGTTCTTATATTCTGAAACTTACATAATGCATGCTAACATTTATGAATGAAGTAGATCTGTTTATTTTTCCACTGCGTATGTTTTGTATGTGATACAAACATGTATTTAACCATCAAATGGTATCAAAGCGGTCTTCATTTCGTATCTGTTTAACATGTTTTGAGTTTTGGAATTGCTGACAATAGTTTCATGTTGTTAGAAATTAGTTTTCTGCATGGTTGTTGAAATTATTGTTTGACAAAAACTGATATTGATGTTATGATGTGGTTTAATTTTTAATTTAATTATGTTAAACTGAACTTGAAGGCTATAGCATCAATGAAATTCAGTTTTGATATCAATTTCTGTCTATTATGTTCATATGATGGTTGTTTTGTTCATGAAAACATTAAAAAAACTGTTTTAGAAAAATTCTGGAAAATTTGAAATTCGCGATGCTCGGTCAATTGAGAATCTGTCGAGCATCGATCAAGCTGGCAGAAGTTTTTTCGACCAATCGAGGATCTGTCAAAGCATCAATCAAGCTTCGTGGAATTTTTCTCGATCGATCAAGAATCTGTCGAGGATCGATCAAGCAACTAGAACTTTTCTCGATCGATCGAGATACATCCTTGATCGATCGAGGACTGTGGTTTCAGAATTTTCTCTAAGTGTTTATATATATATATATATATATATATATATATATATATATATATATATATATATATGTAAAGAGCAAGGCTGTGTAATTTGTTTATGCATGTTTTTAATTAAAAACCTTTATTTTAAAACATCTAGTGAGAGAGAGATACAAGAATTGAATCTCACGGCCTCCATTATCAGTTCAAAGTAGTGTGGGATAAGCACCTCGTCTTGGCGTATATGCCTCGTGATCTCAAAGGAGGGTGTTTATTTCATGCTACTACGAGATTGAACTTACTTAGTTTAAAGTAGTGTGGACAAGCACCTCGTCTTGGCATATATGCCTTGCGATCCCAAAGGAGGGTGTTTTGTTTCATGGTACTACAAGTTTAAACACTATAAAGGGAGATGAAATGTGGCTACACATGATTCTAGATAATGGTGTACACTAGACTAAGTGTAATGTTAACCTCCCAAAGGAGCTATGTCATTATTACTTAGAGGCCAAAGGTAATATGGCATATTACTAGTGTTTGATAAGAGTTATCATGATAGCACTAATAACGAGAATAGTTCTCAATCAATCATAGTGTTTATAATAAACTTGCTACCAAGGAATTATAAACATGGGATTGAGTTGTCGTTGCATATATTATATTATGGTTTTATTAAAGTTCCATATTATGTCTATATGATAAATTGATAATGTCCAGTTTACTTATCATATTCATGTTTATTGTTTTCAGATTTGAACATGGCATCATTTAGCTCACTTGTTACTATTCTTAATCAAAACAAACTGACTGAATCCAACTATGTTGACTGGAAAAGAATTTTGGACATTGTTTTAACTGCCAAAGGCACAAATATGTGCTTACTCAACCATGTCCTAGCTTTCCTTCATTAGATGCTCCTCTTGAGAAAAAACAACGATATAATCGTTGGCAGAAATCTAATGAGATGGTCAAGTGCTATATCCTAGCATCTATCTCAAATGTTCTATAACATCAAATGCAAGATGTAGAACTAGCTTTGGACATTATGCAAAGTCTGAAGGAGATTTTTGGTGAGCAAGGCCGTTCTGCAAGGCAAGAAACCATAAGGTAAATTTATAATACCAAAATGGCTGAAGGTACTTCAGTTAGGGAACATTGTCTTACAATGATCTCTAATCTGAATACATTAGAGGTTTTAGGTGCCGATATTAATGGAGAATCTCAAGTGGATATGATACTCCAGTCACTACCAGAATCATTCAAAGAATTCAAACTCAATTACAATATGAACAAAAAGGTTTATTCATTGTCTGAATTGATGAATGAATTGGTAGCGGCGGAAGGCATCCTTGGTACTTCTAGTGTTGAAGCCAATGTGGGTGAAGCTTCTACTTCTCAACCTAAGTCAAAAGGCAAGGGTAAGAAGAAGAAAAAAAAAACTTCACTAAGCAAGAGGGTAAACAAATTGTCTTGGGAGTTGCCAATAAGGGAAAGAAGCCCAAAGGAAAGTGTTTCCATTGTGGCGAGAAAGGTCATTAGAAGAGGAATTGTCCAATTTTCAAAACTGCCAAGAATAAGGGTATGAAAAACACATTCCTTCTTGAAATATGTTTGGTACAGAATCCCACGGATTCCTTGTGTGTGGATTCAGGTTGTACTAATCATATCTACAATTCTTTGCAGGGGTTTCAGGAGATCAAAAAGCTGAATGAAGGGGAATTGTTTCTTACCTTAGCGGATGGAAGTAGAGTTCCAGTTGTATTTGTTGGAGTGTTTAATTTATGTTTTAGTTCTAGAGTTTTAATGTTGGAAGACTGTCTGTATGTACCTAATGTTTGTAGGATTTTAATTTCTGCAACTTACTTAGGTAAACATGGGTATTGTATTATCCTAAAAGACAATGTTATAATAAAGAAGGATAAAATGTATACTGTTCTGGCAATATTATGGATGGTCTTTATATTTTAACTCCTGATAAGCATGAATTATACAATTCTGAATTAGATAGTAACTCTCATGTAAAATCATTAAAGAGAAAGTTTCCTTCTAATGATGCATATCTTTGGCACTAGCGTTTAGGTCATATTAATTCAAATAGGATTCAAAGACTAATCAAAGATAGACTTTTACAGCCCATGGATTTTGATGAATTTCCAGTTTGTGAATCTTGTTTGGAAGGTAAAATGACCAAATAACCTTTTAATGCAAAAGGCAGAAGAGCCCAAGAGTTTCTTGAATTAGTTCATACGGATGTATGTGGTCCTATGTCAACCCAAGCAAAAGGAGGTTACGAATACTTCATCACTGTCACAGATGGATTACTCAAGATATGGTTATGTGTACCTAATGAGATGAAAGTCCGAAGCCTTTGAGAAGTTCAAAGAGTTTAGGGTTGAAGTTGAGAATCAATTAGGCAAACGCATAAAGGCCATTCGATTTGATCGAGGTGGCGAATACCTTCTTGTAGATTTCAAGGATTACCTAATTCAGAATGGGATTGTATCCCAATTAACTGCACTTGGAACTCCTCAACAAAATGGTGTAGGGGAGAGAAGGAATAGGACTCTTTTGAAAATGGTTAGGTCCACTTTACCAATTTCCTTTTGGGGATATGCACTAAAAACTGCTATACATATTTTGAATTTAGTTCCATCAAAATCTGTTCCCAACACACCTAAGGAATTATGGAGTGGGCGCAAGCCTAGTATGAAGTATCTCCACATTTGGGGATGTCCAGTACATGTGTTGAAACGGAAGTCTGATAAGTTGGAAGCTAAAACGGAAGTATGCATGTTTTTAAGGTATTCAAAGGAAACCAAGGGTTATTTATTCTATAATCATAAGGATAACAAAGTGTGTTAGCACTCATGCCAAATTCTTGGAGGATGATTATGTGAATAACTTTAATCCTAGGAGTAAAGTTGTTTTAGGCTGAAATAGATGAACCTGTAGTTGAACAACCAATGGATGAAACTAGAGATGATGTGGTTGTATTCGATACACCACAATATACTACTCATGAGATGTCTAATACACAGGTGCCTCGTCGTAGTGGGAGAATTGTTCAGCCTCCTGTGAGATTTATAGGTTTGGGAGAAACTTATGAAGTTATCTCAGAAGAGGCTGAATTGGATTCCTACACTTATGAGGAGGCAATGAATGATATAGATATACATCGTTGGGTCCAAGCTATGAAATATGAATTAGATTCGATGTATTCTAATCAAGTTTGGGATCTTGCAGAAGCACCTAACGTCATCAAACCTGTTGGTTGCAAATGGGTTTACAAAAGGAAGAAAGGGATAGATGGAAAGGTTGAAACCTTTAAAATAATACTAGTGGCGAAAGGGTATACACAAAAAGAAGGCATTGACTATGATGAAACTTTTTCGCCAGTAGCCATGCTTAAATCTATCAGAATTCTCTTATCCATTGCTGCTCATTATGATTATGAGATTGACAAATGGATGTCAAGACTGCATTTCTTAATGGCAATCTTGAAGAAGAAATCTATATGCTGCGACTAGAAGGTTTCATAGCAAAGAACCAAGAGCATATGGTATGCAAGTTGAAAAGGTCCATTTATGGACTTAAGCAAGCATCTAGGTCATGGAACATCAGATTTGATCAGACAATCAAATCATTTGGTTTTGAAAAAAATCTTGATGAACCATGTGTGTACAAAAGACATCAAGACAAAGTAGTAATGTTCCTAGTGCTTTATGTAGATGATATTCTAGTCATTGGAAATAATGTAGGAGTAATGTCATCAATTAAAGTTTGGTTGTCAAGCCAATTTGATATCAAGGACTTGGGCGAAGCTAATTATATTCTAGGGATCAAGCTTTGGCTAGATCGAAAGAATAGGATGTTACGTTTGTCACAAGCTGGATATATAGATAAGGTCCTAGAACGGTTTAGCATGCAAAACTCCAAGAAAGGATTACTTCCTTTTAGACATGGAATTCCTTTGTCTAATGACCAAAGGCCTAAGACTCAAGAGGAAGAAAATATGATGAGACAAGTTTCTTATGCTTCTGCGGTAGAAAGTCTCATGTATGTCATGCTTTGTACTAGACTAGATATTTGTTATTCAATTGGCATGGTCGGCCAATATCAATCAAATCCAGGACCTAAACATTGGCAACTGTAAAGCATATTCTCAAGTATCTAAGGAGAACAAGGGATTATATACTTGTTTACTGTTGTGAGGATTTGATTCCCATTGGCTATACAGATTCATATTTTCAGTCAAATCCAAATTTCAGAAAATCCATATCGGGTTGTGTTTTCACCTTAGGAGGTAGAGCCATAAGTTGGAGGAGTGTTAAGCAATCTTGTATTACTGACTCCACCATGGAAGCCGAATATGTTGCTGCTTGTGAAGCAGCAAAGGAGGCTGTTTGGCTTAAAAAATTCCTTTCTGATCTTGGTGTTGTGAGAATTGAGCAAGTTCCCATTACATTGTTCTGCGACAATAGTGAAGCAGTTGCACAATCCAAGGATCCAAGGAATCAATAGAAAGGAAAGCACATAGAAAAAAAGTACCACATCATTCGAGACATTGTTGCTCGAGGAGATGTGGTTGTAGCAAAGATTGATGGTGCAAAGAATCTAGCGGATCCATTTACCAAAGCCTTGCCCCAAAGGACTTTTGAGTCACATTTGTAGGAGATGGGAGTTAGATTAGTGCACAATAGTCTTTAGGACAAGTGGGAGATTGTTAGGCTTAGTGCCCTTAAATCCTATTGTATGATGTTATGTATGATATTATGTATGACTTAATGTTGTGTTTAAAAAATTTGTTTTATTATTATCTAAAATAATGGTAACATGAATATTAGAACATTATCATATAGTCCATGAGATGCATAATATGTGATTTATGTGATTTAGTCACAGAAGATATAAATCTCAAGTTCTTTGTAAAGTTATAATTTCAGTTTGTTGTCAGTGATGAAATTGGACATTTCATCTACGAAGACGATAACATATCAACTAAGATGATTTGTCTTGATCATGAAAATAGAGATTTCTAGTTGATATGTTGATATGTTATAAGAGTTAAGACATATTGAACTGGACTGCTGCAAGATTTATTATTCTCTTAACGATTGTCAAATGAATAATAAACTCATGACTTATATTTGCATGAACTCTTAATCCTGAGAGAATAATGGACTTGATCATGAGGTGTAGGTTTCTTTGATATATCAGGAGTGAGATCTAAAGTAACGATCAAAACCTCAGTATGTTGGGCAGCCACATTTAGCGTTGATGGAGCATATATTTTCAAGATAGAATTCATAGTCTTTTAACAGAGATATAAAATATTTCCTTGAAATAAGTTTAATGAGTTTGTTATTCAAAGAGTTAGGCCTAACCACTTTAGTAATAAGTTACTAAAGTATATATTTATGAAATTAGATTTCATAAATATATGATGAATAACTTAAAGGATTAAACTGGGTACTCAAAGATAAGATGTAGTAATCTACAAAGTGGCAGTCTACATTTATGACTTTGTATTACTACGAATATTTTATGAAGGGGTTGCATGTACAATAAAGTCTTGGAATATAATTTATAAATAAGGCCTAGAGTGCAATTATATTTATATAGTGGTATTAAATATAATTAATGATAACTTTAGACTTGCCAAGAGTTGACAGAAATGCCCAAGATCCATTGGAGCTAGTGTCTTATTGGTCCCTTTGGTCCCACTCCAAGCCACACATTTAAGCCCAATTGGAAAGGCCCAAAAGGCCAGCCCAATTAGATAATCAGTTAGAAACAAAGGGAGAAACATACAGAATTTTCTATAGAGAGTTTTGCAAGAACACTAGTGTGAAGTGGTGTGTATGCAAGTGTTAGACACTTTGACATTCTCCCTTTGAAAACTGATTGAGAGACCACACATCTTGGGCGTTAGTGAAATTGGAGTGAAGATTGAGAGTGTTCCCAAGTGCTTCTGATCTTCGGTTTTGAAATTCACCACTCCAAGGTACACTTTCTTGTTCTTATATTCTGAAACTTACGTAGTGCATGTTAAAATTTATGAATGAAGTAGATCCGTTTATTTTTCCTCTGCGTATGTTTTGTATGCGATACAAACATGTATTTAACCATCATAATTTTCCTTTGGTAGGTTGCCCCAGCATTCTTGAGTACAAATGGCATCACCATGTAACAATAGATTCCTCATTCGGTAGTGAAAGTGGTTTTTGTCGTATCTTTGGAAACCATCTTGATTTTGTTGTACCTCGAGAAACCATCCATGAAAGACATCAAGACACTTCCCGCCATGTTATCCACCAAGACATCAATGTGAGGGAGAGGAAAGTCATCCTTAGGGCACGCCTTGTTCAAGTCCCTAAAATCTACACACATCCTCACCTTCCCATCCTTCTTAGGTACGAGCACGACATTGGCTATCCATTTGGCTTGATGTACGAGTTTGATGAACCCTACCTTAAATTGCTTAATGGCTTCCTCCTTGATTTTTAAGAGCCATTTAGTTCTCATTCTTCTCAACTTTTGTTTGACGGGTTCCATATGATCATGAGTATCAATGTGATGTTGAGATATCTCAGGGACAATTCCAGGCATATCTTTCTAGGACCATGCAAACACCTCTTGAAATTCCGTGAGGAGTTCTTGAATATCTTTTCTTCTTTTTCATTTAGAGTTAAGCCAATTTTAATTAAGCGTGGATTCTCATTATTTCCAAATTAGTAGTTTCGAGAGTTGGTTCCATAGGTTCAATTTTCTTTTGTAATTATTTATTGATTTCATGTTCAAATTCATTTGAATCATTTAAGTGCAGGATTTCAATATTATGGGGCACATCAAAGTAAGCCAAATCAAAATTCATCTTATTGAAAAGTACATTCAAACTTGCATTACAAAACTTTTTCCCCATGTTTTCAAAAAACCCACCCAAGTCCAATTATTAATGGGCCCCACAGCAGGCATGATGAATTCTATCTTCTTTCTTCTTCAAGGCTTGTCACTCTTCTTCTCGCCCTTCTTCAGCTCAGCAGACTAGTCCTCCCCTTTTAGAGGTTTCCATATATGCATAGCTTTGGTTATGTCATATAGATCCTCACCCTTATTAGGGAAATCTCTCCCTACCTCGTCAAAGAACCAATCGCCATCATCCTCACTCCAATAGCTAATCACTTCATCATCTCCTTCTTTTTCTTCATTTTAAGTCAACATGAGGTATTGGTCGTTGTTAGAAGAAGGGTTCATTGCACGTTCAAGCATGAAGCAAGCTGGGGTGACTTAAGTTGTTCCCACCTTCGAGGTCCATTCGGGCCAATCATGATCTTCCCACAATCCCTCGTCTCTCGATTTAGAGAAGTCGTTGACATAGGCCCTTTTGAAAGTCCATGGTCTAGGAGTACTCTTCAATTGTGGCTTAAAGTTGGGTAGAAGTAGGCAGACCTTTCCTTCTATCATCATGCGGTCGATGTCTTCTTGAGTCAGCTCGCTTTGTCCATGGTTAACCTTGTCTTCTTCAGCTTCCTCTTCTTCTATCTTGGAGAGGTGGCTTATTATCTTCTTAAGAACTTCAACCTGTGCGTCTACACACTCGAGCATCTTTTGCATGAGGACCTTTATACTTGAAGCATCCATCTTTCCCTCTTGAGGGGTTTTTCCTTTGAATGTCTTGCCTTCCATTGGACTTAGATTGGAGTGGGGATGTGATGTCTGAAAATAAGTCTCATTTTCATTAAGTTAATGTCCCAATTAAAGGTTTCTTAACTTTATAGATGTCCCTAGAGAATTTTTAAGTTCATTTTAATGAAGGCCCCATTACAATATCACTCCCTTCACTCTCACGGATTTTTGCCACTTATTTCATTGGGTTTTGGTCCATTTACAATAAGGCTCTCATCTTACTCTCATAGGCTTTCATTAGAATGCACTTAGAAATTCTCAACCCTTTGTCTCAAATATGGGCTTACAATATATTCATCACCTTTGGGCTTTTCATTTTTACTCATCATTTTTTTTTCTTTTCTTTTTTTGAAATAGCCCTTTAGCTAAAATATATTGTAGTCTTCCTCTCAAAGTCCTTGAAGTTCTCATCATTTTGGACTTAGGCATACAACAAGGAGGCCCAAGATTAGGGAAGTTCATATTGGCTTTGTAGGATTTTGGATACTAAGTCCATAGCATATTTTTTACCTTAAGCCTAAAGTCCTTTTTTTCAAAAGGGCTTTTTCCACTTGGGCCTATGATAGCAATTTCACTATGATCTTATGAACCTTTCAAGTTAAGATATACCTTTGGATTTAGGGACAAGCCTCTTACAAGTGAGAACTTCTTTTCTTTTATCCCATAACATCTTAGGGTATACTATAACTTTAAGGCCATCTCTTACATTTTACATCTTTTATTTGTGTTGGAGTATTCATGGTTTGTATCACATACAAAACATACGCAATGGAAAATTAACGAATCTACTTCATTCGCAATAGATAACATGCGCTATGTAAATTTCAGAATTCAAGAACAAGAGAGCGTACCTTGGTATGGTGAATTTCAAAAAAAAGATCAGAAGCGCTTGGGAACACTTTTAATCTTCACTCTAATTCCACTAACGCCCAAGAAGTGTGGTCTCTCAATCAGTTTCCAAGAGAGAAGAATAGAGAGTATCTCACACTCACACAAATGTCTCATACAGGAATTATGTATGTTTCTCCCTTTGTATTTAATTGATTATCTAATTGGGCAGGCCTTTTGGGCCATTCTAATTGGGCTTAAGTGTGTGGCTTGGAGTGGAACCAAAAGAAACCAATAAGACACTAGCTTCAATGGGCCTTGGGCTTTTCTGTCAACTCTTGACAAGTCCAAAGCCATTAACTATATTTAATACCACTATATAAATATAGCTGCACTCTAGGTCTTATTTATAAATTATATCCCAAGACTTTATTATACATGCAACCCCTTCATAAAATATTCATAGTAATACAAAGTCATGAATATAGACTGTCACTTTGTAAATTACTACATCTTAATTCTTTGAGTACCTGGTTTAATCCTCTATGTTATTCATCATATGTTTATGAAATCTAATTTCATAAATATATACTTTAGTAACTCCTTACTAAAGTGATTAGGCCTAACACTTTGAATAACCAAACCCATTAAACTTATCTCAAGGGAATATTTTATATCTCTGTTAAGAGACTATGAATTCCATCTTGAGAATACATGTTCCATCAATATTAAATGTGGCTGCCCAACATACTAAGGTTTTGATCGTGACTTTAGATCTCACTCCTAATATATCAAAGCAACCTACACCTCATGATCAAGTCCATTATTCTCTCAGGATTAAGAGTTCATGTAAATATAAGTCATGAGATTTATTATTCATTTGACAGTCGTTAGGAGAATTATAAATCTCACAGTGGTCCAGTTCAATATGTTTTAACTCTTAAAACATATCAACTACCAACTAGAAATCTCAATTTCCATGATCAAGACAAATCATCTTAGTTAATATGTTATAGTCTTCACAGATGAAATGCCCAATTTCATCATTGACTACAAACTAAAATTCTGAGTTTACAAAGAACTTAATATGTTATAGTCTTCTGTGACTAAATCACATAGATCACATACTATGCATCTCATGGACTATATGATAATGTCTCAATATTCGTGTTACCATTATTTTTAAATAATAAAAAAAAAACTTTATTGATCACAACATTAAGTCATACATAGCATCATACAATAGGATTTAAGAGAACACATCCTAACAATTTGTTCTTTTGAATTAGCTGAACACATGATATATGGTTGAACAAACAAGAGATATAAAGGGTACCCTTCATGATGGGGTTTAGGTTCTCTCTAGTGTGAGTAGGCTCCCTAAGGTTAAAGGGATAGATAAGTAGGTTACTCACAACTTGGTGAGCTATGATTCCAACCGAGGGCCTTAGTGGACCATATAACAGATAGGTAGCAAACCTTTAACGTACTCAAAGCCCATTATAGGAGATGACACCGATTGTTAGTTGGTAGGATGAACTCCGGAAGATTTGGGCCTGAATGAAGCCTTCCATCTTTCCACTCATCACCAACCAAGGTTATGGGACAAAAGAAACCAAACAATGTGTGTGAAAACAAGTATTGAAATAGTTTTTATTAAGGTTAACAAATAAGACACATAGGAATTAAACTCACAATCCTGATGGAGTCGCCACTGTGGACACAATAGGAATGTTTGGAGTCGCCACCTACTTTTTACAATGGTCTAGGAATCATATATATAGGGTCCTCTTGAGGAAGGACCTTTTGATCTTACTACCAGAGGTATGGGTTTGAATTTTAGGTATGTTCTTGGGAAGGTGTTAGGCACTCAAGACCACTTAACCCTAAGGTTGGCCTCCAATCATTGTTTTTTTACGTCTTAACCTCGATAAAATCTTGTTCAATACTTATATTCTCACTCACACACACACTAGCATACATTTAAGCATACAACTTGGCATCATTCATCCCAAAACACATACATATCTATCTATAGAGCAAAAGAAGCCAAACCACACATATACAACCCTAGCATTCATCTAACATGACATCAAAGCAGTAACATAAACCCTAGTGCCATACATCTAAACATGATTCACCATATTACATTATAGCATACCCTTACAACGCATCCTAACATTCACATTCATCTTTAACATCGAAAAAAGATCATATCACAAATGCATGAACATTTCCAATGCATGACTTACCTTTTACTTACCTTGTAACAACTCAGCACCTATGGCATTATGCATGAGCATATAAATGCATAATCATGGCATTGAAACAAAGCAAACACAAGACAAATCCTAATTCTAACATGTGATAGCAAACAAGCAAACAAACATGTGAAACAAAGAATTTGGAAGCATAAAAACATGGAAAAGAAGCTAAACAAAACAAATATGTACAAGCAGAAGCAAAACAAGGAAATAAAAATTAGAATTTCTGGGCAATGGTTTGCGCAAGCAAGAACAAGCCTGCGTGCATAGGCAAGATTATGCATACGAAACCTCTTGCCCAAAAAACCTAAAATCATAAAAACAGGGTAGAACCTAAAACGGACATTCTAACAACATAACATGCATTTTAAGCATACAAAAACATAAACCTAATTTAGAAAAGCATATTAAAACATATTATAACAAACAAATAAAGCAAACAGCAAGATTTAAAAGCAGAAAATGAAACAAAGGAAAAGGAAAAGTTTAGACTAGATACCTCACACAAAAGCTTTCCAAATTTGATTTTTGACCGTTCCCCTCAGTCAAATCTATTCACAACTAATAAGAAAGTGATTAGCAACATTAAACTAAAAGGATTGGGGCCAGAACAGGTCTCAATCAAACAAAATTGACTTGAGGATGTTTTGTGAAAAACTCCATTTTGATTCACTATTTTCTAGTGAATCTTGTATTTTTCCCGTGGGATTTCTGTCTCTTTTGAAAATGTACCATGTAAGGCTTTATATAGTGGAAAAAATAAGGTTTAGAATGGCTACCAGATGATATGAGATTCATTCCAAACCTCAGCCATTATTGTAGAAAAATTGCATTTTTTATGTCTTTGAAACCTTAGCTGCGTATGTAGGAGTGTGCCTGCGTACACATGTTTTAGCCGACGTATGCAGGTTGCTACTTACGTACGTGGGCCGAGGGCCACTTTGGTCATTTTAATTCCAAAAATAAATTTTTTCTTATTTAAAAGGTTATATTTTCCATCTTAACACTCCTCAAGTCAATTTGATATCTAATTGGGCTTTAAACTAGCCTTGGGCCTTAGAATTTGGGTATCATTAGGGAACGGAGGCCCTAGTTGTAAGGGGTACAAAATGCAACGTCTACAGAGGAGGAAAGGTTGGTGAATGTTTGTATCGTAGGTATGCTATACGAATATCAGCTCTATCTTGAGAATCTGTAGATTTCCATCTTTACAAGGCTTGTAGAAGTTTCAAGAAGAACAAGTATGTCCGTAAGAAAGCTTTCAAAAAGCTCAACTTCATAGATTGCAAATACACCCAGGCAGCCTTGGAAGAGAGAAGGAAAAAAGGTAGAAGTTGTGACAGAGGAGCCCAAGAAGGTAGCCAATGGTAGGAAGAGGGAGAGATGTAGTATTCCTCCTCCTTTTATTGTTCTACCGAAGAATTGTACAGCATCCTAGAAGCTTGGGAAAAGGATGGTGTGGTGGTATTGCTTGAATTCAAACGTGAACCCACAGAGGCAAAAAAAAAAAAAAAAAAGGGTCCACTTTACTGCAAGTACCATAGGAGGTGTGGCCACCATTCCATGGATTTTTATGCCTTGAGGAACATTTTCCATGATAGGGTAGCCAAGGGCAATTTAGTTATTGATGAGAATGCAAATTATCATATTTTTCTCCCTTAATGTTTAGTCTTTTATAATTATTTGGTACCTAAATGTACTCTCTCATCTGAGCTCTGATTGAGATGATTCAATATGCTATGGAACGCCAAGACAAAGCTCTACAACTTTAATGTTTTGAGTTGTGAGTGATACAGGCTAAATGAAGGTCGAAATCGGGCTTGAAGTTGCTGCACCTGCACTGCTGACGTTCTAGAATGTTCCTTTGCTTGAAAATCTAATACCTGAAGCGGTTTATTTTTAGAAGCTTCCAGATCTAGTGCATGAAAATTCTAGCTGAAAAACACCAATTTCCTAGTTTTATTAGGACTTTGTTTATTTTTAATATTTTCCTTAATTAGTCAGATTTGGACATTATTATTTAGAATATTTTTAGGAGATTTTGTAGGCTTGGGAAAGGGGGAATTAATGTGTAAAAGAGGGGAGGAGAAATCAAATTGGACACACACGCCTCTCTCTCCCCTCTTCTCTAATTTTTTTCTCCTTTGAGTTTTCATCATGGCCCAGCTTGGCTAAACTTTATACTTGGTTGAAGGAAACAGAAGCCTCGGAATTAATAAAACTGTGAGATCTAATTTGTTTTTATTGTTCAATTTATGCTTTGAATATCGGATGCTCTTCTGTGCCTATTTTCATGATTGTCTCGTTTAATTACTAGCAGGCCTACTAGTTTATTATTCGTTGCAATCTACTGCTAGGTTAGATATCAAATTTGTAATTGTTTGATCCCTCTAATATGTGAAGCAACCAAGATTTAATGATTTGCTACGTCAGAAATTATTAGATCTTAGGAAGAATGCTCGACTAAATTAAATACAACTGTTTTTATTTGTGTTGTTTAGCTTCATCAATCTCTTTAGTTCTTAAGGCTGCTACTAAATTAAACCTTAAGCGCTTGTCTTGGGTTGTTTAGTAGTTAGGGTTAATTAGATCGCTTGTTTTCTAATTAACTATGACTAAGTAGAAATAGGAAATTAGTTCCAACAGTGAATATTCAAAGTGTGAATTGATATATACTTACATCGATGATCAGTTGTAAAATTCCGATGGTGGATGTTAACTTAGACCAAGGTTTGTTCTTTTGATTGAATTCGATACTTTAAATTGAATTGGTCCTTAGTTGTTTTTCTTAAAAAAAATTTCGTTATGCTCAAACCCCCCCTCCCCATCATTGTTTACGTAGCAAACTAGGCTAGATACTCTCTATGGGAACGATCCTTACACCACTACATATATTTTTAGGAGTATAGATTTTATTTTTGGTTGCTTGCAACAACACACCAAATTTTGGCACTATTGTCGAGAAGTGATTCTAGTTGATTTTTGTACTTCTTGTGATCCTTATTTCGTTCTTGAAATTTTCAAAAAAAAAAATTGTTAGTTATCAATAGTTACGGTTTCAGCAGAATTCTGATTATGGTAGAACTAGGCCTTGATAGTATAGTTTCTAAAGGTGAATGACATTCTGGGCAAGACTAGTTAATCCATTGGATTACTATCCTCACCCTCTTGAGGACAAATTCCACTATTTTCTAGGGTTTTTAGGCATTTTCTTGTGTTTTAGCGTAGAATTATATTTATTTTCATTACTCTAGATTTTTCCTAGTTTGTTTCTCATGGTTTATTAGAGTTTCCTTGATTGTTTATGACTGTAACTCGATCTTCTAATCAAGGTGATTTGCAATACAATCCAAAATTAGAGAGAACTTTGCGCAGGTTAAGGAGGGAAGCTAGGAAAAATTCTAAAAAGCAAAACCAAGCTCTTGATTCCTTGTTTGCTAGCGATTTTGATTTAGAAGAGGAGAAAGCCATGGCTAGAAATCAAACTTTGAAAGAGCTTGCCGCCCCTGATTTGAATCAACAACCCTTATGCATAACATTCCCTACTTTAGATGCTACTACTACTTTTGAATTAAAATCTGGAGTAATACATCTCTTACCCACTGTTCATAGCCTTGCAGGTGAAGATCCTCACAAGCATCTAAAGGAGCTTTATGTGGTGTGCATGAGTATGAAACCCACGGGGGTGAAAAAAGATCAAATTAAATTAAGAGCCTTTCTGTTTTCTTTGAAGGATTCGGCTAAGGATTTGGCTCTATTATCTACCCTCCGGGAGTATTAAAACATCGAACGAGATGAAGAAGTTGTTTTTGGAAAAAAATTTCCCAGGTTCAAGGGCAACCAACATTCGAAAAGAAATTTGTGGAGTAAGGCAGCACAACAGAGAGTCCCTACATGAATATTGGGAACGTTTCAAGAAATTATGTGCAAGCTACCCCCATCATCAAATTAGTGAGAAGCTACTTATCCAATATTTCTGTAAGGGCCTTCTGCCCACTAATAGGAGCATGATTAATGCAGCTAATGGAGGAGCTTTGGTGGATAAAACTCCTGAGGCCACAAGAAACTTGATTGCAAATATGGCAGCCAATTCTCAACAATTTGGCACTAGGCTTGACCCTCCATCTAAGCATGTTAATGAGGTAAACATCTCCTCCCTCGAACAAAAAATTTCAAGTCTAACTTCTCTTGTTTGTCCAATGGTTGTAGGTAATATGCAAATGGTGAAGGCTTGTGGGATTTGTTCGATAGTAGGACATCCAACCGATATGTGCCCAACTCTTCAAGAGGAGCCCATTGAGCAAGTGAATGCGGTAGGTGGTTTTCCTAGACAACTGCAAAGGAAGTATGATCCCTATTTGAGCACGTATAAACCGTGATGAAAGGATCACTCCAATCTTAGCTATGGGAATCCACAGGTAAATCAGCCCGCAACTCAAAACTGCCCAAGTTGCCAACAATATAAGCAACCATACCCCCCTAGACAACAACCGGGCCAAACTTCTAATTTTGGTATGTCTTTAGAAGATATTGTTAAGTCTCTTGCCGCTAATACTTTGCAATTTCAACAGGAGACGAAACAATTTCAACAAGAGGTGAGGGCCAATATTAATAGTTTGGACAATCAGATGGGCCAAATGGCAACCGTAATTAGTTGGCTAGAGGCATAAAGTTTGGGGAAATTACCCTCTCAAATGATAGTAAATCCAAGAGAAAATGCAAGTGCAATCATTTTAAGAAGTGGTAAAGAGGTTGAGATTTCACAAAAGGCGGCCCCTGCATCGTCAAAGAAAGAAAAGGAGAAATAGGAAATTAGTTCCAACGGTGAATATTCAAAGTGTGAATTGATATATACTTACATCAATGATCAGTTGTAAAATTCCGATGGTGGATGTTAACTTAGACCAAGATTTGTTCTTTTGATTGAAATCCATACTTTAATTTGAATTGTTCCTTAGTTGTTTTTCTTAAAATTGTTTTCGTTATACTCAACGCCCCCCCCCCCCATCATTGTTCATGTAGCATAAAAGTAGGCTAGATACTCTATGTGGGAACGATCCTTAATCACACCACTACATATATTTTTAGGAGTATAGGTTTTATTTTTGGTTGCTTGCGATAGCACACCAGTTATCAAAGGTAGGAAGAGGGCAGACCCAAGGATACGTAGGTCAGAGGTGGCAATGACTTTCTTCATGGGTTGTGAGAATCCTATGGAAAAAGAAGTTAAGAATATGGCTAGCAGTAGCTTAGCACCTCCTCCCTTACCAGATGAAGAAACGGTTACAAGAATTTAGCAAAAGGATAAGATACATTCCTTTCTTGAAGGAATAGGTCTTAGGCCATTGGCTAGGGGAGAAGCAGCCCAAGCCTTGACCAGGGTGATAGAAAGAAATCAAGAGGTGGCAGCTGTTGAAGGAAGTCTAATGCAAGTGGCATATTAGGAAGTAAAGTATTTAATCACCTTTTCAAATAGAGACTTAGCCAACTGAGTTGTAGATGGCGATAGGCCTCGGTATTCTTATCACATCATTCTAGGTTGTCCATGGCTGAAGGCGTATAAAGTTGTGGCTTCCACATATCATCAATGTGTGAAGGTTGTCTGGAGGAATAGACTTGTGGTCATTGAGGCCATTAGGATGACTTTTGACAGTGCAGAGCTTTATTTTACTGAAGCAGCCCTATATCAAGAGTGTGAGACCAAAGTTGAAAACATAATTCTCCCTTTTAACCCTACTAATTTGCAAAGAGTGGAAGAAGATGATGGTGAGGTTGTGGAGTCAGAAAGGCCCTCCAAGAGAAGGAGAACCACCAGGCCTAATGGCAAGGTGGTATATGAGTTTTAACGATTAGGAGAAAGGGATGAGGAGGATGGCGAGCCTGATCCCCCCAATTTAACTCAATAGCCAAAAGAGGCTCATGTAGTTGAGGAAGCTATGAAAAAAGCTCCTAAGTACATGAATGATATTGTCAAGAATGTGCAAGAGGAACTTGTTAAGATTGATCTAAACAATGGAGAAGGAGAAGAAAAGTTGGTCAAAACAGCAAGGATCTGTCTGAAGAAGAAAGAAGGAAGCTGATAGCCTTGTTGAGGGAATACAAGGATGTTTTTGCTTGAAGTTATCAAGAAATGCCAGGGTTGAGTCCGAACTTGGTAACACATAAGTTAAAGGTGGATCCTAATGCTAAGCCCATGAAGCAACCACCAAGGAAATATCGTTTAGATGTGGAAGAAAAGATAAAAGCTGAAGTGAATAAGCTTTTAAAGGTGGGATTTATAGAAGAGATTGAATGTACAAGTTGGTTGGCTAACATATTTCCTGTAAAGAAGAAAGGCAGCCAGATAAGAATTTATGTAGATTTTTGGGATCTCAATAAGGCTTGTCCTAAAGATGAATTTCCACTCCCCAATGTTGATATTTTAATGGATGCAGCTGCTGGTCATGAACGCTTTTCCTTCATGGATGGCTATAGTGAGTATAATCAGATCTTTATGGAGCTAGTAGATGCCTAGAAAATGGCATTTAGAACACCTTTTGGGAATTATTTCTATAAGGTGATGCCTTTTGGATTAAAGAATGTAGATGCTACTTACTGGAGAACTATGACTTTGATTTTTGGTGATATGCTTCATAAGTATGTAGAAGATTATGTTGATGATCTTATGGTGAAGGCAGAGAATCCATTTGAGCACTTATTGCATCTGAGTCAGGTCTTTGAAAGGTGCAAAGAGCATAACTTGAGAATGAATCCTTCTAAATGTGTTTTTGGGGTATCTTTAGGGATGTTCTTAGGTTTTGCTTGTCCATTATAGAGGGATCGCTTCGGACCCTACAAAGGCAAAGGCAATATCTGCCCTCAGCCCCCTTACAACTTTGAAGGAGTTGAGAAGCTTTGTGAGAAAAGTTTCTTACTTAAGAAGATTTATTCCGAGTTTAGCTGAAATTCTGAAACCTTTGGTGGAGCAAACTAAGAAAGGAGTGGCCTTTATATGGTTTGATCAATGCCAAAAAGCATTTAAGAAGGTTCAGACAATATTGGCGGATCCTTATAAAATGGTGGCCCCTTTACCTAGTAGACCTCTTTTGTTATACATAGCCAACACAGAGCAGTCCTTGGGGGCATTGTTAGCTTAGGATCAAGAAGGGTGGAAAAGCCAGTGTACTATATTAGCAAGCTTATGAAGGAACCAGAGCTAAGATATTCAACTGCTAAAAGGGTATGTTTATCCTTATTTTTGCTGTGTCAAAGTTCAATCATTACTTCTTAGGGCATCATGTATAGTTGGTGACCAAGAGCAATCTTGTGAAATATCTCTTAACTTGCCATCAATTGTTGGGGAGAGTTGCGCAATGGGCCATCCTGACATTGTGCCTTGATATCGAGTGCATAAGACCAACTGCCATTAGAGGCTAGGTAGTGGCTGATCTGCTAGCTAACTTTCCTAGGACAAGTGATTTATCACTTCCCTAACAAGAGATCTTAGTGACAAAGAAGCAAGAATGGTCCATTCATTTTAATGGATCGTCCACATTTCAAAGGGGAGGAATAGGCGTGGTATTAAAGTCATCAGGGGAGGAACTCACGTTTTCTTACAAGCTGGATTTCCCCTCTCTAATAATGAAGCAGAGTATGAAATCTTGTTAGTAGGGCTGAAGGTTGCCAAAAGGCTTGGCATAAAGAAGCTGAAGGTTTTTGGGGATTCTGAGTTAGTCATTAAGCAGGTTGGAGGAACCTGTGGAGTAAGGAATCCTAGTCTAGCTACTTATAGAGCTACAGTCCAGGAGCTTATGAAATACTTTACTTTCATAGAATGCAAAGTGATTAGCAGGAATGAAAACAAGATGGTCGATTCGCTGGCTACCCTAGCTACCAAGTCTATACTAAAGAAAGAGAAGATGACACTTCGAGTGGAGAAACAACCTGATCTAGTCCAGGATGAATTGTGCCCCCCTTAAGATTGGCAAAAACCCTTGTCAAAGGCAATGACTCAGGGAAAGTATATTGGGCCAGAGTTACCATCAAACATGAAGGAATTCCTTAAGATCAATGGTGATTTATTTTTCAAAGGGACAGAAGGGTTGCTAATGAAGTGTGTCTCGAGGCAAGAAGAATTGACACAATTGCAGAGGTTGCACTACAATGTTTGGTGTTGGCCTGTTTAGAAGATTGCAACGGTTAGGGATCTTTTGGCCAGAAATGGCCAGTGATGCAAAGGAAGAGCAAAGGAGTTGCAAGACTTGTTCCATTATTCCCCCAGACCAAGTAGAGGTGCTTAATGGTGAAATGCTAAAAGAGGATTGGCAAGATCCATACTTGAGATACCTTTTACAAGGTGTACTACCTGCTAATCGATTGAAGAGAGAAAAATTAAAGAGATATGTGACAAGATTCAAAGTAGCGGAAGGAAAATTGTTCAAAAGAAGCTTCCAAGGAAGGTGGATGGTATATATTCCCACTAAAGAGGTCAATGGTGTTCTCTCAGATTTGCATAAAGGAGAGCCAGAAGGACACCAAGGTAGGAGAAGGCTATGGAAAATGGTCTTACACCAGGGATACTATTGGCCTACAATGCAAAGAGATGCCCAACACTTTGCTAGGAAGTGTCAAGAGTGCCAAAGGCGAGGGGATGACATACACACCAACCATCAGAGTCTCCATCCAATTGTGGCTCCATATCCTTACCACAGCTGGGGGCTAGATTTCATAAGTCCTATAAATCCCCCTGCTAAAGGATGTACTTGGATATTGGTAGCCATTGAGCTATTTACTAAGTGGGTGGTAGTTGTGGCCATGAAGAAAGCAACAAGTAGCTTAGTGGCTAATTTCTTGAGGGAGAATATAATATGTCATTTTGGGGTACCAAGCGAAATTATTTCTAACAACAGCATACCATTCCTAAATAAGGATGTACGCCATTCAACAGAACAATACTCCATCTCTCACATACCAAAGGAAATGGTCAAGCTGAGATCTTCAACAAAAGATTGCTGAAAATACTGGGAAAAAAGACTAAGGAGAATGGATAGGGATGGAGAGAAGAGCTTCCTACAGCTCTATGGACTCATATAACAGCCAAATCACAAGCTACAGGAGTTTCGCCCTTTTCTCTAGTCTATGGCATGGAGGCTATCATCCCAATTGATTTGGTAAGGTTAACAGTGAAGTTAGCAGAGATCTTAGGAGTACCTAGAGAAGCTGCTTTGGAAATTGTTGAAGAAAAACGAGATAATGCTACCTCTCATAAACGCCTTTACCAGGCTAACATGAAGGCTAGTTATGAAGGCTAGGTTAAAGAAAGAAGGTTTCAAGTTAGGGAACTTGTTTGGAAAACTACTCCTCATGTACGAAGAGTGGTTAGAGCTGTCAAGCACAAGTTTTCCCCAAAGTATAAAGGACCTTACATAGTGGAAGAAGCACATCAGACTAGACATTATTGGCTGAATATCAAGTAGGTATAATGGTGTATAGCACCGTTAGCGGAGCTCACCTTAAGAAATACCATGCTTAATCTTGTAAAAAATAAAATTTTTTGTTGCCATAATGTCAAACTAATGTTATGTTCCACAATATTTATATCATTATAGACAAAGTCTTTCTATTCAATTACTTCATATTCTACTGTTCATGATATGCATGCAAAGTTTAATATCCTAACTAAATAAAGCACAGCAAAGTTTATAATAATATCATGTGGCCTTTTAAGACCATAAAATATTACAAATTGAAAATTAAATAATGTTTGTAAGAGAACTAATGTTTTCAAAAGAGAAGTCAAGGTGGCTCAATGCTCCTGGCCTTTCAACATTTTAATTTCTTTCCTCAAAGAATTGCATTTTGTTATGACACCTTCTAACTAAGCCTGATGGGCAAAACTGAACTCTTGCTTGGATGTCAATTCCACTTGAAGTCTATTAATAGATTCTTGGAGTTGAGTGATTGAAGTGTCATGTACCCTTAGAACTATCTATGTCTCCTACGCTTTGTTGATACAAGAGTTTTCTTTAGCTCTCAACTCACAGAGTGAGGATAAGGAAGCATGAACAGAGGGTTATGCCTTCTTTAGTCCCTCAATGCAGTGACATGGCTCTTTAGCCAGCCGATATTGACACTTAAGCACTCGACTTTGTGTGGAAATGAAGTCATCAAGGGAAAGAGCTAGACAACCCTCTTTACCTTTTGACCACAATTGGGACACTATAGACCCAATTTTCCCCAAAAGAAAGCCCCTAAGAGACAGTGTCCACTTGTTAGTATCCTTCATTTTCATAGGATATTTCGAGAGCAATAGAGAACATGTTGCTCTCAAATCAGTAGAAATCAATGAGAATAATGGATCAGAGTCTGTTTGGGTGCTTTCACTCTCTTGGTCCTTGGAAGTAGCTTCTGCAAAATCTTCTTTCTCCTAAGGATTTTCAACATACACCCGATTTGAATCCCCCCTTTCTACATTGGATGTTGTTTCCTTGTCAGAAGTCATTTATTGCACAGAAGCCTCTTAGGTTGAAGGAATGAATTTTGTTTTGGTTTGAGCTCGAGGAACAAATTCTGCAACCTGTCAAAGGTCAAAAGGGAGAAAGGAAGAAAAGTCACTTGCGCTAGTGATTAAGAAAAGACATTACAAGAACAAAGTCATCGTGGAAAAGAAAGTGCACCTTAGGTTTCTTTACAGAAGAAGTTTTTGGACTCTTCTTCCTCTTGGTGCCTGAAAGTTTGGCTTTGGTAGGGAGCTTCAAAGTCAAATCACCCTAAAATATAGGTGGAACATCCACCTGTTGAGCTCCACTTTCTCCAAAATTCCTAACATGTTCCCTAATGTCAGACCACCATGACTTGAACCTAGGTGAAGGCAGTCCAGCTTTGGTGGGGGAAGTAAAGGGGATTTCAGGACTTGTTACCAATATTTTGATGAGATTTTCTCTCTTAAAGCCTAAGGAGGCCACTACAGCAGGCAAGGCCAAAGTAGAGAAGTGCCTTAATACACCTTGGTCAAAACCAAATCGGTGAGCAAACCTATGGGGATTATAAGCTTGGGTTTCATATTCCTCTTGAAAACATGCCTGGAGATAAGAAGGAAAAGTATAGAAAACAAAAGAAAGCTCTTCTTCAGACCAGGGAATATCCTTGTAGCGAGAAACAAGGACACTTTCTAAAGAAGTAAACAATGGAGGAAGCCCACCCTCCAAGGTAAAGTAGGGTCTAGCCATCCAATCAGAAGGATCATCTAACATTTTGCTAAGAAAATTGTCTGAAGACACCATCACCTTGTTCCAATGCCAAGAGTGTGGCAGCCCTTGGGGTGATGGCAGACTGGTTTTATAAAAGCTTAACACTTAGGGACAGGGGCATAATTCCTAAAGTTTTCCCACAAACATATTTGTAAAAGGGCAACAAGTATAAAGGTTTCTACTTGAAATCTACCCCATGAGCATTGTAAGTCAAGAGTAAAATGATCTAGGTGAGAATACAGAGTTCCTAAAAAGTAGGGAGTAAGGCAAAAGGAATGTCATTTGACTAATTTAATAGCTAGAGGGAATTGTCTACTTAAAATCTTTTCATGAGGATATCCCTTAAACAAATGGCGAGATGACAAAAATGCAATAAAAGTTTCAAGTTCGTAGGGGCTTAAGTTACCTTCTCCTACAACAAAGCCAGTGCCCTCCTTTAAGGAATCTGCATTGGCTTCCTCATCCATGCCATTAGAAAACTCCCTCCAAAAGTACCTGATCCACACCCAAAAGTTGGCTCTAGAGCCTCTGTCTCCACCAACACTAGTGTCTTCTGGTACTTCCTCGCTGGGGGCATTCCCTTTTCTTGCTGGCTTCAGAGTTGGTTTCTTCAAGGTCTTCTTCTTTGCATTTTCAAGGAATTTCACGACTTTAGCTTCATCAGGAGACAAAGAAATATTGACTACTTCACTATCTCCAAACAGAGGAAGTCTTAATATCTCATAAACATCTTCTAAAGATGGAGAGATTTCTTGACACTCTGTGAAGAAGGTATGAGCAGTGGAATTCTACCAATACATAAGAGAGAAAGGCTCTCATTGTCCTTGCTGATCTCTAAGCTAGAAAATACAAGTACTGTGTGCACAAGATGCACCCTTTGCATAATGTCCATGAAGAGAGGATGACCCATATAACTTATGTATATTCATTTTTTAGATGACCCATCTAACTTATAATTTTTTTCATAATTTCTTTTGAATTTAGTCATTGTGGTTTAATTACTTAGGAAAAATAAGTTTACAACTATCACCTTCCAATAATACCTAATCTATTTTGTTAAAAAATTCACATATTTGGGTTGTTGGTGACATTGTTCGCGCATAATTTTTTAAAAAAAAATTATTTGACTAATTTCCTAAGCTATGATTTTTCAAATTAAGTTAATATTTGTTGAAAAGTAATAAATAGTCAATATTTTAATAAATTTATAATGCATCAATTTGATAAATTCAAACTAACATTTACTTAAATTGGTATAAACAAGTTTCACATATTGACAAAAAAGCCTAATAAATTTTTTTATTATATTTATTTAAATATATCCAATTTAAATATGTAAAAGTATCAAAACTAAATTCCATATCTTATTGTTGCGCTTGTAGGAAAATATGTTTTCAATTCAGGAATTGAAATAAAAAATATATTAAAGGCTGGGTTATATTAGCAACTATGAATTTTTAAGTTATCAGTGACTATGAATTTTAAGCCTTAAGTCCCGTACTTCATGATTTACCAATCTTTATTTATTATATATTTTTTCAATATGAATAATACTTTGTTATAGTGCTGCATTACGCTTTTAAAGTAATAAATTAAACATGAAGCCATATTCAAAATAAATGATGGCAAAATAATAAAATAAACATTAGTCATATAAACATATGGATAAAGATAAATTTATACATTATACATTATTTCTTTTGTATTAAAACTAGGGCTGTCTAGAGACCCGTAGGAACCGACCCACCCGATGCTGTCGACCGAACCCAACTCGCCGCTGACCGAACCGACTGCTCCGGTGGTCAGCAACGGATTTGATTCTCCAAAATCCGAGATCAATGGGTCGGAGATCGGATCTCCTCCTCTCAAATTCGTGAAACCCAATCCGACCGACCCATCACTTTCCCGATGAGTTTTGAGATTTTTTGGGAAGATTTAAGCTAGAACCGGCGATATTTCGCTAGATCTAGCCAAAATCTTGCCAAAAATGGCCAAGATCTCATTGGATTTGGCAAGATCTGGCCGAATTTCTAACGTTTTTCAAAATTTTCTCGCCGTATTTCTGCCTTTTTCATATTTTCTTGGCCAGATTCTCGCCATTTTCCAAATAATTAACCCTGACTGAGACACGACCACTTTCCGGCAAGAACCGTCCAATCCGATCTGATTTTCTGACTAGTCGGTGGCGGGTCTGAAAATTTGGAACCTGACTTGGTCGGGTCGGTCGCGAGTTGGGCACAAACTTGACTCGGACCGATCCGTGGTCACCCCTAATTAAAACATTACTGGGGGGATAATTCTAGGAATATAAACAAATATTCTAATACTATGTGGTCAAAAAAGTGATATGAATGTTGCAATTTTGATTTGTTGACAATTTTATCTAGATATAATTAACAAAAATATCTAGTATTTTAATTATGTTTTGTTGAAAACCATAACAAGTAAGTGTACATTACAACGGCCAAGGCATGGGAGAATGTTTATGTGGTTGGATCTGGATCCTACACGTGGAGTGGTTATGAGCAAAGGAAGAGGAAATGTTGGCTACAAAGTTCTATCCTTAGTTCGTGCCAAAAGCGTGACTGCCTTGGAAATGAAGTAAGATATGCATCTAACATGGTACTCAAGCACTCACAAAAGGGAGATAGTGACTTTCTAAGGTCAGTAACTATAGAAACAACCCTTATTGGCTGAATGCATGTTGGACCACTTCAGGGACACGCGGATCACCTACAAATATTTCTAATGTCCCTCTCATTGCCTAAGAGTTGTTCCCCAGGCAGTGGCAAAGTCACCTACCTACATGCCACAATGCCATGTTGGCATATTCTTTCTCCTCCATTCACCAAATAGTACCCCAGCTGTGGTAAGGTCCAAAATAGGAAAATGATAACTTGACACCTGTCTTTGTACTCAGCCATATTCCTTAGATTATAAGAGGAACATATAGCTGGACTTTTAGGGTAAGAACCCAAGTAGATCTTTTGAGAAGAGAGTAGAAAGTTGATAAAAATAGGAAGGTAGAAAACAAGGTCTCTCTTTTAAGGAAGAACACCCTTATTTTACAAGAGTTGCCTCTTCTTTCCATATAATACAAAAGTCGAACAGAGCAAGAATGTTCCCTTCTTGCTCAAACCGTGGTTTTTCATCCCTTTCTTACGGTTTTCCACGTACATCCTGTGTCAACTTTACATTCTTGCAATCACTTTCTTATTTAGACTTTGTGATGTTAAAGCTTGCACATTTGTCACTCATAAGCTTTTTCATTTAAATGTATTGTTAGATAACTTATTTTCTCTCTCATATAAGCTCAAATCTAACTTGCACGTAAGTAAAACAATATAAAAGTTTACCTCAAAATTTATTATGATTCTTCATCATCATACACTTGGGGATTTATATTTTAATATTTCCTCGATATTAATTCAATCCTTTGTTTAATAAGTGCCTATTTAGCCCTCAATTTCTCGAGCCTAATGCACATTTCCTAAATTTCCTTTAAATATTTACTAAATGACCATAATATCATAGAAAATTTGCAAACTTCTCCATTTCCCACAAATTTATCTCCCTTATGCTCTCTTATTATTATCTCATTTTCCCTTATTACTGCTCATCAATCACTAATTGTTTTGCATTAAATTTACCACCAAATCACCATTGTAGGGTGTGGCTTGATGGTAAGAGTTCTCGAATTATTTTACTTAGTGAGCGGTTTGAGTAATAGCCCTAACAAGGCTCTGGTGGTACACCTGGTATTACTCATTGTCATTATGTGGCGTAAGATCGATGAGTTCACACTAGAGACCCATTTTTTTCATTCAACAAAAAAAAAAAATCAACCACCAAGTCTTAGGTATCCATCTACCACTACGCTCTTCACTTTTTTTTCCTCCCTAAAATGGCTTAACCTAATAATTTGTTCTAAATATTTTGGGTTGATGCATATGAGGTTTGTAGATATCGTATTTTGTTCGCCCTTGATTTGCGTGCTGGACCCCGAAAATCTCAAAAATATTAACTTTTCTCCAAAGGGTCATGGAAACACAGATTGACATGGCGCAACCTGTTTAGGCATCAAAGCACTCAAAGTGCCATTTTAGGTCAAATTTACCAAAATGCTCCTGGTCAACCATGGATTAACCAAAAGTCAAAGTTGGTCAAAGTCATCATAGAATAACATTTTTCATGTTTCAACATCAAAACCTAGCTACTCATAGTTTTTCATCAACTTTGACCAAGTTTGACCCAAGGTTTGACTCCTAAGGGTGCCTAAAAACCTTAATTTTGGTCCATCTATTAGAATGGGTTGGGGCCAATGTCATTGTGAATATTATCAAATTCTCTTTCCAACAGCTGCTCATGGGTCGAAATTAGAGTTAAAACGGGTGAGATATCCAGAAAATCATACTAGGCGCATTAGCTTGCTTCCCAATGCCATAACTTTTGATTTAACCATTGGATTTTCGAGTTCTTTAGTTTTCTAGAAACTAGACATCCAAAGCTTTCTAGGTACTCTAAGATCAGCTCAAGGATGTGGATGTAGCTTTTTAGCTACAATCCACACCCATTTCTTTTCCTAGCATGTTCCTTGGTTTTTCTAGCATGTTTCCTTGTTTTTTCCATAATTTATCGCATTGATGTTGTTGGCCTAGCTTTCCTGGGCTAGGATATTTCTAAAATCCATGCTTATAGTTAGATCTACATGTTTATGCTTAGATCTATATGCCTATTGTAGGAAAAACATAGTTTGTATCTCATACAAAACATACACAGTAGAAAATTAACAAATCTACTTCATTTGAAATTGATAACATGCACTATGTAAATTTCAAAATTTAAGACCAAGAGAGCGTACCTTGAAGTGGTGAATTTCAAAATAAAGATTAGAAGTACTTGGAAAAACTTTTAATCTTCACTCCAATTCCACTAATGCCCAAGAAGTGTGATCTCTCAATTAGTTCAGGGGAGAATAAAAGAGAAGCTTTTTCTCACACATACACACTATTTCTCAATAATGTCTAATACAAAATTCTGTATGTTTCTCCTTTGTATCTAACTGATTATCTAATTGGGTTAGCCTTTTGGGTCATTCCAATTAGGCTTAAGTGTGTGGCTTGGAGTGGGACCAAAAGGGATCAATAAGACACTAGCTCCAATGGGCCTTGGGCTTTTATGTCAACTCTTAACAAGTCCAAAGTTGTCATTAACTATATTTAATACCACTATATAGATATAGATGCACTCTAGGCCTTATTCTAAATTATATCCCAAGACTTTATTGTACATGCAACCCCTTCATAAAATATTCATAGTAATACAAAATCATGAAAATAGACTATCACTTTGAAGATTACTACATCTTAATTCCTTTAGTACCCGGTTTAATCCTTTAGTTATTCATCATATATTTATGAAATCCAATTTCATAAATATATACTTTAGTAACTCTTTACTAAAGTAATTAGACCTAACACTCTAAATAACCAAACCCATTAAACTCATCTCAAAGGAATATTCTATATCTCCGTTAAGAGATTATGAATTCCATCTTGAGAATATATGTTCCATCAACACTAAATGTGGCTGCCTAACATACTGAGGTTTTGATTGTTACTTTAGATCTCACTCCTGATATACCAAAGTAACCTACACCTCCTGATCATTTCCATTATTCTCTCAAGATTAAGAGTTCATGTAAATATAAGTCGTAAGTTTATTATTCATTTGACAATCGTTAGAAGAATAATAAATCTCACAGCGATCCAGTTCAATATGTTTTAACTCTTAGAACATATCGACATACCAACTAGAAATCTCAATTTCTATGATCAAGACAAATCATCTTAGTTGATATGTTATAGTCTTTGCAAATGAAATGCCCAATTTCATCACCGACTACGAACTAAAATTTTGAGTTTACAAAGAATTTATGATTTATGTCTTCTGTGAATTTTCACATAAATCACATACTATGCATTTCATAAACTATATGATAATGTCTCAATATTCATGTTACCGTTATTTTTAGATAATAATAAAACAATTTTATTAATCACAACATTAAGTCATACATAATGTCATACATAACATCATACAATAGGATTTAAGGACACACATCCTAATACCTATTGCTTTTTTTTCATGTTTATGCTTAGATCTACGTGCCCATGCTTAGGTCCATGTGTTTATGTGCTTCGCGCCATGCTTATGTGCTTAGATCTATATTTTAGTTTTATGCCATGTGCATCAATAGCCCTGTTGTCCCTTGATATCTCTCTTTCTTGTGTTTTGGCCCTTATTGGTGGGGTATAGATCTAGATCTCATGGTCTAGGTCTACATCTGCACACGTAGGCCTTATCAAAGGGTTTGGATCATTTTCTTTATGCATTTCCATGTTTGCTTGCGTGCTTCTATGCTTTATGTCAATGTTTGCATGTCTAGATCTAGGCTTTGCCATGCTTTTTGCCCTCCGTGGGCTTGTGCTTGTTAGTCCTTGGGGCCACTTGCTTGTGTGGTTGGATTTGACCCTCCTAGAGCTTATTTGGATGTAACCACTTGTGAGATACACCTCTGTGGTGTTGGTGTCTTGATTCAGACCTTTCTCTACTCCATGCGATGTTTATATGCTTGCCTTGCTTGCTTGGTGTCACCCGTTTGGTTTTCTTGACTTCTTTTGCATCTTTGCACTCTTGCCTACATGTTCATGCATGAGTCTGTGTGTCATCCACACTCCAATCTAATGGAACTATGGACACTTGATCCAAACCTATATTTGTCTTCCTAGGACACCCTCTTTTGTTTGAAACATGCTTGTTTGTCCTTTCATATGCTTAGCATGCTTTGTTTGCCCTCGTTTTGTTGTCTTTGTTGGTATGTTATTTGCCTGCTCTCCCTATCTCCTTTGTTTCTTTCTTTGCTTATCTACTGGCTTGTTTCTTTTGTCTTTGCATGTACACGCATGAAGCATGGACACTTGGAGCAAGGGTGCGGCCTCCTAGGCTCAAGCAAAAAGGGCAAGGATGCAAGCTCGCAAAGGGCAGTGTTTAGTAGATTAGGGGGCCTAACCCCACCAGAGTGGTTTTTCTCCTTCTCTCTCTCTCTCTCTCTCTCTCTCTCTCTAAGCCTCTTCTCTAAAGTATGTATTAGGGTTCCTGCTCTCTATGTACCCCCTTTACTTTTCCTGCTCTTTGCTTAGGCCACGTTCCCTGGGTATGGCAATGTCAGTTTTACATTTCCCGTACCTTGCTGGGTCATACCCTTGGAACGTTGGCAATGTCTATTTTACTTATTTGCTTTGTGTGGCAACATTGTGCATGATGTACGTATGTGTGTATACATACATACATACATACATATATATATATATATGCCTACATGTGTGTGGGTGATCGTGCACTTTGTATGATGGACTTTTGTGGTTATGCGAGTGACCTTCACTGATCACGAGTGCTCTTGACCTTGTAGTGTGGGTATGCGCTCAAGGCGATTGTTGTAGGTGCATATTCATGCTATATTGTGTGCACGATCATCGCAATGTGATTGTTTTGATCTTTGTCACCTGAGTAACATTGGTTTCCCCGTGTATGCGACACGCATCAACATGCTTGATGCTTTGAAGGGCTTTGGCTCGTCACAGTACGAGCATGTTGATATGCGCCATATACATAAACGTGAAACCCTGCCGGTGCGCCATAGCGCACCAAACACGAACTCTGCCGAATTTTTGCCGTGGAAATAGGGCATCTCCATTGCCATGTTTTCATGTCGAAAGTTTGGTGAGAACAGTGTTTGATGTACTATGACGCATCTGAGGCAAAGCGCTACCAGATTTCCGCCACAAAAATAAGGTGAAATGCTCTTGGATTTTCGCCATGGAAATTTGGCATCAACTCCAAATGCACTAGGAAAACATCAATCGAGACCACACTCATTTCAAAACCAAACCTCAAAACCCAATATATTTAAAGCCTTGAAAGCTAATGCCAATAGCTCGTTTTCAAATGCCAATTTCCTTAAATTATAATTTTACCAAAACAAAGGATTGTCTCCGGACAGGCGTTGTGGGGTGCCTAACACCTTCCACACACGTAACCAGACTTCTGAACTCAAGAATCAAGATTTTTATCCATCCACATTAGAATAGGAAAAATTCCATTTTTCTTAACCTAGGATCCATTATAAAATCAAAGAGTTAGGTGACCAATCATACCTTAGAAAAATCCATACCCCTTGTAATTTCCTTAAAAGCGACTTAGATTCCAGTCACACACCTAAGGTACAACACACCTCTATACCATCATTCTTGCACCAAGATAGAGAGGTATCCGAGCGTTGCCGCTATGGGTAGTCAAGCATCCACAAGGCTTCGACAAGGTTTACCCATTAATTTCTCGTTATAGTATATACTTTTAGCAAAATCCATAAAATTCACCATTTCAGCTTCCGTATTTCTAACATTACAAGTTTTACTCACAAAAATTGATAATGTTATTGTGGTACTATCTTTTAGTTATTTACCAATGCAAACTTCCATATTAACCCATGATATTGTGGTACTCTATCTCTTTCTTTTATTAATTCATTATTAATCCTATCTCTTTCGAGACCACACCCGTTTCAAAACTAAATCTCAAAACACAATACGTATAAAGCCTTGAAAGCTAATGCCAATAGCTCGTTTTCAACTGCTAATATCCTTAAATTATGATTTTACCAAAACAAAGGATTGTCTCTGGACAGGCGTTATGGGGTGCCTAATACCTTCCACACACGTAACCAGACTTCTAAAGTTAAGAATTAAGATTTTTATCCATCCACATTAGATTAGGAAAAATGCCATTTTTCTTAACCTAAGATCCATTATAAAATCAAAGAGTTAGGTGACCAATCATACCTTAGAAAAACTCATACCCCTTGTAATTTCCTTAAAATCAACTTAGATTCCAGTCACACACCTGTGGTACGACACACCTCTATACCATCATTCTTGCACCGAGATGGAAAGGTATGCGAGCGTCACCGCTATGGGTAGTCAAGCAACCGCAGGGCGTCGACAAGGTTTACCTATTAATTTCTTGTTATAGTATATGCTTTTAGCAAAATCCATAAAATTCACCATTTCAACTTCCATCTTTCTAACATTACAAGTTTTACTCACGGAAATTGATAATGTTATTGTGGTACTATCTTTTAGTTATTTACCAATGCAAATTATTATTCACCAATGCAATTTTTTTGTCTCTTCCGTAATAACCCATGATATTGTGGTACTCTATCTCTTTTTTTTATTAATTCATTATTAATTATTCACCAATGTTGAAAGTTCACTTGGTGTATAAAACACTAGTGAATGTTTAGACCCCCAATTTAAAAAATACCAACACAAGCTTATTTTCAAACAATAAATGTGCGGAATGATAAGTACAAGCAATACCTAAAATGGTAAAACACTCTAAACCATAATTAATCATAACCATAGCAGCAATTAAAAAGGAAAAGAGTAAGGAAGAGAGATGCAAACACCAAGATAACACTGGCACATGTTATCGAAGAGGAAACCGAAGAACTCGGCGAAAAACCTCTCCGCTGCCCTCCAAGCAGTAAAATAATCCACTAGAAAATCAGTTGGGATACATGAATAACAATAGACCCTCCAAGGCTAATCTACTTGATGCACCTAAGCCCTCCAAGCTTCTTACTCCAACAAGATTAAGTCTAACCATGTCTTCTCTAGCTTTCCGGATCCCGCAATAAGCTCATTGCATCAACCAAATGAATTGGTCCTCTTTGAACTCCTTCCCAAGCACCAATTAACCTTCTCACTGATATGGGTATAGTGAGATAAGGATTTAGCTAAAGGTCCTCTCAAGGGTATGTCAATGGAGAGGGTGAGAGTAGAGAAATTTGAAAATTAAAGGTATAAGATTGTGGATGAATCAATCTTGTTGTTCTATAGGGTTTATCTCTCAAAAATAAAATAATGTTTTCTTTTATTACTAGATTAAACTGAATCATAATCGCAAGTATAGATTACTTTTTAGAATCAATAGAAGTGGTACCTAAGAGTAAGCTGACCAATGATAAAGGTGGAGGCATTCCATATGAAGTTTCTCTATCAAACTAAATAGCTTACTAGTAAAATTGTAGGATCTATATTCTTTTATAAGATTGTTAAAATAGATCAATGGAAGTTAATTTGAGCTAGAATTTAATTTTAGAAGGCACTAGGAGTTTTATACCTCAACTGGTTGGTGTCTTTTGGTATTTCTAATAGAGACATATGGTTCAAATGTCCCCACTCCAACTAAACATATATATTGTATTGGAGGATTGGATGAAATAAGCAGTTATTGCACTGAAATTTGCAGCCACTGGACCATATCTTATTATTTTTAATGGAGTTCGATGTTCACCAATGCAGCTTCCTACCCTGTGTTAGAACATATGTGATTAGATGTTAGGAACATATGTCAACATTTTATGTATTGGCTAATCCTTTGACAAAACGCACTTTACTTATAATTGGGTAGATCTATGATGTGTTTAATGCTTCAAGAAACAAGGTTTCAAGTTCAAGTGTTAAAGCCATGCAAGTCTATCCAAGAAACAAGTGAAGAAGTGTTGTTCATTAAAGCTCGACAGCTAGCATCTATCGAGATTTAAAAGAGCTATTTCAACCCGAGGCTTGACAACTAGCGTATCTGTCGAGGTTTATGAAGTTCTGATTTTCATCCAATCCATGAATGTATGTTTGGGCTTTCTTTTCTCACAACCCTAAACATATATAAGGATTATTTTAAGAGTCGTATCAGGTTACACAGCCAAGAGCACAATTGTACAAGAGCATAATTCCACAAGTGTGACCGGAAACCTAGTTTGCCCTAGTTCTTGAAGAAGCTGTTGTATTTGTACACCGTAGGGTTTTGTGACCAAGCAACTTCGTGATCTTCATGTGTTGAAGAATATAAGAACTTTGCAGCCAACATCCTTCTCAAGTTAGTGATCAAGTCGTATATTGGATCCGTGCATCTATTGGTTAGTCACGTATTGGGAGCCGTGCAATATAAGGAGAGTTTGTCACTACAGAACAAGTCCAATTGGGTATTAGGGTAAGGATTCAACTGTAAGTTGGTATAAGGTACTGAGATTCCTTTACTTGTAACCGCTTGTTTTGATAATAGTAGATTCTCGGGAATGGTGACCTTACCGTGTAGGTTTTCCCCATTCATAAACAAATCACCGTGTCATTTAATTTTTTCTAAATAATTAGTTAATTAGTGATTTGTTTGTGCTGCCATGCTCATTGCATGTAATTGAACCTAATTAATTCACTTAGCTAATTAATTGGTTAATTGGCTAGCTTCAACAACAGGGCATTGAACGCCTTATTCAGTGCGGTCACAAATGAGGAGTTCAAGAAGATCTCCTCCATTGAAACTGCAAAGGAGGTGTGGACCATTCTATAGACAACCTATGAAGGAACTAAGGCTATCAAGGATTCGAAACTTCGGAGGCTCACTACTAGCTTCAAAGAAATCAAGATGGAGGAGGATGAGTCATTTGATGAGTTCTATGTCAGGCTCAAGAACATAGTAAGCTCAGCATTTAATCTTGGGGAAACCATTCCAGAACTCAAGATTGTGAGAGAAGTACTCAGATCTATGCCCCAGATATTCCATGCGAAGATCACTACAATTGAGGAGTCAAAGGATATTGATAAAATTCCTTTGATAGAGCTTATTGGAAATCTGCAGACCTATGAGTTGAATTTGTCTAGGCTCGAGAAATCAAGCAAGAGCAAGAGTATGGGACCAAGAGCAGTGACACCGATGAGTCTTCCGATGATGAAGATTCTAAAATGAAGTCCAACATCACCTTGCAATTCAAGAGGTTCATGAAGAATGCCAATGCAAAGGGCTTCTACAAGAACCGTAGGCAATCAAGTTCTTCACAGTCTAAGAGCCAAGACAAAGGGAAGAAGGATGCTAGGGATGGTGGTCAGTACACTGTTCCTTCAGGGCCCAAGTGTTTCGGGTGTCAAGGATTTGGTCATAGGAAACAAGAGTGCCCCACTTATCTCAAGTATATTGGGAAAAGCAAGGCACTTGCTGCTACCTTAAGTGACACCAAACCTGAGGATGATTCCGAAAATGAGGATGACGGAATCCTAAATGCCTTCACCGTTAGTGTCAATCCTACTGATGGGATTGTAGAAGATGTGGATGAAGAAAAAGACTTGGTGGAGTCAAAATTTGAGAAAATAGATGAACAAGATGACATCCACATAGCCTTTGCAAAGCTATACAAGGTCTTTAAAAACATGAGAAACTGTATAGGTTGGCCACCAAAAAGCTCAGTGATGTGGAGCTTGAACGAGAACAACTCTCTACAAAGTTTGATGAAGCAAATCAGACAATTGGAGCACTGAGGTTTGAGAACAATTTCTTGGCTAAGAAGACCAAGAAGCTTGAGGCAGAATTGTTCCAAGTGAGAGCTTAGTTGGAGAGGACCTCAAGTGCAAAACTTGATGAGATGCTCAGTATGCAGAAATCTGCCTCCGATCAAACTGGTTTAGGGTATGATTTTTCTTCTTCTAATATTGCTTCTTCTAGTACTACTGTTTTTGTTTCTCCTGCTAACAATATTGATTCTAGGAATAATGATACTAAAAATGTGATAGTTAGTGAGAACATAGATAAGGATAAATCTATCTTAGGAGCACCCCCCAAGCTTGCTAAGAAAGAAACCAAAAATCCTAGGGCTAAGAAGAGTAATGCTCAAAAGTCTAAAGAGAAGAAGCAGCATCTCTGTCATCACTGTGGTGTAGCTGGACATACTCGACCTAACTGCTATAAGTGGTTATCCACTCAACAGAACAACAGCATGATTTTGTCAGGAAGCCAGAATCAACTTTCGTCCTCTCTTGCTCCTCTTGGAGATCTCCTCAAAGCCCTCATGTTCCTTTAGAACTTGAATGGTTTCAATTCTTACCCCTCACTGCTGGTTCAAGGGTTTGCTCAAAGGAAAGGTTCTTCCAAGGTGTAGAAGGAAAAGGGCTCCAAGTGATTTAGTCACTTTTTCTCTCTCTCCCTCTTTTTGTTATGTTTGCATTACTTGTGTTTTTTTATTTTTAGACAGTCTAGTTTTTATGCATTGCTTTATTTGTCATGTTTATGTTTGGTTACTTTTCATTTTTGTTTTTATTTTTTTTCATTCATAAAAAAAATTGAAAAATCAGAAAAATACAAAAACAGTGTTTGTTTGTGTATATTGGTACTTATGTACCTTGATTGGCTAATGAAACAAAATTTTCTAAACTTTATATCTTTTGTAGCTTAGATGAGCATCTCTATACACAACTAAGCAAGTGAGCTTTGTGGCTCGTGTTTGTGATGAGTAAGGTTAAGTGATCTCTAGTACTTAACACTCATATCACTCTTTTTGACGAGAAGGACTAAAAAATCCTAAGAGAAAGGCATAAATAACCATCTCACCACTGTTGCCCGCCAATCATGAAATGACATCCGTATGTTTTGGCATAGCAAAAGTACGATGTCAAATGCTTAACGTCATTGGGTATTTCTTTTCTCTCTCTTCTATACACATGCATGATATGCTTAATAAAAGAAAAATTAAAAGCAAAAAGATCAAAATGCTTTAAAACATGATTGCAAGCGTGTATACTAGGAGATGTGGGAGTTATAGGATGTACCTCGAAGGCGATAGTCCCTATCAAGTAGTTATGATCGTGTGTGAGTTAAAGTGATTTACTTATATCTCAAATCGTCATAACGTAGAGACACTTATGCAATCTTATGATGTTTTCACACACAACACACAATATTCTTTGCTACTTTTGATACATATGCAAGTACAATGTAATTTGGCCATCACAAGGTTTACATGCACTAATGTATGCTGACTAAACTGTCTAAACTTGTTTTTGAAATATAAAATTAGTTAGACTTGTTCAATGTGTGTGTGTGTGTTTTGAATCTAAATGCATGACATTTTTCTTGTTGAGAGATGTTTTTTAGAAGTTTTTTCAAGTTGCATGTTTGATTGCATTCATGTCTGTGTTTTTCTCTTCTTGAAAAACTGCTTTTAAAGCAATCTTAACAGCTCCTCGACACCTCCCGACACCTAGCTTAATATCGAGCTCTTCAGCTTCTTTTTATCGCAATCTCAATAGCTTCTCGATATCTCCTCGCTCGATCGAGAAAGTTTCTGTCTCCTCGATAGCTCCTCGATCCATCATGCTTGTTTTTGTTGTCAACACCTCTGGACACCTACTTGATAGCTGCATCTATCAACCCTTTTAAAGCTCGACACCTTTCGATCTGTCGAGATTTACTGAGCTTCTATATATAGGGTCAGCACGATTCGGATCTCATTTCTCTCAGTCTCTCTTGATTCCTATTGCCTCTTCACCTCCCAAAACCTCTCTTTCTCACTCCAAACTTCATCCTCAAGGATCTTTCGGCCTAGATCAAGTTTTTCTTCACTTGGTAAGGGTCCTAATCCTTCTTTTTCATGCATTTGACTTAACTTTTAATATCTTTTGAAAATTTTGGGGTTTTTCAAAATTGATGAAGTTATTGTGAAACTTTTGGGATGCGTTTTGTATTTTTGATCTTAAAACATCATGCATTGCATCACATGTGCATTATAACAATGTTTCATGCATTTTAGATGTGTGTTTACATTGTGGAACTAATTATGTCCTGGTAAGTTTGGATTGGGCTGAGCCCATGATGCTTTTCCTATTGAATTTCACATGCTCATGCATTTTCACGCATACGTACCTTACATTCTCTATATTCTTATATATTGATTGTATTTGGTGCTTTTTTGCATGTTTCCCTTTCTCCCTCTCTCTCTCTCTCTCTCTCTCTCTCTCTCTCTCGTTTACGTTAGTTGCATCATGACACCTAAATGTAAATCTACTCCGTCCCAAAACCCTCTTCATTCTGGGGCATCTACCTCTTCTGATCCTACCCCTTCTCATATTCGATTCCGTGATGATAAAGCCCACAAGGACTTTTTGGAGAACTTTTCTAGACGAGGCATTCATTTGGAACGCCAAGTCATTTTATCGGACTTCTCTGACACTAAGCTACCCACTGTCATTCACAGTAGGGGTTGGGAGTCACTGTGTGACGTCTCAGTCACTTGTCCATCCGTGCTTATCCGGGAGTTCTACTCTAACATGCAAGGATTTGATTTTCAATACCTCTCTTTGTCACTTGCGTTTAGGGTACGCGCATCGTGGTCACTCTGGACATTGTATCTGACGTGCTCCATGTCCCTAGGGTAGCGCATCCTGACTACCCTAGTTGTGATCGTCTTAAGACCATGTCTAAAGACGAGCTTATATCCTCTTTTTCTGAGCAACCTTCTGTTTAGGGTGATTGTCAATTCACTTCTTGTTCGACCTTTGCTAAAGGTCCTAGGTTCATTAACATGGTTATGACCTTTGTTTTGCATCCACTCTCTCATTATTACTCTATTACAAAGCCTCGTGCTTGGTTTTTGTTATCCCTCATTGAGCATCTTACCATAGATTTTCCCTTTCATTTCATTCTTTCCTTTGTAGATGTGTATAAGGATACGGCGACCCATGATAAGCTCATCTTCCCTTCTACTACCATAAGGATTTTACGCCATTTTTCTGTTCCCTTTCCTATATTCGACCACTTCCATGTCATATGTGCAATAGAAGCCACTACCGTTAAATGGAATGAGGCGCGGTTAAGTTCGAAACGGTTCGGGTCAGCAGCTCCTCCCACTCCTTCAGCTCCATCCACCTCCGCTCCCTCTTCTTTTGTGGGTGGTGTGACTCTTGATGCGATCATGGTGCAGCTTTAGCGCATGGATGCTCGCCTTGACACTCTCAACGATGAGTTGTGTCAAATGAACACCCGTGTCAGCCGTATTGCCAGACGGTAGGCTCGCCTTGGTGGCTTCTTAGAGTCTTCCTCTCCTCCTCTTGAGGCATCCGAGGACGATGATAACTCCGACGACGATGATGATGATGGGGATGGGGATGGGGATGGTGATGCTAGCTCTTCCGGTGATGATGAGATGTCTACTTAACACTTTTACCCTTTGTCACTCGTGACAAAAAGGGGGAGTACTTTTGGGATGAGATTAGTCATACTCATAGGGGGAGGGTTAGTATAGGAGATTTTTGTTAGGGGGAGTGTTCAAGTTTTTGTGAGGGATATAGTGAGGATTTTGATGTATCTTTTTCTTTTCTCTCTATTTTAAATACATTCTTCTTGTACATGGGTCTTGTGACCATTTATCATACATTGTACTTATATTTGCTTTATATATATGTTGATGTATGTTATTTCACCTATCCCTCCATTTGTTGTTTCTTTTCTCCCTTTATACACATGTTTCTTATTTATTTGTATGCAATCTTTTATTTCTATTTCACACAAAGATGCCTTGATGAGTTTTGTTTAAGTGTTTCAGAAAGACAGGTTGTCAAAGTCTTCCTTGCCATGAACTCTTTTCTTGCAAAAATTTTCAAGAGTTTGTATTAGGATAGATTTTATTGTACTTAACAAGTGAGTATGAGTTGAGTGATTTATGACTCCTTTCATATGTTCATTTGTTTGTTGTGGTTTTGTCATAGATTGCCAAATGGGGAGATTGTTATGAAATATGTGATTGGATGTTAGGAACATATGTCAACATTTTATGTATTGGCTAATCCTTTGACAAAACGCACTTTACTTGTAATTGGGTAGATCTAGGATGTGTTTAATGCTTCAAGAAACAAGGTTTCAAGTTCAAGTGTTAAAGCCATGCAAGTCTGTCCAAGAAACAAGTGAAGAAGTGTTGTTCATTAAAGCTCGACAACTAGCATCTATCAAGATTTAAAAGAGCCGTTTCAGCCCGAGGCTTGACAGCTGCTCGATAGCTAGGGTATCTGTCGAGGTTTATGAAATTCAAATTTTCAGTTATGATTTTCATCCAATCCGTAAATGTATGTTTGGGCTTTCTTTTCTCACAACCCTAAAAATATATAAGAATTATTTTAAGGGTCATATCGGGTTGCACAGCCAAGAGCACAATTGCACAAGAGCTTAATTCCATAATGGTGACCGGAAACCTAGTTTGCCCTAGTTCTTGAAGAAGCTGCTGTGTTTGTACACTACAGGGTTTTGTGACCAAGCAACTTCGTGATCTTCATGTGTTGAAGAATAGAAGAACTTTGCAGCCAACATCTTTCTCAAGTTGATGATCAAATCGCGTATTGAGATCTGCGCATCTATTGGTTAGTCATGTACTGGGAGCCATGCAATACAAGAAGAGATTGTCACTACAGAGCAAGTCCAATTAGGTATTGGGGTAAGGGTTCAACTATAGGTTGGTATAAGATACTGGGATTCCTTTACTTATAACCGCTTGTTTTGATAATAGTGGATTCTTGGAATTGGTGACCTTAAAATCACTCGATGGGGTTTTTTTTGCCGTGTAGGTTTTCCCCATTCGTAAACAAATCACCGTGTCATTTAATTTCCGCTGCATATTTAGTTAATTGGTGATTATTTGTGCTACCACGCTCATTGCATGTAATTGAACCTAATTAATTCACTTGACTAATTGATTGGTTAATTCATCACAAGGAGTCAATACATTTTTTGGCCTATCACCCTGTTTATTTTAGGTATGATAGCCTATGCATTTATGCAATCTAGAAAGTTATACGAGGTCATTGTCATTGATTCATTGCTAATGGAGTTTGAAGTACTATTGATGGGTAATTGAAATCTCTAGAAAAGTAGGATTATAGGAGATAAGAATCTCTTGAAAGTTGAAATATTTGGATACCGAAGCCAAGGCCGTTAGAAACTGATAAGAATAATTTTATAGTTAAACCATGATGAGGAAAAAAGGCGACAAACCCAATGATCCTATCGGCAGCGCTTACCATAAGTGGCTGCATCATGAAGTCTACAGCTTCGTAACGGCTGATGACCCTAACAAAGGGACGACGGCATAAGCTGACGACCCTAACAAAGGGACGAAGCTATAAGCTGACGATCCTAATAAAGGGATAAGGCGATAGGCTGACAAGAACAAGCTGAAAAGGGTAAGCGAACCTTCATCTATAGCCTTACTTGATCTCCACGCATACGTGTATAAGGCAAGTTCTTGCGCCACATGCTTAACCCTAATCAATAAGACTCCTATAAGGAAAGGAACTCTAGGAGATAACAAAATCCAAGAGGTTCTTTCTTGGAAGGAAAGGACTTCTTAGCCAAGGCACGAATGTCAACCCCACACTACTATAAATACCCCAAGACCCTCATAAATCAAGGTACGCATAATTCATCCCAGCTCTGGCACTCTAGAGTTGTGAACAAGAGATTTCTCTAAGTTGACCGTCAGATGGTATTTGGCCAGTACCACACCGGTACTCCTCTTAAGGTCTTCAGTTTTTGTATTGTGCAGCTTCGTAACGACTGACTACCCGAACAAAGGGACGACGGCATAAGCTGACGACCCTAACAAAGGGACGAAGCTATAAGCTGACAACCCTAACAAAGGGACGAAGCTATAAGCTGACGACCCTAATAAAGGGACGACGTGGTAGGCTGACGAGAACAAGCTGACGACCCTAACAAAGGAACGAAGCTATAAGCTGACGACCCTAACAAAGGGACGAAGCTATAAGCTGACGACCCTAACAAAGGGACGAAGCTATAAGCTGATGACCCTAATAAAGGGACGACGCGGTAGGCTGACAAGAACAAGCTGAAGAGGGTAAGCGAACCTTCATCTATAGCCTTACTTGATCTCCATGCATACGTGTATAAGGAAAGTTCTTGCGCCACACGCTTAACTCTAATCAAGAAGACTCCTATAAGGAAAGGAACTTTAGAAGATATACAAAATCCAAGAGGTTCTTTCCTGGAAGGAAATGACTTATTGGCCAAGGCACGGATGTCAACCCCACACTATTGTAAATACCCCAAAACCTTCATAAATCAAGGTACGCATAATTCATCCCAGCTCTGGCACTCTAGAGTTGTGAACAAGAGATTTCTCTAACTTGACCGTCGGAGGGTATTTGGC
Organism: Castanea sativa; assembly: GCF_040712315.1. Classification (NCBI taxonomy): domain Eukaryota; kingdom Viridiplantae; phylum Streptophyta; class Magnoliopsida; order Fagales; family Fagaceae; genus Castanea; species Castanea sativa. Next base: position 30,657,747 of record NC_134024.1, on the reverse strand, counting down.
CGGTACCACACCGGTACTCCTCTTAAGGTCTTTAGCTTTTGTATTGTGCAGGTTCTCTATCGGGAGCACGTGAGGATTGTGTGACTTACTAGCGATTTTCGGCATCATCAAAAACATTTGAGGTTTGCGCAAACTGCAAATATAACAACCATTTCAAAGGCTGTAAATTTAACTGTCAAACTACGTTGAGCCAATAACGATTCGAGAGTTCTCTTGTATTGCAAATCTTTGGATTTTCTTTTTTTTTTGGGTACTTTGTTAAGCAAAATTCCTATTTCTTTACGCTATATTTGGCACTGTATCAACTACCAATTAAACTTTGTTAGAGTTTAGCAAAAAAATTAAACTTTGTAAGAACCAATTAATTCCGACTATACGTACTTTTGTTATGGTAACGATTTGTAAGGATGCTACTACCACTAGAAACAAAGAACTAGCTTGAAATTTAGGTGAAGGGGGAGATAAATGATAAATTGGGACTCGTGAAGCATTTAGTAATTAGTAGTAGTCAAGAAAACGTATAGTATATACATGATGAGAGGATGAAATGTAATTCATGACAATGATCCATTGGATTAGGAGGACTCAATAAAAGGAAATCAATTTAAATTCTGGATTTTTTATTTAGATTCTATTATGGGCCTTTTATTTTATTTTATTTTAGACTATTTTTAATGTATTGGTTAACTGTTTTTTCTTTTTTAACTATAATGTATTGGTTAGTATTTTTTTATATATATACAAGATAGAATTTCTACTTTAACATAATCTAAATGTATATGTGTGTGAAACTCCCTCTTGGAGACTTGAAACCCATCCCTTGCCCTCCATACCCCACAAGTACTTATACTTGTGGAGTGACCACCGCACCAAGGGTGCGCAGTGGTGTATTGGTTAGTATTAATATTGTTGGCGATGAACATTTTTTTATGTATTTATTTAAAATGTGTTAGTCTAAATTTATTAGTATCTTCAATATATTATTATTATTATTTTTATTATTATTGTTGTTGTTGAAAATTTTAATATTGACTGCATTAAAAAATAAAGAAGAAGACAAACTTACAACAAGGTTATATCCCCCCCCCCCCCTTTTTCAAGTTACTTTCTACTTGAAACAAAAATTTTGGATCAAAAATATCCAACACTCAATTAATAGAAAAAATATTTTCACAAGTTTTTCCAAACCCTTGACTATGATTTTAAAATATATGTTTTCAAAATGCACATTTTAAAACTGCTATCTTTTAAAAGCTCGCACTTTCAAATAGCTAACCTAAATGGACTCTAAATGTAAACATCCATCCACGTTGGTGGAACCATAAATTTAGCAATTTAGCACCACAAAAAGTAATTTTATCTATTTTAACATTTCACTTTACAAAATACCTAACATCAGTAGTTTTATTTTAGCTTTTAACACAATAAAATAATAAAAACAATACAATAAAATAATACATCTACTACAATAAATAATAATCACCACCACCAACACAATAAAATAATATAACTTTTAATTAAATATAAATATATATATATATATATATATATATATATATATATATATTTACCTTCTTAGCTACAATCATCTTTGGCTATGCATTGTAGCTCAAAAGCCGAATATTTTGGCTTTCCCTCCACCATTGCAACATGTTTTTTAGTATTGTGGTACTAAAATTAGCAATATAACTTTTTAGCACCACCAATATGAAGTCTTCCCTCACTATGCCATAAATTAGACTCATGACTACTATTTTTCCCGACTTCACAAGATGGGATCAAAACTAAAATCTTGTTACTTTATGAATTGGGCTCACAACTCACAAGGTTACCAACATTACACAATAGGCTAATGGCCCATATATATCCCACTTTATAGATTGGGCTCCAAACCCATATCGTTTTGCATAAAGGAATCAAGGCTCAAGGCCTGCTTTACCCATTTTTGTGACTTTATGGACTTCCCTAATAAGAGCCCATATTTACACGAAATGGGTTTAGAGGATTTTCAAATTGCACCACTTGGGACATCAAAATCATGGGGCCATGCATATAATTCGAAAGCTCAAGTCTTTTTTGAGAGATGTGCTTCTTTATTTGCCTCAAAATAAATCAAATTTGTCAATCTCAATTCACTAAAAGACAAGAGCATCAAGATGCCACACAACCACACGGGCCCCAAGGAAACTAATTTGGTTTTTTTCAAAATCAGATCTGCACCACTCCTATTCCTCCCCCCTAAAATGTGGACGAGTTATAAAAATGCATAGACCATTCTTGCTCCTTTGTCACCAAAACTCCTGTTAGGGAAGTGAGAAATCATTGGTCCTAGGAAAGTTAGCCAGCAGATCAGCCACTGTCTGGCCTCTGATGGTAGTTGGTCTTATGCACTCAATATCAAGGCACAATATCAGGATGGCCCATTGCACCACTCTCCCTAACAATTGAAGGCGCGTTAAGAGATATTTCACAAGATTGCTCTTGGTCACCAACTGTACACGATGCCCTAAGAAGTAATGATTGAACTTCAACACAACAAAAGCTAAGGATAAACTTAACTTTTCAGCAGTTGAATATCTTAGCTCTTGTCCCTTCATAAGCTTGCTAATATAGCACACTGGCTTTTCCACCCCTTCTTGATCTTGAGCTCACAATGCTCCTAAGGACTACTCTTTGTTGGCTATGTACAACAAAAAAGGTCTGCCAGGTAAAAGGGCCACCATTGTATGAGGATCTACCAATATTGTCTGAACCTTCTTGAATGCTTTTTGGCATTGATCACAATATATGAACGCCACTCCTTTCTTAGTTTGCTCCACCAAAGGTTTCAGAATTTCAGCCAAACTTGGAATAAATCTTCTAAAGTAAGAAACTTTTCCCACAAAACTTCTCATCTCCTTCAAAGTTGTAAGGGGACTGAGGGCAGTGATTGCCTTAGCCTTTGTAGGGTCCAAATCAATCCCTCTATGATGGAAAAAAAAACCTAAGAACTTCCCTGAAGATACCCCAAAAGCAAATTTAGAAGGATTCATCCGTAAGTTATGCTATCTGCATCTTTCAAAGACCTACCTCAGATGCAATAAGTGTTTAAATGGATTCTTTTCCTCCACCACAAGATCATCAACATAATCTTCTACCTACTAATGAAGCACATCACCAAAGATCAAAGTCATAGTTCTCTAGTAAGTAGCACTTACATTCTTTAATCCAAAAGGCATCACCTTATAGAAATAATTCCCAAAAGATGTTTTGAACGTGGTTTTCTGGGCATTTGCTAGCTCCATAAAGATCTGATTATACCCACTATAGTCATCCATGAAGGAAAAGCGCTCATAACCAGCAATTGCATCCACTAAAATATCAACATTGGGGAGTGGGAATTCATCTTTAGGACAAGCCTTTTTGAAATCACGATAATCCACACAAATTCTTATCTAATCGCCTCTCTTCTTTATAGAAACTATGTCAGCCAACCAACTTGGACATTCAATCTCTTCTATAAATCTCATTTTCAAAAGCTTATTCACTTCATCTTTTATCTTTTCTTCCACATCTAAACGATATTTCCTTGGTGGTTGCTTCACAGGCTTAGCATTAGAATTTACCTTTAACTTATGTGTTACCAAGTTTAGACTTAACCCTGGCATTTCTTGATAACTCCAAGCAAAAACATCCTCGTATTCCCTTAACAAGGCTATCATCTTTCTTCTTCCTTCTTCAGACAAACCCTTGCTAATTTTGACCAGCTTTTCTTTTCCTTCTCCATTATTTAGATCAATCTCAACAAGTTCCTGTTGCACATTCTTAACAACACCATTCATGTACTCAGGAGCTTCTTTCACTGGTTCCTCAACTACGTGAACATCTTTTGGTTGTTAAGTCAAATTGGGGGGATCAGCCTTGCCATCCCCCTCATCCCCTTCCCCTAATCGTCAAAACTCATATGCCACCTTACCATCAGGCCTAGTGGTTCTTATCTTAAAGGGCCTTTCTAGCTCCAAAACCTCGTCATCATCTTCTTCCTCTCTTTGCGAAGCATTGGGGTTAAAGGGGAGAGAATTTTGTTTACGCCTTCAGGCTCATACTCCTAATATAAGGCTACTTCAGCAAAATGGAGCTCTGCTCTGTCAAAAGGCATCCTAGTGGCCTCAATGACCACCTGTCTATTCCTCTAGACAGCCTTCACACATTGATGACATGTGGAAGCCACAGATTTATACGCCTTCAACCATGAACGGCCTAGAATGATGTGATAAGAAGTATTCCCCTCCATTACATGCATGAAAGTAGGTGCTCGAATTGGCTCAACCCTAAGATCTAGAGACACCTCACCTAGGGTACACTGTTGCAAAGACCCTATCCCTGCTACCTAAAATGGCTCTGGAATAATCCTCTCTCACGAAATGTCTAAAGCATCAAATGTTGGGAGAGGCAGAATGTTGGTGGATGCGCCAGTGTCCTCCAAAGCCCTTTTGATTTAAGATGCTCCCAAAAAGGCAGTAAGAAAATTTTGTCACCATCAACAACTCGGTTGGCTAAATCTCTATTTGAAAAGGTGATTGAATCTTTTGCTTTCTGATATGCCACTTGCATCAAACTTCCTACAACAACTGCCATTTTGTGATTTCTTTCCATCACCTTGTTCAAGGCCTGGGCTGCTTCTCTCCTAGCCAATGGCCTAAGACCTATTCCTTCAAGAAAGGAATGTATCTTATCCTATTTCTAAATTCTTGTAACCATTTCTTCATCTAGTAGGGGCAGAGGTACTAAGCTACTACTAGCCATATTCTCAACTTCTTTTTCCATAGGATCCTCATGACCCATGAAGAAAGTCATTGCCACCTCTGGCCTACACATCCTTGGGCCTGCCCTCTTCCCACTTTTGATAACCAAATCGCCCTTGGCTACCTTATCATGGAAAATGTTCCTCATGGAATAACAATCCATGGCATGGTGGTCACAAGTCCTGTGGTACCTGCATTAAAGTGGACCTAGCTTTTCTTCCTCTATGAGATCACATTTGCATTCAGGCAACACCACCACGCCATCCTTTACCCAAGCTTCTAGGATGCTGTACAATTTTTTAATAGAAATAGTAAAAGGAGGAGGAATACTACCTCTCTCCCTATTCTTACCCTTGGCTGCCATCTTGGGCTCCTCTGCCACAACAACTTTTACCTTCTTGCCTTCTCTCCTCCAAGGCTGCCTGGGTGTATTTACAGTTTGTGAAGTCAAGCCCTTTGAAGGCTTCTTTACGGACATACTTGTTCTTAAAAGGCTGTACAAGCCTTGTACAGCCTTGGGACCGAGCCTTTGAAAGGCTGCCTGCGTACCTCTCTCATAGAGGATCAAGTCAAGACATAGTTCAGAAGGACTAGATTTTGGAAGAGAAGGTTTTTATTTTTTTTGAAAAAAACAATTATCCATTTTTTTAATGAACAAAAGGTGATACTTTGAACAACCATTTTGGCAAATCAAAGTGTTTATAAGTCAAACAAATCTCTTTGATTAGAAAGGATCAAGATCATTGCACTCATGTAATCAAATTTGCTTCTTTCTTTTGAACATCGTCAAATTAAGTCTCCAAAGGCAATGGAATGTGACAATATTTAGAAATCACACTGTTGGGTGCAAACAAGGAGAATGCTCCATGTTTGGAAGTTCTTTTGAGTCATTTGAGGATTTGAGAATTTTGAATTTTTTGGCCTCGGCCATATCATCCAATGGGGTTTGACAATTTTAAACAATTTTCCTTTTTAATTCAAGAGAAAATTATATTAGAGTTTAAGTTGTGCCTACAACTAGCAAGATTTCAAAGAGGTCTTATTCATGGGTTGTAATGTAGGCCGGGTTTAAGTTATGAAATGAATGATGTAAAAAGGCTCAAAATTCCTTATGATGTTCCCCCAGTTATGCATTACTCAATAATCAAGTATTGGAGGAGTTTTCCCATTTTTTCTTTGTCATCTTCTCACTAGTCTTCATTGGTCACTAGTATCAACATTTGTTTTTATGCTCATTCATCTGGAATCATACCTCTAGACTTTCATCTTGTAAGATTCTTCTTTTTTTTCGGTTGCATCTTCAAGTTTCCAACTTGGTGGGATTTACCTCTTTTTTCTTTTCGTTGGCCCTAATTTTTGCTTAGGCCGCCCTTTTGGGTTTTCAACCTAGCGGGCTTTCTTTTCTTTTCTTCTGTCTTCTTTTTTTTTTATGTCTCTCATCTCTTGATTAAATGAACTTTTTTTTGGAATATTTTTCCTTCCTTGTTTTCCTTAGCTTAAGTTATTTTGATGCACTCTCTAGATTTCTTTCTTGCCTCAATGTGCTTGCACATTTCTATGCTTGATGAATCTTTTCCCTTTTTGATGAACTCCCTTTTAGATGAATCTTGTATTCCTCTTGGCATGATGAATTTTAGGCTCTTCAAACATTACGAACACTTTTTGTTTTCACATTGATAGAATTTCATTTCTCTTTCCTTGATTGTGTGAAACCTCATTTTTCTTCGATGATCTAATCTTTATCATAATGAATTCTCCACTTGTCTTTCATGTCTGATAGGCCAAAAATGTGTTGACCCCTTGTGATGAATTAACCAATTAATTAGCCAAGTGAATTAATTAGGTTCAATTACATGTAGTGAGCATGGCAGCACAAGCAAATCACCAAATAACTAAATGCAACGGAAATTAAATTTGACATGGTGATTTGTTTACTAATGGGAAAAACCTACACGGCAAAAACCCCACCGGGTGATTTTAAGGTCACCACTCTTGAGAATCCACTATTATCAAAACAAGCGGTTACAACTAAAGGAATCACAGTACCTTATACCAACCTATAATTGAACCCTTACCCCAATACCCAATTGGACTTGTTCTGTAGTAACAATCTCTCCTTGTATTGCACGACTTCTAGTATGTGACTAACTAAAAGATGCGCGCATCCCAGTACGCGACTTGATCACCAACTTAAGAAGGAGGTTGGCTGCAAAGTTCTTCTGTTCTTCAACACTTGAAGATCACGAAGTTGCTCGGTCACAAAACCCGACGGTGTATAAACACAGCAACTTCTCAAGAACTAGGGCAAACTAGGTTTCCAGTCACGCTTAATGAATTATACTCTTGTGTAATTATGCTCTTGGCTGTGTAACCTGATATGGCCCTTAAAATAATCCTTTTATATGTTTAGGGTTGTGAGAAAAGAAAACCCAAACACATACTCACAGATTGAATGAAAAACAGTCAAGAAAAACTGAGTTTCATAAACCTCGATACATAGTCATCTATCCAACTAGCTGTCAAGCCACAGGCTTCAGCAGCTTTTAAATCTCGATAGATACTAGCTGTCGAGCTTTAAAATCCAGCACTTCATTACTTGATTTTTGGACAGACTTGCATGGCTTCAATACTTGGACTTGAACTCTTGTTCCTTGAAGTATTAAACACATCCTAGATCTACCCAATTATAAATAAAGTACGTTTTGTCAAGGATTAGCCAATACATGAAATGTTGACATATGTTCCTAACATCCAATCACATATGTCCTAACAATCTCCCCCTTTGGCAATCCATGACAAAACCACAACAAACAAATGAACATATGAGAGAAGTCATAAATCACTCAACTCATACTCACTTGTTAAGTACAATAAAATCTATCCTAACACAAACTCTTCAAAAACTTTGCAAGAAGAGATTTCATGGCAAGGAAGATTTTGAAAATTTGTATTTTTGAAATGCTTAAACAAAACTCATCAAGGCATTATTGTGTAAAACAGAAATAAAAGATTGCATACAATAAAATAAGAAACATGTGTATAAAGAGAGAAAAGAAACAACACATGTAGAGATGGATGAAAGAACATACATCAAAATATATAAATCAAATATAAGTACAATGTATGTCAAAATGGTCAAAAGACCTAAGGTATAAGAAGAATGTATCTAAAAAAGAAAGAAAATAAAAAGATACATCAAAATCCTCACTACATCTCTCATGAACACTCAAAAACACTCCCCCTATCTCCTAACTAACCATCCCCCTATGAGTATGACTACTCTCATCTCAAAACTACTCCCATCTTCATCCTCATCACTGCTGGAGCCATCGTCACTCTCATCCTCGGATGTCGATGGAGATGGAGAAGAAGCAACCATGAAACCACCCATCACAGCCTGTTGTCGTGCAATACGACCCAAACGAGTATTCACCTAACACAACTCTACACTAAATGCATCTAGGCGAGCATCCATGAGCACAAGCTGTTCCATGATGGCCTCAAGAGTCTCTCCACCCGCTGAAGACGAAGGAGCGGAGGTGGATGGAGCAGTAGAACTTAGAGGAGCAGCCATCTCAGTCTGAGTCCGCCTCGAGCAAAGCTGTGCAAAACTTTGCTTAACGGTAGCGGTATCAATCGCACACATGTAAGAGAAGTAGGTAGACTCAGGATAGGAGACAGAGAAATGGTGAAGGAGAACATTGTTATAATGCTAGTGTGATGCAATGCATGATGTTTTAAATTTATTTAAGCAACACCCATCCCAAAAATTGTACAAAACCTTCATCAATTTTGAAAAACCCCAAAATTTTTCAAACAACTCAAAACCTAGATCTAAATGCATGAAATGCATGAAAAATGAGAGATAGAGAGATCATATCAAGTGATTAGAAGAAAGAATAGGCTAAAAATCACATGGAGTGAAGGTTTAGGGAGAGAAAAGAGAGTTTGGGAGGTGAAGAGCTTGAAGTCTGTCGAGAGAGACCGAGGGAGTGATATCTGAAATCGCGAAGGCTTCTTATATAGCGTCCTCATAAAGCTCGATCGATCGAGAGCTATCGAGCTTTAAAGAGGCGCTTTTCAACTGTTGAACCAGCTATCGAGGATCAAACGAGAGGTTTGTCAACAAAGAAGCTCGATGGATCGAGGTAGCTATCGACGAGACAGAAAGTTTCTCGATTGATCGAGATAGCTATCGAGATAGCTATCGAGAGCTATCAAGATTGCGATAAAGAAAAGCTAAAGAGTCTCGATAGATAGCCTATCTATCGAGAGCTATCGAGGAGCTATCGAGATTGCTTAAAAACAGTTTTTCAAAGAGGAGAAAAACACAGATATGAATGCAATCAAGCATGCTACTCAACCAAAGATCCAAACAACATTTTAACCTCTCAAAAAAATTTCTCAACAAGAAAAATGTCATGCAATTAGATCCAAAAACACACACACACTAAAAAAGTCTAACCTATTTTATATTTCAAAAACAAGTTAAGACAGTTTAGTGAACATACATTAACACAAGTATTCCTTGTGATGGCCAAATCACAGTGTGCTTACACATGTATCAAAAGTAGCAAAGAATATCGCGTGTTGTGTGTGAAAACATCGCAAGATTGCATAAGTGTCTCTATGTTATGACGATTTAAGATATGAATAAATCAATTTAACTCACACAAGATCATAACTGTTTGATGGGGACTATCACCTTCGAGGTACATCCTATAACTCCCACATCTCATAGAATTCACGCTTGCAATCATATATAAAGCATTTTGATCTTTTTGCTTTTATTGTTTCTTTGCATATTTTTCTTTTATTAAGCATATCATGCATGGGCATACAAGAGAGAGAAAAGAAATACCCAATTATGTTAAGCTTTTTGACATTGCACTTTTGCTATGCTGAAGCATATAGATGTCATTTCATGATTGGCGGGCAATAGTATTGAGATGGTTATTTATACATTTCTCTTAGGATTTTTTAGTCCTTCCCGTCAAAAAGAGTGATACGAGTGTTAAGTACAAGAGATTACTTAATCTTACTCACCACAAACAAAGAGCCACAAAGCTCACTGCTTAGTCATACACAAATATGCTCGTCTGAGCTATAAGAGATAAGAAGTTCAGAAAACTTTGTTTCATTGGTCATTCAAGGTAAACAAGTACCAATGTATACAAACAAACATTGTTTTTGTATTTTTCTAATTTTTCAATTTTTTTATTTTTATGAATGAAAAAAAAAATAAAAACAAAACTGAAAAACAACCAAACAAAAACAAGCCAATTAAAGCAATGCATAAAAACTAGACTGTTTAAAAAAAAAACACACAAGTAATGCAAGCATAACAAAAAGAGGGAGAGAAAAAAAAAGTGACTAAATCACTTGGAGCACTTTTCCTTCCACACCTTGGAAGAACTTTTCCATTAAGCAAATCCTTGAACCAGCGGTGAGGGGGGAGAATTAAAACCATTCAAGTTCGAAAGGAACATGAGGGCTATGAGGAGATCTCCAAGAGGAGCAAGAGAGGATGAAAGCTTATTCTGGCTTCCCAACGACATCATATTGTTGCTCTATTGAGTGGCTAACCACTTATAGCAATTGGGTCGAGTATGTCTAGCTGCGCCACAATGATGACAGAGATGCTACTTCTTCTCTTTGGACTTTTGAGCATTACTATTCTTAGCCCTAGGGTTTTTGGTTTCTTTCTTAGCAAGCTTAGGGGATGCTCATAAGATAGATTTATCCTTGTCTATGTTCTCACTAGCTATCACATTTTTAACATCATTATTCTCAGAATCAATATTGTTAGTAGGAGAAACAAAAACAGTAGTACTAGAAGAAGCAATATTAGAAGAAGAAAAATCATGCCCTAAACCGATTCGATCGGAGGCAGATTTTTGCATGCTGAGCATCTCATCAAGCTTTGCACTCGAGGTCTTCTCCAACTGAGCTCTCACTTGGAACAGTTCTCCCTCAAGCTTCTTGGTCTTTTCAACCAAGAATTTTTCTCAAATCTCAGTGCTCCGATAGTCTGATTTGTTTCATCAAACTTTGTGGAGAGTTGTTCTCGTTTAAGCTCCACATCACTGAGCTTCTTGGTGGCCAACCTATACAACTTCTCATGTTTCTCCAAGACCTTGTATAACTTTGCATAGGCAGTGTGGATGTCATCTTGCTCATCCATCTTCTCAAATTTTGACTTCACCAAGTTCTCTTCTTCATCCACATCTTCTACAATCCCTTCACTAGGATTAACAGTAGCGGTGAAGGCATTCAGGATTCTGTCATTCTTATTTTCGGAATCATCCTCAGGTACGGTGTCGCTCAATAGACTTAAGATAAGTGGGGCACTCTTGTTTCATATGACCAAATCCTTAACAACCGAAATACTTAGGCCCTGAAGGAACGGTGTACTAATCGTCATCTCTAGTATCCTTTTTTCCTTTATCTTGGCTCTTAAACTGTGAAGAACTTGATTGCCTACAGTCCTTGTCGAAGCTCTTTGCATTTGCATTCTTCATGAACTTCTTAAACTGCCGGGTGATGTAGGACTTCATTTTAGAATCTTCATCATCGAAAGACTCATCAATGTCACTGCCTTTGGCCTTCAGTGCCGTGCTCTTACTCTTGCTTTTGCTTGACTTTCCGAGCCTAGACAAACCCAACTCATAAGTCTACAGATTTCGAACAAGTTCTATCAAAGGAATTTTATCAATATCCTTTGATTCCTCAATAGCCTTAATCTTGGCATGAAATCTCTCAGGCAGAGATCTGAGCATTTTTCTCACGATCTTGGGTTCTGGAATGGTTTCCCCAAGATTAAACACTAAGTTCACTATGTCCTTGAGCCTAGCATAGAACTCATCAAATGACTCATCCTCCTCCATCTTGATTTCTTCAAAGCTAGTAATGAGCCTCTGAAGTTTCGAATCCTTGATAGCCTTGGTTCCTTCATAGGTTTTCTAGAGAATGGTCCATGCCTCCTTTGTAGTTTCAATGGAGGAAATCTTCTTGAACTCCTGATTTGTGACCCCACTGAATAAGGCATTCAATGCTCTGTTATTGAAATTAGCTGCCTTGATCTTTGCATCATCCCAATCAGCCGGCGCTTCCTTCGGTTTAGTCCAGCCTATCTCCACAGCTTGCCACACATTCTCATCTAATGCCTTCAAAAAAGCTTTCATGCGTACTTTCAAGTATGCATAGTTAGTTCCATCAAATAAAGGAGGTACAATAAGAGACGGCCCTCTATTCATGACAAACAGGGGTCAATGGATCTCACAACAAATCACCAAATAACTAAATGCAGCAGAAATTAAATTTGACACAATGATTTGTTTACGAATGGGAAAAACCTACATGGCAAAAACCCCACAGGTGATTTTAAGGTCACCACTCCCGAGAATCTACTATTATCAAAACAAGTGGTTACAAGTAAAGGAATCTCAGTACCTTATACCAACCTACAGTTGAACCCTTACCCCAATACCCAATTAGACTTGTTCTGTAGTGACAATCTCTCCTTGTATTGCACGGCTCCTAGTACGTGACTAATCAAAAAATGTGCGAATCCCAGTATTCGACTTGATCACCAACTTAAGAAAGAGGTTGGCTGCAATATCTTCTATTCTTCAACACATGAAGATCACAAAGTTGCTCGGTGACAAAACCCTACGATGTACAAACACAGCAACTTCTCAAGAATTAGGGCAAACTAGGTTTCCAGTCACACTTGATGAATTATACTCTTGTGCAATTGTTCTCTTGGTTATGTAACCTAATACGGCCCTTAAAATAACCCTTATCTATGTTTAGAGTTGTAAGAAAAGAAAACTCAAACACATACTCACGGATTGGATGAAAAACAGTCAAGAAAAACTGAGTTTCATAAACCTCGATAGATAGCCATCTATCGAGCTAGATGTCGAGCCACAGGCTTCAGCAGCTTTTAAACCTCGATAGATACTAGCTTTCGAGCTTTAAAATCCAGCACTTCATTACTTGATTCTTGGACAGACTTACATGGCTTCAATACTTGGACTTGAACTCTTGTTCCTTGAAGTATTAAACACATCTTAGATCTACCCAATTACAAATAAAGTGCGTTTTGTCAAAGGATTAGCCAATACATGAAATGTTGAGATATGTTTCTAACATCCAATCACATATGACCTAACAATGTCTTCTAGGAGAGATTTATTAATTAGCTTCAAATCTACAAGGTTGACTCCTCCTCAACATGAGATTAAAGCATGCATACTTTGGTTTTTCCCACCGTAGGTTTAGATTTTAGTGGGTTCATGCGAAAAAGAGGCTAAGTGTTTAAAGGCTCAAATGGGCTATCGTTCTAGGTATTAGGAAATAATCTTGTTTAACCAAAGATGACCTCCTATTCCTAGTAATGCTTGCTTGTAGGCACAGTGACTTAAGCTGTTTTAATAAATTCATCTTAAACGAAAAAGTATGAATGCTCTAATGGTGACACAAGTTTTCAGATATTTGGATAGAATGCATGAGCTTCTTGACTTTTCTGATGGACAAATTTTCTTTGATTGCCTTTTAAGACCATTTTCTCTTTTATTCAAAGTAATTTAGCAAAAGTGTTTACGTCAATCAAATGCAATTAATCCTTCCATGGTACAAGTTGATTGTTAGAGCCATTAAACATCAAGATTTAGAAAAGGTTTTGTCCAAGAGATCCTCATGTACCATTTTGAAAATGAGAATTTTTTTTTTTAATCTTGGAATTCTTGAAAGGAAAAATTGGGCCTTTTTGAAAAAGTCACTATGAAGTTCAATGCCCCTAGTTCAAAGACTTTTTTTTTTTTTTAAATGACTCAAAGGCCCAATACCACTAGTTCAAAGACTTTTTTCATTTGAAAATTTTTCTCTTTTTTTGGGAAAGATTTGGACATCTTGAATTTTTTTTTTAATATATACATGAACTAAGTACATCAAATGCTACATGGATTTTTAGCATTCAAAGAAACATAGAAACATGGAATAAACAAACTTTAAGCTTAACCATGATGTTGCAAACCAAATGTGGAGTGAGGCAAAGTTGGGTCACTTGCTTCTTCTTGGTCCATTGAGGATGCTTAAGACTTGGTGGGCTTGAACCTTGATTTTAATCTTTTGGTATTTGCTTGAAATGGCTTGAACCTTGATTATAATCTTTTGGAAGGCTTGAACCTTACACTTGGAAGGCACGCATCTTGTGAGCTTTCGGCCTTTGATATTGACCATGCGTATACACCTTTGATGGGCTCAAGTGGGGGGCTTAGAATGATTCAAGAAACAATTTTGGGCTTCCATCCCAAGTAGAGTTCAATCATAGGCATTTGGGCTTGAGCTTATTCATAGCATACAAGGTTCAAACAATTATGATGGGCTCAAGCATTGGACTTAGGCTCATCTTGGTTCAAACAACGACCAAACACATGCATAATGGAATGCAATTTACATGGACCAACCTAAAGATAGGTTCTATGGGTCATTACAACATGGGTTTAAAGGTCCCCACAAGTTAGGACGCCATACCTCCCAACTTGTGACACCAAAAGTGCCGCTGGTCCGAATGGTACAGTCTGTCCCTATGAACCACCATGGTATAAGCATGATGATCCTTATCGTGGTGGGTGGTAGGTTCATTACTAGGTATGTGAGTCTCAGGAAGACCGAAATCCACAACTAATACTACTGGGCTTTTGGGCTAGCACACAAATAAAAGAAATTTCATTTAAGCAAATGATACATGACATGCAATATAATGACATATTATATACAAAAAGTAATAAAATTTAAAAAAAAAAAAAAAAACAATGACATAGTTGGCCACTATAACCTAATTAAAGTTTAGCCCTCAATATCCCCAGTGTAGTCGCCACTGTGAGAGACCGCGCCCCCGGCCCGTTTTTAGGTGTTGGGCCAAACCCACGTGAATGGGTAGAGTCGTGTTATTAACTCTTAAAATAGAGGTTCAAATGATTATTTTACCCCTTTAGATTAAGAGTTTTACAATAGAGTTGCCACTTATTTAATTATTGGAAAAAATAAGAAAACCAAAATTGAAAAATTCCTCATTTTATTAATTTGAAAATAAATTTACATTAATCATAGGAAATTACATGGCTTTGGTCCTAGATACAATCTAAGATAAAGTACATGACTTTGTTTCCTAGTTACAATCTAAAAATTGAAAATTACATGGATAAGCATTCAATCTACTAACCCTTGATCTAAGCTCAGAGGTTATGTTACAAGGTGGGAAGGTGTTAGGCACCCACCTTACCTAGTGAAACCGGTCTTTTAGACTATAGTGGCCAACATTCATATCATATCATCCAATATGTCAATCTATTTGCATGTTGAATTTAATGTGTATACGTGTGATAAACCCTAATTCAATTTATTATGCATTGTATTTGAATTAAAAATAAATAAATTCTAGTGAATGTGTGTGGATGGTGATATCCTAGATTCAAGGATTTGAAATAATTGTGAAACAAACATCTTTTTCATATTTTTGATATGGATTTAAGATCAAAGCTAGTGTTATGCATGAACATGTGATGAACAACCAAGAACATATAAAGAACACATAAGAACATTTAAGAACATTCAAAACATATTCAAGGGAATTTAAATAATTACTATCATACTTTAATCTTAAATTCTCAACATGGCAACACAAAAAACAAGTTAGGAAAAGGGATTATACCTTCATGCAAGATCCATACGGTAGAGGAGGAGACTCTTGGTAGAGGTCCTAAAGGTGGAGGAAAAGAAGAGTTTGGAGAGGGAGAGTGTGTCTCACTCAATACTTTGAGTCTCAAGAAGACCAAGATATGACAAGACTACTCTACTTCACTAGAACTCAAGATAGGAAAAGAGATGGGGTTTTTGTTTGTCTTGGAATAAAGGAAAATGGGGTTTATATAATAGTGGTGGAGAATCGTGAACTTAGACCTTATTTTAGCCTTTAGGGAAATCGGGTGCATTAAATGTAGAGATTGGTGGGAATGAGGAGCAAGCAAAATTCGGTTTTCTCATAGCTACTATAACAGCCTGTAGAGCCATCTTCAAAAAATCATATCTTACTCAATTTTTATCGGAATTATCCAGTTCTTTGCTCAAATTGATGCCCAGATGTCTAGTTTCTGGGAAAATTAACCTCATTCATAAATTCAAAATATTCTGAAAGATATCAACAAAATGGTGAGCAGAGGTCATTTGTTAGAAAACAATTTCAGCATAATCTATATATATAATAATAGGTAACGTTGAGAGAAACTCAAATTAAAATTTTAAATTATAGTTCCAATTTCGCACCATGTGTCCTAATTTATTTATTCTTAAAGAGTTTTATTTCTTAATTTTAGAATCAAATGTGGGACCACATCATAATTATTCATCCAAGTGAGTTATTAAGTACAAAAACCAAAAACTTTAGAATAAATGAATCGTAAAAAAAAATAAATAAATAAAAAGTGCTTCACCATAATAAAAACATAGACAATTTACATTTTATATAATAATATCCTTACAAAATTTTTTTAAAGAATTAATAAAATATAAAAATGACTATCAATAGTATTTAAATTATATATATATATATATATATATATATAAATTATATTATGCATCTTATTGTATATTTTTAAGTGTATCCATACATATGCATGGGATTACATGCTAGTTAACATTAATAGGTCTCAAATTAGTTTCCAATTAACATTAATAGGTTCCAATCACTCCCATTTCAGACTTAATTAATTCCAAATTTACCCTAATTAAAATATAATTGTACAAATTACTCATTAAATAATTAATGTTTAACTATCTAATTAATTATGTACAACTTTATCATAAATTGATTATGACACATCATTAATCTCAAATTGATTATAATTATAACCAATTGGAACCAATTGTACATAATCACATATAGTCGGACTCAATTTGTGGTAGTGCATCTCGGCCATTAAAACTTGATTTGATGATGACTTTCAATCTGATGGTCTGATTAGGGCTTATGACCAATCGATTTGATCATTACAATATCAAAATCATTTTGGCGAAATGAGATTAAGGATCTAATGACCAGAATCAAGATGCATATTTCCAAGGCGAAATTACCCTTTTACCCTCCATGTGAGGTTAAATACGGGTTGCAAAATGAGATGTCAACAAGTTTTGATGCTAAAAGTTTTAGCTTGAGCACCATCAATGGAGCTTGCATTTTGTTGTTTGTGGTGCTAAAAATAGCTTGTTAAGCATCATTGTGAATGCTATAAGAGCATTATTGTTGGTAGTGTTAAAAAGCTATATTGCTATTTTTAGCACCACCAACTACAAAATTAAGGCTGCATTGGTAGAGGCAAAGCCAAAAATTTTAGCTTCTCAGCTATAATGCACAACCAAATATGACTATGCACTGTAGCTTACAAAAAGATGTGTGTGTGTGTGTGTGTATAATCTTATGTTGCATTCACACTAGTCAAAATATTTTAATATTTTCTTTTCTTTTCTCTTTTCTTCATTCTTTGCCCCTCTGTGTCTCTCAATCTTCCTCTACTGTCTCATTTTTCCTCTTCTCTTCTTCTCATTTTGTTTTTGTTTTTCTTCTCAATTTTTTTCTCTTTCTTCTCAAATTTTTTTCTACTGTGTGAGGGTCTCTTCTTTTGCAGTGTGGGTGTGGGTGTGGTGGGTCATCAACTTCGTGGTCATGTCATGGGTGTGATGGGTCATCGACTTCGTGGGTCATGCTATGGGTGTGAGTGATCAGGTTCGTGGCTGTGGTGGATGGGTCATGTCGTGGGGTTTGTGTAGTTTTTGGCTGATTTGGGATTGCTGGGTTTGTGTTGTGGGTTTGGGTTTGGGTCATACCGTGGGGTTGCTGGGTTTTTGACTAATGTGGGGTTGCTAGGTTTGTGTTTGTGTTGGTGGTGGTGGTGGTGGTGGTTGTGCCGCCATGAGTGCTTGAAGACAGTGAAGAACAGAGAAAAAAATAATAAATATATGAATTGTTTATTATAGTAGATATAATATTATATTGTATTGTTTGTGTTATTTTATTGCGTTGAAAGTTAAAATAAAACAACTGATGTTGAGTGTTTTTAAAGTAAGAAAGACAAATATATCAAATAACTTTTGGTGGAATCAAATAGCTAAAATTATGGCTCCATTAATGTGGATGCTCTAAAGAGGTCTTAAATTGATGCACCAAAAAAGTATGAAATCGTGGAGATTTATAAGATTATATAGGCTTATAGATATTGTTTTAAATTATATATATATATATATATATGTGTGTGTGTGTGTGTATAACTTTTATAAACAGATATTAGAATAAAATTACACTTAAATATTTATTCATAAGTAAGGGTAAGGAACGGCACAAACAAATTTTAGTGTAAAGACAGAACATACTGGATGAAAAATGGATTGTTAAATAGAATGTCACTACAAAGCCATCTTTTTGGCTAGGAATGTATCCTTCAACGTCACGGCTTTGGTGAAGTGAATAGCACGGCAAATGAATTACTAAAGAGGAGACGGAAGCACCAATACAAAGTTATAGAATATATTGAATGTCCAAATTTTATTTGTGTAAAATATGAGTGGATATTTTGCAACTAGGCACTTTTTGCAAGTGCCCAATAAACAATAGACAATACTTATAACAATGCTCCTTCGATAATAAACAAAATCCTCTGTTTTATCAAAAATAAAAAGATTGTACAAAGAACTCTTTCTGCCGCCTAATAAGCAAAATCAAATCAATATCATATCATATTAATAGATAATGATACAGCTTGCGGACCATGTGGTGCATACTTTTATTAACGAATCTTTGCACGATGCAGATCTAGATTGCGAAATGGAAAAACAAAATTTACAACCACCAATGGTAGTGGGACAACACTAAGGACTCTATTCTTATATCAACACCAACTACAGTTCGCCATATGAATATGAATAAATTATGGCCACCACTTTATATGCCACCAAAATTTTATAAGAAAGTCCACTATTTTGCTCTTTAAGCGTAGAAATATTGTATAACACGACAAATCCATATTGTGCATACATAGAGAAACATGTCGTTTTAAATTGCGTTCCTGACCCAGACCCAACTCTTACTTAGCTACTACAATATTATACATATAGTCAACCACATCTCACAATTCACAAATTCCAAGTACCATGGTGATAGCTGAATCTGAAACCATGAAACCCCAGTCCCACGTTGCAGTTCTCGCTAGTCCAGGCATGGGCCACATTATACCGCTATTCGAGCTAGCTAAACGCCTTGTCGTCCACCATGGGATCCATGTAAGCTTCCTCAACATCACCACCGAAGCTTCTGCAGCACAAAACCAACTACTCCACTCACCAAATCTCCCTCCAAACCTCAAAGTTATTGACCTCCCACTTGCTGATATTTCAGCTCTAGTCACTGAGGACACTCTGGTCGTTACTAGACTTTGTATCAATGTACAAGAGAGCCTCAAGCCCTTAAAGTCAATCCTCATAGATCTCGGCAAGCCACAAGCTCTTATCGTTGATTTGTTCAGTACCCAAGCTTTTGAAATCTGCAATGAGCTTTCTATTCGTACCTACACTTTCTTCACTGCCTCAACTGCTTTCCTTGCTTTCTCTTTGTATCTTCCTACACTGGACTGTGAAGTGGAGTGCGAGTTCGTTGACCTTCCTGAACCGGTTCAGGTCCCGGGTTGCACCCCGATACGAACCGAGGACTTGCTAGACCAGGTCCGGAATAGGAAGATTGATGAGTACAACTGGGTCCTGTACCATTTCAGCCGTTTGACAATGGTGACAGGGATTTTCTTGAACTCGTGGGAGGATTTTGAACCAGCTTCGCTTAGAGCAATAAGAGAGCACCCTCTCTATAAGAAAATAAACACACCACCGGTTCACCCAGTTGGGCCGCTTATCAAAGAGGACGAGCCATTGACTGAGTCGGGTGCAGAGTGTGTGGCATGGCTAGATAAACAACCAATGGATTCGGTTCTTTTCGTTGCACTTGGTAGTGGAGGGACTTTAACAACTGCGCAGCTTACAGAGTTGGCATGGGGTTTGGAACTCAGTCAACAACGATTTATCTTAGTGGCACGTAAGCCATCCGATGGGAATACCTCAGGTATATTTTTCAACGTGGGTGGTGATGTTAATGATCCAAAGGCATATTTGCCTGAAGGGTTTTTAGAGAGAACCAAAGGGGTGGGGCTGGTGGTTCAGTCTTGGGCACCACAAGTGGCGGTTCTCCGCCACCAATCAACCGGTGCATTTTTGTCTCACTGTGGGTGGAACTCTACACTAGAGAGCATCACACATGGTGTGCCGATGATAGCTTGGCCACTTTATGCAGAGCAGAGAATGAATGCAACAATGCTCATGGAAGAAGTTGGTGTTGCTGTTAAGCCAATGGTGGGAAAGGGAAAAGATGTGGTCGAAAGGGTGGAAATAGAGAGAGTGGTGAGGATGATCATGGAGGGTGAGGAAGGGAAGGCAATGAGGTGTAAAGCCAAAGAGCTAAAACACAGTGCAGTTAAAGGTTTGAACTTCGGTGGATCATCTATTGAATCACTTTCCCGGGTGGTCAAAGAATGGAAGTGTGATAAAATCTAATTGGGATAATTTAGGCTTCACCTTTGATTTCCAACATGTGTGTGTTTGTTTTTAAGTACCTTTATAATTCAGATTCTTCCAACGTGTACTGTACAATCTCCCCATTCCATACACCACATCAGAAACAATCCTCTGAGTGATCTCAAAGTATTGGATTATTGCCCCTAGGAAAGATTCATTTGCAGATTTGCCAATAGGTGTCATTTGAATTGAATTCCATTTATCAATTTGCACCACTTAAAAAGTTGTGAAAGCATGTGTGATGTAAAAAAATTGTATTTTATTCACTTTAAGTTTGATTTCTTTAATAGAAAAATCAGTTGAATATCGTACAAATATATTTAAATTATATTCTACTTTTATTGTTTGAGATAATTTTGATTTATGACATCTACTCCTGATAATAGCTATTTATCATCAGATTAAGACGCCAATCAATTTTTGATGTAAGTAAGGATTAAATCTTAGATTTCTTATTCAACCATCATAAACTTTATCAATTGAACTAATTAGAACCTATTATATTCTGTTTATCACACATATACTAGCCAATTGGCAAAAGATATTAGTGCATTGGAAGTTTAGAACGTGACTTTTCACTAAAACTTTATTTTTTTATTTACTGAAAATTAGTTAAAGTATATTTTTATTTTTTAAAATAATTGAATTTTTAAAATATTGGATATAAAAAAATAAGTTTAAAATATATATATATATGTGTGTGTGTGTGTGTGTGTGTGTGTGTGTGTGTGTATAGACACACACAGGAGGAATGTGTTTGTAACAAATAAAATTGATGTAGGACACAATTTACTGTTTAATTATGTAAAAACGTTATTTTAGGTTTAGGAGATTTATTTCCTTATTTTTAGGTGCATTTAATACTTTTTAGGTCAAATTTGATTCATGATATGGTAAGGTATCAATTAGGAGCTATTTTAGAATATATTTTCTTGTCTGTCAAGTTTTATGGAGCCCTTAAATAGGCTCTTAAGTCTATAAACGTTTTTTAATATATAATATTATTGAAAAAAAAATCAAAAAAGATGAGGCTTTGCTCTTCTCTTGGTTCTTCAAGAACGTTGAACTTCTTCCTTATGGCGTTCAAACTTTATATATTTGGTTCGTGATTCTTTATAATCATTGGGTCAAGGTCAACTTATACCTTTGGTTCGCGTTTCGATTATAAACGTTGGGTCAGGGTTTCTATCAAAAATATGAATTTTAACTTTCTTGGGCAAGTATTCCAATATTTTTGTTAGGTCTCAAAGCGTGTCGATTGAGATTCGCATAAAAAATGGTCAATCGTTAAAACACACATGTATGGTTATTTATGCATCAACATGATGCATACATGACAATTAGAGATTGGTTGACTAAACAATTACAAATATCAAGAATTTAAATAAGGGTCTGGCTAACAAGTACCCTTAAGACATTTGTTAATAAACTATTTTTAAAAAAAATTGATAACACTTTTATAAGAAATTTAAAATTAAAATAAAAAAAAGGTAATTATCTTTTTCTTTTCTAATAAAAAATTTCTAAAAATATTTTTTAAACTAATGCCTTTAAAAAATTTATTAAATTTTCCTTTTAAATAAAGCGAGCTACTGCCCCAACATGTGCCCCAAAAATCAAGAAATGGGTGTCAACAAATTGAGACAAGTGCCCCTAGATGATCTTGACAAACCCTAGCTTATATATAGCTAGGGTTTCAACCTTATTTTCTAAAAACCCCTTAGTAATATTAATTATAAAATTGACCCCACAAAAAAATTTACTTAAATACCCCTCTTGTTAAGTCCCTTTTTTTTTTTCCAGCTATTACATTATTTTTACATACAACCCAATAACAAAACATAAATTACCTAATAAAATAATAAAAATTACTCTCTCTTTCTTTTTTTTTCCACTCTCTTTTTCTCTTCACGCACAACTACAAGATTTTTTTAAAAAAATTCTTTACAAACTATGAACAGTATGGTTGCATATATGCAACATTAGAACACTAGTATTTGGGGGTATAAACACCCCCTATTTGCTATTTTACAACCTAAGCCACCCAAAACTCACTCCATCCGGGTTTGTAAACTTAAAAAAATTGCAACCTATGAATAATAAGGTTGCATATTATAGATATCGCATTTTGTACCTGTTACGTCTTAGGCCCCCATTCCCTAATGATACTCAAACTCTAAGGCCCAAAGCCAGTTTAGAGCCCAATCAGATATTAAATTGACTTGAGAAGTGTTAAAATAAAAAATATAACCCTTTTAAATGAGCAAAAAATCTATTTTTGGAAATATTTTGACCAAAATGGCCCTCAGCCTGTGTATGTGGGTAGCAGCTTGCGTACGTAAGCCAGTGCATGCATACGTAGGCACAATCCTACACACAAGTTAGGGTTTTAGAAGTACAAAAAATGCAAGTTTTCTGCAATAATGACAGAGGTTTGGAACGAATCTCACATCGTCTAGGAGCTGCTCCAAACCCTATTTTTGAACTATAAAAAGTCTTACATAATACGTTTTCAAAACACACAGAAATCTCATAAAAAAGACCTAAAATTCACTAGAAAATAGTGAATCAAAAGGGAGTCTTTCACAAAACACCCTCAAGGCATTTTTATTTGATTGAAACCTTTTCTGGCCCCAATCCTTCGAATTTAAGATTACTAATCACTATTTTGTTGAATTGTGATAGATTTGATTGAGGGGAATGGTCAAAAATCAAGCCTAAGAGCTTTTGCTTTCAAGGTATTCTTTTTAAGCTTTGCTCTTTATTTTCTTGTTTAATCCTTTTCGGTGTTTAGTTTATGCTTTCATATATTTTTTTAGGTTAGTTTTAGGTTTTCTTTATATCTTTAAGCATGTTAGGTTGCTAGATTTTCTGTTTTATGTTTCGTTTTGCTTCTACCTTGTTTCTATGTTAATTAGGGTTTCTAGGTAAGGATCTACATATGCATGACCTAACCTACGCAAGCAGGCTAAACTCATGCGTATACAAAGCTATTCTAGCGTGTGTGATGTCGTTACCCAGAAACCCTAAGTTTGTTTATTTTGATAATGTCTTCACATGTTTGTATGCATAGCCTCCTTTTCACATGTTCTCAAGCCCCATAACTATATGTTTATCTTTTAAACATGTTTATTTGTTATCACATGTTTAGATTAGGGTTTAGGTTAGGGTTTTCTTAGTTTTAATGCCATGCCATCCATTCATATGCTCATGCATTATTGTCATAGGTGTTGTGTTGCTAAAAGGTAAGTAAAGGGTAAGTCATGCATTAGCTATGGCCACACATTTGCTTTAGGGGCTTTAGATGCATGATTAGGGTTTCTTGTATGTTAGCATTTTTTTGTGATATGCTTTGTTTGATGATATGCTTGCTACCATGTTTAAGTTGTTGTTAGGGTTTTCTTTTGTGTGTTTGGCTTTCTTTTGTTTGTGGATAGATAAGTATGCTTGTTTAGGGTTAAAGGTGTCATATTTGTTTGTTAAATGCATGTTAGCGCGCGCGCGCGCGCGTGTGTGTGTGTGTGTGAGTTTAGAATGCAAGTGTTTAAATGGTTTTTAATAGGGTTAATACATAGGACACAACAATAGGAGGCCAACTTTAGGGTTAGGCGATCTTGGGTGCCTGACACCTTTCCAAAAATATACCTAAATTCCGAATCCAAACTCTGGTAGTAAGATTAAAGGTCCTTCCTTGAAAGGACGATATATTCATGGTTCCTAGACCATATAACTAGGTGGTGTCTCCATTCTTTTTCCTTTGCGTCCACACATATATGCAACCTTACTATTCATAGGTTGTAAAAAATATATATTATTTTAATATTTGGTTGTGTGTAAAGAGAAAAGGTGAGTGAGGAAAAAGAGGAGAATAATACTTTTTATTATTTTATTAGGTAGTTTATATTATTTTATTGGGTTGTGTGAGAGACCAAGAAATTGCCTCTCAAAAAAGAGAGATTTTTTTGTGCTTTTTAGGGCACCTCTTTTTTGGGTAAGTGGTGTGGAGTCGCCACTTATTTTTTATGTACAAAAAATAAGAAAAACTAAATACAAAATACGTGACTGAATTTCTTCGTTTCATTGATTGAATAAAAAAATACAAATTTGAATTTTACATGGCTTTGGGTCCTAGTTACAATCTACCAAATATACATGGCTTTTTGTCCTAGTTACAATCTACCCAAAATAAATAAAGACAAGACTAAATCTACTTAGCCAAAAGAACTAAATCCGAATGCTAGGTTACGAAATGAGAAGATGTAAGCCACTCATTCTGCCCAGACAGACTCTAGTCTTCTAGACTCTTGTGACTAATGTACCATTTTATACATGACATAAATAATATGTTGAACATGTGAAAGATAAAAATAAAATCACAAATTTATTTATGAATGAAGTCTCTTCTTTTGAAAAGAATCAGATTTGTTTTAGTTGGTGAAAAAAATGGATTTTTTATTTGAAAAATATCATATCTGTTTTGTAGTATATATATATATATATATATATAAATAAAAAATTTAAAAAGTGGTTTTTGGAGATGAAATTCAAATCAATTTTGTGATGAAAAAAATGATATATTATGGTAACGAAAAAAATTAGATCTGTTTTTATGTTGTATAAAAATGAAAAAGATTTTCTGAAAAGAGAGTCTCACTCATAATTTAAATTTATGCAACAAACATAAACATGATAAGGTTTTATCCTTTCCTTTATTTTAAAGATCTGCATATATTAAAAATTCATATTTGTACCTTGAGAAAGATACAAATCAGTTTTGATTTGAAAAAATTTAAATTTTCATCTAAGGAAGATGCGGATTCCTTTTTATTTTGAAGAAAAATTCAGTTTTACATCTAAGAAAGATGCAGATCCATTTTATTTTAAGAAAAATTTAGATCTGCAAATCCGTTTAATTTTAAGAAAAATTTAGATATGCATCTAAGAAAGATGCAAATCTATTTTATTTTAAGAAAATTTTGATCTGCATCTAAGAAAGATGCAAATCCGTTTTATTTTAAGAAGAAAAAAAAAAGGTTGACTACATGCAAATCTTTAAAATTAAGAAACAGATTATATCAAAAATAAAGAAATCAAGAACATATTTTCATGAACTAAATTGATCATGGTAAAATATGAATATCTAAAACAATTAAACATGCATCATCTTGGTAAAGAAAAGCATAAAAGCAAAAGGGTTAAAGAACGACCTCTTGCACGAGCACGCTTTGTTCCTGAAAGGATGTTTTAGGGTTCAAAAAAAAAATTTCAATTCTCTTTGAATCCTAAAAATCTTAATTTAAGCAGCAACACTCAGAGAAGAGATCAAAAAATATGGGTGATTTGAGAGCCTAAAACATATGCCTCTCAGAGCATAGCAAAAAAGGTGCTGATTAAAAAGGTTCAACCTCTATTTATAGAGGTCAAAGGACTCTAAAAAATAGGTACAGACGATTAGGGTTTGAATCCGGACGCTGAGGGTTTGAATCAAGACGCATCCTTTTGTGAAAAGGTGAAAAAGGGTGTGCCTTATCGTCACCCGAAGGCCATTGGGCCAAAGCCCACACGGAGAAAATTCGGCCCTTTTAGAGTGCCGTTCGGCACTCCAAAAGTGTCGAATTGCCCTTAGGACTCCGAACACTCTTTCATGTTTGGGTGCCATTTGGACTCCTCTTCTAGGGTTTTTTGGTCGATCCTTGTACCTAGACGCTTTTTCATCCTCCATCTGTGATTTTTTCATCTCTTTTTGGATAGTTCAAGCTATTTAAGAGTAATTATCTTGTAGATAAATACCCTAAAATAAATCTTGATAAGGTTCAAATTATCTAGAATTTTATTGTTATCCAATCACCATTTTTTATTCCTATGCATGCAATCCTATTTTAAACACTAATTATCAACCAATCACAAAATTACTTAATAATCTTATTGGTTTAACCAATCAAAATTAATTTAAACTAATCATGTGTGGTCGACCCTACCTAGATGCAATGCATGCTGACCATGCAAACTTGATCATGCAATATCTTTCAATCTGATGATCCAATTTGAAAACCAGAAACACCGTTGCGGCCATTATAATCTCAAGATCATTTTCATGATATGTAATGAATGACATGTTGCATGTAATGCAAAGACAAAATGACGTATGTAATGCAAGAAAAAATTGATGCATGTGATACAATTATGATTTTTTGGGTACATGGATGGTCATTCGAGTCATTCTCCTTGATTAAATCATGGGTGCAAAATTAAGTGTCTACAGAATGCCAAAAATTTGCTCCGAACATTCATCAGCCTGGGGGAGTACTAAACCCTTTGTCTAGTCCATGGCCATTTGCGCAATCGGGCCTATATATTGTAGGTTTGTTTCCTAGGGCTATGGGAAACCGAAGGTGGCTTTTTGTTGGAACTAACTACTTCACAAAGTGGGTTGAAGCTGAGCCATTATCTAACATCAAGGATGTTGATGCAAAGAAGTTTGTTTGGAAGAATATTGTTACCCGATTTGGGATTCCCCATACGCTTATTTTGAACAATGGACTTCAATTTGACAGTAAGACCTTCAGGAGGTACTACTGTGAGCTTGACATTAGAAACAGCTATTCAACCCCAGCCTATCCACAAGGGAATAGGCTGGCTGAAGTAGTCAATAAAGTTATAGTAAATGGGCTCAAGAAAAGGCTGGACGAAGCAAAGGGTAGATGGGTCGAAGAGCTCCCACATGTTCTTTGGACATATCAGATAACTCCTCAGTGTTCAACTGGGGAAACGCCTTTTTCTATGACCTATGGATCTAAGGTCGAGATCCCTCTAGAGACTGGGTTTTCGACATTAAGGACAAGCTTGTTTACACCCGACAACAATGATCAATTATTAGAGAGAAGCTTAGACCTAGTTGACGAACGAAGAGAAGCGGCCATGGTTCAGTTGGCACACTATCAACAAAAACTCAAGCAGAGGTATGATAAGGGTGTAAAGGTTAGGCCATTAGCACCGGAGGATTTGGTGTTGAGAAAAGTAGTGGGGACTGCAAAGAACCCATCTTAGGGGAAACTAGGACCTAATTGGGAGGGACCATACCACATCACTTTAGTGGCCGGGATAGGAGCTTATTTTCTGGAAGATTTATATGAAAAATGTTGTACCACGTCCGTGGAATGTAAATAATCTTCAAAGGTACTATTATTAATGAAATGCAATCTAACCATCTTTTATTTTTACGATTACATGCGCCAATTTTATTTGTTTAAGTGTTAAACAAAATCTTGGTCATGCCTAGTTCCTCGGACAACATACCTTGGGTAAATTAGTATTTTTTATTTATTTATTTAAGTGTTAAACAGAACCTTTGTCATGTCTGGTTCCTCGAACCACATACCTTGGGTGAATTAATATTTTATATTTGTTTAAGTGTTAAACAAAACATCGGTCATACCCAGTTCCCCGGACCACACTTGGGTAGATTAATGTTTTTTATTTGTTTAAATGTTAAACAGAATCTCGGTCATACTTAGTTCCTCGAACCACATACATTGGGTAAATTAATACTTTATATTTCTTTAAGTGCTAAACAGAATCTCAGCCATGCATGGTTCCTCGGACCACATACCTTGGGTAAATTAATGCTTTTTATTTGTCTAAGTGTCATACAGAACCTCGGTCATGCCTAACTCCTTGGACCACATACTTTAGGTAAAATAATGTTTTTTATCTGTCTAAGTGTTAAACAGAACTCCGGTCATGCCTGGTTTCTCGAACCACATACCTTGGGTAAATTAATGCTTTTATTTGTTTAAGTGTTAAACAGAACTCTAGTCATGTCTAGTTCCTCGAACCACATGTCTTGGGTAAATCAATGCCTTTTTATTTGTTTGAAGTGTTGAATAAAACCCTGATTACGCATGGCTCCTTGAACTACACACCTAAGGTATACTAACACTATTTGCGTATTAAATTGTTAGGTAATTAATTGCTTGGGTGTGTATAAATGTTGGGAGTAGTGTTGTTCTAATTTTTAATTGGTAAAGCTTACAATTCTGGTTCATGGTTAAAAACTGGGCCATTCTTAGTAGTAGATAGTCAGTACTATAGATTATGTATAAGTAATAGGCACATAAAGGAACCTGGCATTTTTCATTAATTGGTGCCTTGGTAAGGCAAAGGAAATACATATTCAAAAAAAAAAACAAAAACAAAACAAAACAAATTCAAGCTGGAATGATAGTGCCCTAGCTAATGGTGGATGGAGGGGGATCGGCCTTAGCTGTTGACTGAGAAGAGGGTTCAGGCGCTTTGCTCTTGGCTGCCTCGTTCTCCTTGGAAGCCTCTTTGGCTGTTGGTGGAGGTTTAGATTGTTCAGGCACTTTATCTTTGGTCGCCTCTTTCTCCTTGCCCTTTGTGCTTTCCCTATTGGGATCCTTAAAGGGTTTCAAGGTGGCTGGAAGGGTACCAGCATCAGCAGGCTAAGCAGGTTCAGGCGCTTTAGGGGCAGTGATCACCTGGGAGCTAGGCTGAGCTGCTATGCGCAAGGCTGGGGGGTAGAAGATATTTTCTGTCTTCCTCAAATCTGAAGAAGCGCCCACCCCAGCCAGGTTCAATGCCTTGATCCATACCTGAAGGCAGTAATCTCGACAGACTCCTGTGACCTAGGCCTTTAGAGCGTCTTCAATCTCTTTCACCCCGATGTCATAACCATTTAACTCAGCTCGAGTCGCAACTTCCTCACTCTTCTCTAACTCTTTTTTCTAAGCCTCTATTTTCTCTTTGGCAATCACTAGCTGCTCCTCAGCTATACACAACAGCTGACGCTGGTCCTTAACTTGTTTTTCAGCGCTAGTTAGAGCAGCTTCTACGCTTTTCCTCTCCCTGTCTGCCTCAATCAGTTTCGTATTAAGCTCTTTAATTCTCTTCTCAGCCACAGCCAAAGTCTTCACCGCAGATATGCGACAAGCTTCCTCATCTTTGCACTAGGCATGGGCCTGATCCACCCCATTCCTCGACAACATTAGTCGTTTGGATGGCCTGGAAGACAGCAATAATATGAGAAATAGAATAAGAGTATGAAAAATATATGTGAGAGGAGTATAAATAAATGGAAGGGCATACCATTGCCAAGTCCCTCTTCAGGGTCAGGAAGACCTCGTGCTTCTTCAAGGTCCTCAGATCAGCCATGTCATGGGGCAGGAGCAAAGGCTGCTCCAAAGCATTGGCCACATAGCCCGCATTCACCTTTTGAAAGTCCCTGATGGAGGAGTATAAGGGGAGTAGGGCCCTATCCAGCTCAAGTGTAGGATTCCATATTGGAATCCTAGGGCGGCAATCAACGACTATGTATGTGCCCAAGCCTTCGGGTGTATTCCTTTTTTGCGCCCCTTTAGCTACCTTGGCCCCTTTTTGGGGCTCAAGGTCCTTAGAGGGAACTTCACCCTCCTCGAATGCCTCTTTCCCTTTCTTCTCTCTTTCTCTTTTCTTTTCTGACTGATCTAAAAGGGAAGTGTAAGTAGGGTGGCATACGAGGTCGAGGTTGGACAGCCACCTCGAGAGTAGATCCTCCGGCGTGTGATTTCAAGAACTCAAAAAGGCTGGTGTTATTTTTCCTTTGGAGCACCATGGCTTTTGGAACGTCGGATGGCTCTTGATTGCTGCTTACTTGAGCAAAGGGTAGATGGAAGAAGGTAGCGTGTGGAGACTCGGTAGGGGGCGACTGATCAAAGACCTTGAAATCCTCTTCAGAGTTTGTAACCTTAATCACTCTGAATGTCTCTTCCTCGGGAGCGGGATGTGAGGAGGTTGCTTCTTTCCTGGTAACACGATGAGTGTTCAACTCAACTTGTTGAGTACCTTCAGGTGGAGGACTGTCGAGGAACCCGGGTACGGCGATGTTAATTTATTGCAATCAGGGGTCCTTCTCCTTTATTACGTACTTCGAGGATTGAAAGCTTGACGAGATTGGCTTGTATCCGAGGATGACATGGGTGGCTCGCAGCTGTCCATCCGTATAAAGAAAAATCTCAGACTTGAGTATCCTGGTAAGGTCGGGCCCGTTGACAAAGTTGAAATTGGGGGCTGTGAAATTCTTGTCTACAAAAATCCAAGAAACGAAAGTGTAATTAGAGAAAGGTTTTGTTAAACAAAGAGAAATAAATTTCTAAACTACAAAAAGAGAAACAAGAAACTAAGAAATTGAAGTGTTCACTGTTAATACAGGCCACTTGGTTTCCTCTCTCATGTCGGACAATGAAAACCATCATGCCACTCACCCGAGATAATCAAAAAATCTTGGTCCATGCCCTTGTTAGATTTGGGGAGACATGGGATGAGCCTGACTTCAAAAACCCTAGTTTTAAGGTAATATCTCATACTCTTAAGGTGTTGGCAATTATACACCCAGTTGACGTCGTGATGGGTAAGATTTACTCCCATCTTTTCATTAAGGGCGTCCACACTACCTAATATCCTAAATAGGTTTGGGGAACATTGGGTCGGGCAGAGTCTATGGGCAATCAAAAAACCCCTAGTTACTCTCCCCATGGGGATCCTCATCCCTCCCTTTATGAAAGAAATCATAAGGATCGCCACATCCCCCTTGGATCTTAAAGCGTGCCATTCACTAAGAAGGCAATGCCATATGGAAACCTCGAACTGGATATTATCCCTAGCCTTAAAACTTTCTATGCCTTCGAGAGTATCTACTAAACTAGCAAACCTACCCATCTAAGGAGTAATAGAGGAATGTTGAAGAATGGGGTGGAGAAGAGAAGACCGAGGAGAAAGGGATCCTAAAAGGTAGTACACGAGCTAGAGGGTACTTATTGTAGGAAAGGAGCACCTCGGACCGCTTCTTGGAAGATTAAAGATTCAGAAAATGGAGGAATCGACTTTTCTGTGCACTTTATATAGGAAGGAAGAATGAGTGGGAAAGCTCCCGCTCGAATTTTTATGGAAAATCCCTACTGCAGGATTCCCATCGCACCGTAGAACGTGGGGGACAGGGTGCCGTATGAAGCAATTAATGGAGCGTCGCGAATGCCGAAGCATCAGGAACGTATATAGAGCATGTGAAAAGACATTTCCACGTGGGAATGTTTATTGAATGTGTAAAGTTTGGGGGGCCAAGATCAATACTCCATTTTTCCTTGGAAGAAAAAGAAAACTAGGGTTTTGAGGTGCCATTGTGGGGATAAGAGAGCCGAGCAGGAATATTAGGTCGTGGATCGTGCCCGAGGATGCAAAGGAGCCCGAGGATGATCAAACAGTAAGAAGAGCATATGGGTTGATGGGCCGAGGACAAGAGCCAATAACAACGAACAAGTGATGATTCACGAGGACCCAAACTTCCTTGGGAGGCGATGTGGGAGTCTAGAGCTCGACCACCTAAAGAATACCATGCAAGAGGCAACCATACTTTGGAAGATAAGCTTCAGAGAAAAGAGTCAACGGTGAACTAAGAAATATCTGAGAAGAAGTCTGCCACCACCACATTAAATGTTCTGCACCTAACCAACTGGCCGCATTTATGTGGAAGTGATGTCTGAACAGTGATATTCAGCCTTACAGCTGCACACTAATTTTCCAAGAAGTTTCTGATGGGACAAGCATCCAAGAGATCATTTACATAATCAACAAGTGGAAAGTTGGGATTGAGAAGAACAGGACTATATAAGGAAAAGGCTCCCATGAGAAATGGGGCATGAAAAGGGGAGTGAAAACAAACAGAGAACTTTTTGTAATTAAAAGAAAAGGCTTGAGTTAATATAAGAACACTCCCTCCTCGGAATTGACCGAGGATCGTAATTCCGTTCAAGTTGTGCTTTCTTATCCTTCTAGTATGATTCCAATCTGTCATGGTCTATACTTAACTTACTGAGTTTCTTACTTATAAAATCCACTATCTATAACAAATATATTGATTTGGGCTCGTTGGGCCATTGTCCACATCCTTTGGGTGGAGGGTCTCATGCCTGTCCTTACACAAAATATTACATAGATAATTAATTGGTAATGATGTTCAAACAACAATTTTTAATGTTTAAATACTGAAAATTGTGAGCCCAAAAAAAATGTGTTTGGTAGCGATGTTTTATTTTCAACATTTTAGTTATAATTTTCAAATTCAGGTGTTTAAAACAAGTATTTTAAACTCATCTATACTAGTTTTTAATTTTCAAGTAACATTGTTGAATGGTTTTGTAAATAAGTTGAAAATTGTAGACCACATTGACAAAACTAAAATCTCACTACCTTCTTTTTTTTGTTTCTTTCTTTTTCTCCTACAAGCCCGCCTCTTTGTCATTCTATCTTCTTCTTCTTTTTCTTTTCTTCTCTGTCCGTAAATAAATTAGCATTCATTTACTATAAAATCATCACTTTAATGAAAAAAAACATATATACGTACCAAACACAAAATTATGTTTTTTTACATTTTAAAATACGTTATTTGAAATATGATATCAAATACATTTTTTACATTATGAGTACTTTAAATACATGTTTTTACAGCACTTTTTAATCCACAGTTTTCACATTATTTTGAACACTAACACTTAAACACCACTACTAAGCGGACAATTCACATACCTTGAAAGTTTTCAAGGATTAATAGCGACATTATGTTATGCATATTCAAATATTCCAAACATATCATGTCATCATAATGTGAATACACAAGTAACATATTATCAAAGAGTCTTTTATCATTCATAAATAGAAAATCATGTTCATCATATTATCAAGTTTGCTTTTTCATATCAAGATTATAGATTCTTATATACATTACAATCTACTCATGATCATACATGCATGTTCATCATATTTCATCTTATTATGTCGTGCTCATCATGTCACATTCATAATCTAAAGGCATGCTAATCATAATTCAACCCATATCATCAAATCAAATGAGAACATGTTATGTGCAAAAAATTAAAAATATAGAGAATTTTATACTTCTATGCACTACCTGTCTACCTCACATAAGGGACTTAGTGGCAGATTATCTTCAAAGATGGACAATCCTTTGTTGGAGATGTTGCTGCTATTTCCTCCCCTGCTTATTTATGGACTCTCCCCCCACTCCTAGCGAGGGAGAGTTATGCCTTCACTGCCTCGTATGATGATTTGGTGGAACGACAATCTAATGCCTTCAAATTTTGTTGGTTGTATGATCTTGAAATGTCTTTGAAGATGTGGGTTTGGAGGAATTGTTGATGGTTTAGGTGAGTAATATCAAGAAATTAATCATGGATTTGGGGATTCTGTTTCTCAATTGGTATCTTTAAATTTTTGGTCCAAGTGTAGATCGACACTTTGACTTATGTTGCCACTTTTCATTTTAATCCGATTCTAGCTCAAATTTTTTTTTTTTTTTGGACTTGTTTTGGTATAATTACGAGTTTTAAACTACTTTTAAGTCATTTTGTGATCAAATTATCCCAAGAGATAATTAGTCTTTTTAATTTAAATTAATTATCATAACATTAGAATTATCTATTGCACTTTTTGTACATTTTTTACTTTATGCTTAAACAACAATTTCATTTCAGGAGTGTTTATCAAATAAAATTTTGATGAGATGGACACGGCTGTCACGTACAACTAAAACTAGAAAAGCATATATATATGGTTGAAGTTGTATCAACAAACAGAAGTTCGATAATCCTTCATCTTTTAAAATGGTTGTCTTTCAAGAAATGAAATAATAAAATGAGGTTTACAAAAACACAAAACACAGCTGCCATTTTGCTGTTCTCCCAAGCAATGGATTTTAAAGAACAAGATTTTAGGTAAATTTGGAGCTAGTCATGGTTTCTATAATATTTTCTGGTATGCACACCAATTAAACAAGGAACAATACAAATCCGACTGGCTTTTCATATCCCAAGTACAGTTTCCATCAGCATTCCAATGTGCCTGAAATGCTTGTATCTTTCACGTACCGGCAAATATGACTTCACACTACAAATTTGGAGGCAGATGATTTTGCATCTTCCTTCGGTGAATCGCCTGGCACATCCATAAAAGTAAAAGTGATTATAGTTTATAGGGAAAATGGTCTAGAATGTGGTTATATGACTCACTGCAATATAAAATATTGGGTAAAATATCATTTTCATCCCTGAAGTTTCATAAAAGTTCGTTTTTTGTCTCAAAACTTTCAAAAGTTCTTCTTTCATCCATAAACTTTGCAAAACGTTCTTCTTTTCATCCTTCTGTTTATGTCAATTAATTTATGTCCTACGTGGCTTAATAGAGTGCTAACACAATTTACAACTTGGATCCACCTAATTTATTTTTAAAATTATAAACACGTGCCACACAATGATTGGCACACATGGATTAAATATTTTCAATGAGACAAATTTGCCCCACACCCATAACCCAATCTAATCCTCAATCCAATCCCAAAAATTCCAAAATTTGAAAGGCTGAAAAAATAGCCTGAAACCCCCAACACCATTGCCTTGTCCCATGGCCTAAATCAGCAACCCAAATGGCGACCCCAACCTGGAGATGGAGTACTGCTGATGAAGTACGGCAACTCCCACCACCAATTATAGAGAAATCCATATTAAAGTTTCAACCAAGACATGGGTACATGGGTACAGAGCTTAGCTTAGCTCTCCAACAAATTTCAAACAATACAGCAAGAAATTTGCCAAAAATCAAACACCAATTCAGTAATAACTTCACTAAACTTCGTAAAAAGAAAAACAAAATTTTGTCCTCTTTCAATACAAAACAACACCAATTCAGTATCAAGCCATACACCCATATCAAAATTTTGGAATATCATGGACTAAGCTTTAAAACAAGACAAGAATCAAGGTAAATTTCAAGTAAAGAAAAAAGAAAAACCTCAACCCCAGGATCAAAAACAAAGAGGGCCAAAACAAAGTTTTCTAATAAACCTCCAAGGGCAACTTTCAGCCAACCCAAAGATGCCAAAGAATCCTTCAAAATTTTCTCTTTTACTCCAAACCAAACCAAGCAAGTCGATCTCTAAAATCCCTAGTGAAATTTCAATCGAGCAAAAGAGTTTCCTTCCTCAGAGACCTTCGAAGAAAGGAAATTGTCTTTTCTTCTGTGTTGCTTCAGAATCTGTTAGCTTCAACAGTGGAGGAAGGCTACCATTGAACACTCTGTCGCCAATACTCCGTCACTAGGTTTGGCTTGCTGGTTCTGGATTTCTAGTTGGGGTTGCCAATTGAAGCCGCAGTACTGGTGTTGTGGTTTCACCGTTTTAGCCTTTCAAATTTGGGGATTTTTGAGACTAGATTGAGTTTTGGATTGTGATGTGTGGGTGTGGGGGGCAAATATGTCTCGCTGAAAAATTTTAATCCACTTGTGCCAATCATTTTGCACCATTTGTTTAGGATTAAAAATAAATTAGTTTGGTCCAAGTCAAATACCATGTCAGCACTTCGTTAAGCCACGTAGAACATAAACTAACGGACATAAACAGAAGGATGCAAAGTAAAACATTTTGCAAAGTTCAGCAACAACAAAAAAAAAAATTTGAAAGTTTAGGAACAAAAAATGAACTTTTGTGAAAGTTTAGAGACGAAAATGATATTTTACCCTTAAATATTTATTGCAAAATACTAAACAGACATAGCCAATTCTAGAAGTTCTAAAGATCAAAAAACTCAAAACATATGAGAAAGCAAAATGGTTGGCTGCTGCCATACATCGCAAACCTCAAAGGAAACACTTCAACCCTTTACCAAGAGAGCTTAGTACCACTAGATGTCTTCAAACTGCAGCAAACAACACTTAATAAAACGGCACTTCACACTACTAGAAAGCTTCCTAAACCCATCCTCTCAAATAGGAAAACTCTCAACAACTGAACCGCATATCACATAACCCCAAGAATGAGATTTTTTTTCTTTTTTCAATATGAATCCCCTATAAAGAGAAAATGAGACCGTAGAGCTGAGTTAGTCATGCAGTGAAGAACACAATCCACTCTCTCAGCATTAACTATGTACATTGTACATACAATACTGGTCTATAATAATTTTCACTCACTTTCTGAGATAACGGTAATGTTGCCAACACTGCTGATCAGGACTTTGGAGGACATATAGTTCTACTTATTGCCATAAGTTATAGCAATTTAAAAATAAAAATAAAAAACAAAACAAAAAACACACAGAATCCAATTCGCAGTCTTCACTACCTTGCTAAGCCTCACATACTACTATAAATTCCCAATAGACCATCAGCCCAGATAATAAGCCACAATGGCGTCTTTATTCATGTCATCATTGAAGCTCTAGCAACAAAAGTCTGAAAGGTAAATCTTCCCCATCAAAGTCATGATAGACCCGAACTCATTGACCATCCCTAACATCACTGCTAAAATCTTTTCAGAACTCTCCCCACTTATTCAAAATACTCTTCCATAAGCCCACTCCATGGGAATCCCTCACACAGAACAGCATTGAGCCCAATCTACCCCATAATTCCTTCACTTTTTTCACACTAGGCAGCATCCATTAACGGGGAAGGCTATATAATTCAATGGTTTCGAAAACGAAAACCTCTACTCCTCACCAAGAAATGAAAACTAAAAGTATTTAGCCCCTGTCCCTCTCTGATAGCTCTACTAAAATCACCTTCAAAGCCATTCTCAAATTCAGCTCAACGTTGCATATACACAGTTAAGGGCCCCTTGGAGCCCAAATTTCATAAACCCTTAATAAAAGGGTTTAAACTCAAAGCAAGAAAACAAGCGTACACAGATATATACAATCAAATACACAAATGCAAAAAGAAATAGAGAATAGAGAAAGTACTGATTTTGGGAGCTGGGACTTCGCCATAGATGGCTTTGAGTCTAGCGAGCGGAACGAGAGCAGAGTCAGTGGAGGCTTCAGCGTAAAGCTTTTGCTTCCAATCCCACATGGACTTCTTCATGGCCTTGTTGGATTTGGTGAGCGAATCCTTCTCCGCCTCCATTGCTTCGATGTCCCTCTGCTGATTCACCGATCTCACGCTAAGCGCTACGAACGACCCCACTAAAAATATGTTGATCACTGTGTTGTTGTTCGTCGCTTTCAAAACTGTGCTCGCCACTTTGTTCGCCATTTCCATTTTGTTTTGTAAAGAAGAGAAACAGGGTCTCTTGCTGGGTTCGAAGAAGAAGAAGAGCCACTGTGCTTTGCTCACTGATTTCGGACTCTCAGAAGTTACGGTGGAATTGGAGTCTAATAGTGATAGGTCGTCGAAGTGGGTCATGGCCTTGGAGCCCAAATCACGATTATCCAGCTTTATTTTAATTGGGTTGGACTTGGCTGCTTTCCTTTTTAGCCTTAACTACATTTCTGATTAATAATTAGCTTCTTACTTTACAAAAGTTATATGGAGGCTATATGGCATCTTAGGAATCAGGTTTGGCACAATGACAGTGAGGTGAACATCATTTTTATCATATGCAATGCAGAAAACAGAGTAAAGGAATATATTATTGTTTTGGACAATAAGCAGGACAATGATAGGAGAGAGGAATTGACTTCATGGATTCCCCCTCCTAAAAACTATATAAAACTAAATGTGGATTCTACTGTTCCATAGGCTTTCACCTCCTTAGTTGTGGCAAGAAATGAGTTTGGAGAGGTGTTAAAGGTATGGGCTAAAATTCATGATTTATGCTCTCCTACTCAAGCTGAAGCAGCTGCAATTTTGTGGGTTCTAAGCTTGGCAACTGCTAAAAATTGGTGCAACATCATTGTGGAGGGTGATTCAAAAACATGTTATGATGCCCTGTCCAAAGCAGAAGAACCATCTAATTGGTCCATCTCCTCCATCATTCGAGATGTTGCTAACATGAGTGAATTTTTTGATAATTGTGAGCTTTGCTGGGTTAAGAGGTCTCTAAACTTAGCAACCCATTTAGCTGCTAAATATGCTATTGCTCTTAAAGTAGGTTTTTTGTGTAATGACTGTAACTTGCCTCCCCCTATCTTGAAAGCTTGTAGGCAAGATTTTTGTACCTCCTTTTGTTCTTGTTAATCTAATGAAATGGTAGATTATCAAAACAAAAAAGTTATATGAAAAAACTTCACGTTTTCAAAAACATTTTAATTCATAATAACCATAAATCTATTACAATGAAGCCTTTAATGAAAAACTCTTTGAACAAAACTTAGACATTTATTTCAACGGGTTTTTATTACATATGAATATTATTTTACTCCAAACTACACAATGTCATACGGTTTAAAAGTATCGTGCATAATGAGTATATAGTTTGCCAAAAACCTTGTAATTCGATTGCTATTCCTCAGTGAAATCTCCCCCTTCCCCAACTATTAAACTCTATATATATAAAATTTCAATTGAAATATTTTAAAAATTTATGATTTAATTTTAAACATTTGGAACATTACGTTTAATCTAAAACTACCACTAAATTATGAACTTCAAAATGTATTTTATCAATCTTTTTTAAGATATTCGTTATTCAAAAGTATAAATGGCCACACGGCAGGATGATATTGGATCATAAGAATCTTTAGTAGTGTCACTACTTTGCCATTCTTCAAAACTAACATGGGGTAGGTATGGTCCATACAAGACACAATCATTTTACCACCCATATTGGGATGATGTCATCACTTAGGAGGGTAGGAGAGATGAGAAAGTGGGGGAGGGGGGGGGGATGCATCAATGAGGGGTTTTAACCAAAATACCAGTGTTTTGAATAACGGGCGATGGTGTATGCATTAATAATAGGGGAATGCGAACAGATGCCCTTAGGGTAATGATTAATAATCCATTTAAATAAAGTTTTTATGAGAAAAAAAAAAGACAATAAATGTTTTGATAGCATTTTCCGTTTCCTCATAAAAGTGGTGTCAAAATTTTCCTAAAATGGATTTGTAACCAGTGTCCTAAAAGCACCCGTTAGCATGATCTTTAATAATATGCACGTGTTTTATATGAGTTAATGTGTGTACTCTATATGGTTTAGAGTTTAGGTATCTTAGTCACGGTCCCTTTTTAAACCTTGAATTAAGACATATCAATTATCATTGATCTATATACAATCAATAGCCTATATAGTTCAACCATTAAATGTATATATATCTTATATTGGGTTATTGAATACACGATCCATAAATTTTTGGGATTTGTTTTTCCACTTGTGGCTCCCGAGTCACACTAATTGGTGCATCACTCATTCTTTTTTAGTTCAATCTATGCGAAATCTATTAATTCATGTGCTTTATCATGATATTGTCATCCGTTGATATTCAACATGCCACCAATGTAGCCAAGTAGCCATCCTTCTGCCTTTGTAGCCACTATTTGGACATTGGTGCAACCTTTCTCCAATACCCAATTGTGTTTGTTTGATACCATTGTTATCATTTTGCATGATTCATTCCACATTATACCCCAATATAGTCATTCATGGTATGAATTATCCATCTTGAGTTTGATAGGGGTTTTAGTATATGCAAACGTTTTATATGACTTAATGTATACCCTCTATGTTTTATTATGTATATTAGGTTATTGTAAGACACAAATTTTGTTGTTGTTATTGATAATTCGATAATTATAATGTGAGAGGGGGATATGAATAATAGACATTTCCATTAAAAACACCAAATAGATATTTTTTTACATATGTAACCTTTTTTATATTATGGAAATATATACATCACTCTTGGCTTATAAGACACAATTTAGAACAGTAAAACATAGCCACCTAAGAACTTCTCATCGTGGCTCTAAGTAATAAAGTTGAACAATATAAGCCATTTCTGAAGGAAAAATACATATTTGTATCGCATACAAAACATACGCAGCAGAAAAATAACGGATC
Organism: Castanea sativa; assembly: GCF_040712315.1. NCBI lineage: Eukaryota > Viridiplantae > Streptophyta > Magnoliopsida > Fagales > Fagaceae > Castanea > Castanea sativa. Next base: position 30,617,451 of record NC_134024.1, on the reverse strand, counting down.
TACTTCATTCATAAATGTTAACATGCACTATGTAAGTTTCAGAATTTGAGAACAAGAGAGTGTACCTTGGAGCGGTGAATTTCAAAACCGAAGATCAGAAGCACTTAGGAACACTTTCAATCTTCACTCCAATTCCACTAACGCCCAAGATGTGTGGTCTCTCAATCAGTTTACAAAGGGAGAATATCAAAGTGTCTAACACTTATATACACACCACTTCACAATGATGTTCTTATTTTTTCTTACCCAAAAATTTTGTATGTTTCTCCTTTTGTATCTAACTAATTATCTAATTGGGCTGGCCTTTTGAGCATTTCTAATTGGGCTTAAGTGTATGGCTTGAAGTAGGACCAATAAGACACTAGCTCCAATGGGCCTTGGGTTTTTCTATCAACTCTTGACAAGTCCAAAATTACCATTAACTATATTTTATACCACTATATAAATATAGTTGCACTTTAGGACTTATTTATAAATTATATCCCAAAACTTTATTGTACATGCAACCCCTTCATAAAATATTCATAGTAATACAAAGTCAGGAATATAGACTGCCACTTTGAAGATTACTACATCTTAATTCATTTAGTATCTGATTTAATCCTTTAAAGTTATTCATCATATATTTATGAAATTCAATTTCATAAATATATACTTTAGTAACTTCTTATCAAAGTAGTTAGGCCTAACTCTCTGAATAACCAAACTCATTAAACTTATCTCAAGGGAATATTTTGTATTTCCGTTAAGAGACTATGAATTCCATCTTTAGAATATATGTTCCACCAACACTAAATGTGATTGCCCAACATACTGAGGTTTTAATCGTTAATTTAGATCTCACTCATGATATATCAAAGCAACCTACACTTCATGATCAGGTCCACTATCCTCTCAGAATTAAGAGTTCATGTAAATAGAAGTCGTGAGATTTATTATTCAATTGACAGTCGTTAGGAAAAAAATAAATCTCACAGCGGTCCAATTCAATATGTCTTAACTCTTAAAAAATATCAACATACCAACTAGAAATCTTCATTTTCATGATCAAGACAAATCATCTTAGTTGATATGTTATAGTCTTCACAGATGAAATGCCCAATTTCATCACCGACTACGAACTAAAATTCTGAATTTGCAAAAAACTTGTGATTTATATCTTCTATGACTAAATCACATACTATGTATCTCATGGACTATATGATAATGTCTCAATATTCATGTTATCATTATTTTTAGATAATAATAAAACAACATTATTAATCACAACATTAAGTCATACATAATGTCATGCATAATAATATACATAACATCATACAGTATGATTTAAGGGGGCACACATCCTAACAATCTCTCACTTGCCCTAAAGACTATTGTGCACTAATCTAACTCATCTCCTCCAAATATGAATCGAAAGTCCTTTGGGGCAAGACTTTGGTAAAGGGATCCGCTAGATTCTTTGCACCATCAATCTTTGCTACAACCACATCTACTCAAGCAACAATGTCTCGAATGATGTGGTACTTTCTTTTTATGTGCTTTCCTTTCTTGTGATTCTTTGGATCCTTGGATTGTGCAACCGCTCCACTATTGTCGCAGAACAATGTAATATGAACTTACTCAATTCTCACAACACCAAGATCAGAAAGGAATTTCTTGAACCAAACAGCCTCTTTTGTCGCCTCACAAGCAGCAACATATTCAGTTTCCATGGTGGAGTCTACAATACAAGATTGCTTAACAATCCTCCAACTTATGGCTCCACTTCCCAAGGTGAATACACAACTAGACGTGGATTTTCTGAAATCTACATCCGACTGAAAATCTGAATCTATATAGCGAATGGGAATCAAATCCTCACATCGGTAAACAAGCATATAATTTCTCGTTCTCCTAAGATACTTGAGAATATGCTTTACAGCTTGCCAATGTTTAGGTCCTAGATTTGATTGATATCAGTTGACCATGCCAACTAAATAACAAATATCCGGTCTAGTACAAAGCATGACATACATGAGACTTCCTACCACAGAAACATAAGGAACTTGTCTCATCATATTTTCTTCCTCAAGAGTCTTAGGTCTTGGTCATCAGGCAAAGGAATTCCATGTCTAAAAGGAAGTAATCATTTCTTGGAGTTTTGCATGCTAAACCGTTCGAGAACCTTATCTATATATCCAGCTTGTGACAAATCTAACATCCTATTTTTTCAATCTCGCCAAAACTTGATCCCTAGAATATAATTAGCTTCACCCAAGTCCTTCATATCAAATTGGTTTAACAACCAAACTTTAATCAATGACATTATCCCTACATCATTTCCAATGAGTAGAATATCATCTACATAAAGCACTAAGAACATAACTACTTTGTCTTGATGTCTTTTGTACACACATGGTTCATCAAGCTTTTGTTCAAAACCAAATGATTTGATTGTCTGATCAAATCTGATATTCCATGATCTAGATGCTTGCTTAAGTCCATAAATTGACCTTTTTAACTTGCATACCATATGCTCTTGGTTCTTTACCATGGAACATTCCGGTTGCATCATATAGATTTCCTCTTCAAGATTGCCATTAAGAAATGCAGTCTTGACATCCATTTGCCAAATCTCATAATCATAATGAGCAGCAATGGATAAGAGAATTCTGATAGATTTAAGCATGGTCACTAGTGAAAAAGTTTTATCATAGTCAATGCCTTCTTTTTGTGTATACCCTTTCGCCACTAGTCTTGCTTTAAAAGTTTCAACATTTCCATCTATCCCTCTCTTCCTCTTGTAAACTCATTTGCAACTAACAAGTTTAATGCCGTTAGGCACCTTTACAAGATCCCAAACTTGATTGCAATACATGGAATCTAATTCAGATTTCATAGCATTAACCCAATGATGTGCATCTAGCTATATCATTCATTGCCACCTCATAAGTGTAGGGATTCGATTCAGCCTCTTCTGAGATAGCTTCATAAGTTTCTCCCAAACCTATAAATCTTACAAGATGCCGAATAATTCTCCCACTATGACAAGACATCTGTGTACTAGACATCTCATGAGTATTATCTTGTGGTGTATCTAATACAATCACATCATCTCTAGTTTCATCCATTGGTTGTTCAACTACAGGTTTATTTATTTCAGCCAAAACAACTTTACTCTTAGGATTAAAGTTATTCACATAATCATCCTCCAAGAATTTGGCATAAGTGCTAACAAACACTTTGTTATCCTTATGATTATAGAATAAATAACCATTGGTTTCCTTTGAATACCCTAAAAACATGCATACTTCCGTTTTAGCTTCCAACTTATCAAACTTCCCTTTCAACACATGTGCTAACATCCCCAAATGTGGAGATACTTCATACTAAGCTTGCGCCTACTCCACAATTCCTTGGGCGTGTTAGAAATAGATGTTGATGAAACTAAGTTTAAAATATGCATAGTAGTTTTTAATGCATATCCCCAAAAGGAAATTGGTAAAGTTGAATAACTCATCATGGACCTAACCATTTCCAAAAGAGTCTTATTCCTTCTCTCCGCTACACCATTTTGTTGAGGAGTTCTAGGTGCAGTTAATTGAGATACAATCGCATTCTGAATTAGGTAGTCCTTGAAATCCCCAAGAAAGTATTCGCCACCACGATTAAATTAAATGGCCTTGATGCGTCTACCCAATTGATTCTCAACTTCAACCCTAAACTCTTTAACTTTTCAAAGATTTTGGACTTCCGTCTCATTAGGTACACATAACCATATCTTAAGTAATCATCTGTGAAAGTGATGAAGTACTCATAACCTCCTTTTGCTTGGGTTGATATAGGACCACATACATCCGTATGAACTAATTCAAGCAACTCTTGGACTCTTCTACCTTTTGCATTAAAAGGTCGTTTGGTCATTTTACTTTCCAAACAAGATTCACAAACTGAAAATCCATCAAAGTCCATGGACTGTAAAAGTCCATATTTGATTAGTCTTTGAATCCTATTTGAATTAATATGACTCAAACACAAGTGTCAAAGATATACATCATTAGAAAGAAACTTTCTCTTTAATGATTCTATATGAGAATTACTATCTAATTCAGAATTGTATAATTCATGCTTATCAGGAGTTAAAATATAAAGCACATCCACAATATTGCCAGAACAGATAAACATTTTATCATTCTTTATTATAACATTATCTTTCAGGATAATACAATACCCATGTTTACCTAAGTAAGTTGCAAAAATTAAATTCCTATGAACATTAAGTACATACAGACAGTCTTCCAACATTAAAACTTTAGAACTAAAATATAAATTAAACATTCCAACAGATACAACTGGAACTCTACTCTCATCCGCTAAGGTAAGAAACAATTTTCCTTCATTCACCTTTCCGGTCTCCTAGAACCCCTGCAAAGAATTGCGGATATGATTAGTATAACCTGAATCCACACACTAGGAATTCGTGGGATTCTGTACCAAACATATTTCAAGAAGGAATGTGCTTTTACATACCTTTATTCTTGACAGCTTTGAAAATTAGACAATTCCTCTTCCAATGACCTTTCTTGCCATAATGAAAACACTTCCCTTTAAGCTTCTTTTCCTTATTGACAACTCCGAAGGTAATTTGTTTACCATCCTGCTTAGTGAAGTCCTTCTTCTTCTTTTTCTTACCTTTGCTTTTCGACTTAGGTTGAGAAGTAGAAGCTTCACCCATATTGACTTTAACACTAGAAGTACCAAAAATACCTTCTGCCGCTGCCAATTCATTCATCAATTTAGACAAAGAATAAACCTTTTTTGTTCATATTATAATTTAGTCTGAATTCTTTGAATGATTTCGGTAGTGACTGGAGTATCATATCCACTTGGGATTCTCCATCAATATCGGCACCTAAAACCTCTAATATATTTAGATTAGAGATCATTGTAAGACAATGCTCCCTAAATGAAGTACCTTCAGCCATTTTTGTATTATAAATTTTTCTTATGGTTTCTTGCCTTGCAAAACGGCCTTACTTCCTAAACATCTCCTTCAGACTTTACATAATGTCTGAAGCTAGTTCTACATTCTGCATTTGATGTTGTAGAACATTTGAGATAGATGCTAGAATTTAACACTTGGACATCTCATTAGATTTCTATCAACAATCATATCGTTGTTTTTCTTCAAGAGGAGTATCTAATGAAGGAAAGTTAGGACATGGTTGAGTAAACACATATTTGTGCTCTTCAGCAGTTAAAACAATGTCCAAATTTCTTTTCCAATCAACATAGTTGGATCCAGTTAGATTGTTTTGATTAAGAATAGAAACAAATGGGCTAAATGATGCCATGTTCAAATATGAAAATAATTAACATGAATATGATAAGTAAACTAGACATTATCAATTTAGCATATAAACATATAATATGGAACCTTAATAAAACCATAATATAATATATGCAACGACAACCCAATCTCATATTTATAATTCTTTGGTAGCAAGTTTATTATAAACATTATGATTGATTGAGAACTATTCTCATTATTAGTGCTATCATGATAACTCTTATCAAACACTAATAATATGCCATATTATCTTTGACTTCTAAGTAATAATGACATAACTCCTTTGGGAGGTTAACATTACACTTAGTCTAATGTACACCATTATCTAAAATAATGTGTAGCCAAATTCCATCTCCGTTCATAGTGTTTAAACTTGTAGTACCCTGAAATAAAACGCCATCCTTTGGGATCACGAGGCATATACGCCAAGACAAGGTGCTTGTCCATACTACTTTAAACGGGTAAGTTCAATCTTATAGTACTATGAAATAAACATCCTCCTTTAGGATCGCAAGACATATACGCCAAAACGCGATGCTTATCCCACACTACTATGAACCGATAATGGAAGCCGTGAGATCCAACCTTTGTATCTCTCTTCCACTAGATGTTTTAAAACAAAGGTTTTTAAATATAAAACATGCATAAACAAATTATACATAGCCTTGCTCTTTATACATGTAAAAACACTTAGATAAAATTTTTAGCCTTTAGTCATCGATTGATCGACGATGTACCTCGATCGATCCTCGACAAATGCTCGATCGATCGAGAAAAATTCCGTGAAGCTTGATCGATTCTCGATAGATCCTCGATCGATTGAGCGTTGCAAATTTTGAATTTTTCAAAAAATTTCTAAGACAGTTTTTTAACGTTTTCATGAACAAAACAACCATCATATGAACACAATGGACAGAAATTGATATAATAACTGAATTTCATTGATGCTATAGCCTTAAAGTTCAATTTAACATACTTAAACTCAAAATTAAACAACATCATAACATCAATATCAGTTTTTATCAAACAATAATTTCAACAACCATGCAGAAAACTAATTTCTAACAACATGAACTATTGTTAATAATTCTAAAACTCAAAACATGTTAAACAGATACGAAATGAAAACTTGGCTCTGATACTAATTGAAGGAAAAATATATGTTTGTATCGCATACAAAACATACGCAGCGAAAAAATAACGGATCTACTTCATTCATAAATGTTAATATGCACTATGTAAGTTTCAGATTTTGAGAACAAGAGAGTGTACCTTAGAGTGGTGAATTTCAAAACCAAAGATCAAAAACACTTGACAACACTTTCAATCTTCACTCCAATTCTACTAACACCTATGATGTGTGGTATCTTAATCAGTTTACAAATGGAGAATGTCAAAGTGTCTAACACTTACACTTAGGATTAAGAGTTCATGTAAATAGAAGTCGTGAGATTTATTATTCAATTGACAGTCGTTAGAAAAATAATAAATCTCACAGCGGTCCAGTTCAATATGTCTTAACTCTTAAAACATATCAACATACCAACTAGAAATCTTCATTTCCATGATCAAGATAAATCATCTTAGTTGATATGTTATAGTCTTCGCAGATTAAATACCCAATTTCATCACCGACTACGAACTAAAATTCTGAGTTTATAAAGAACTTGTAATTTATATCTTCTGTGACTAAATCACATACTATGCATCTTATGGACTATATGATAATTGTAAGTGGACAATGGCACCTGGACCCAAAAACATAAGTGGGCTCAGGCCCAATGAGCCTTAAACAATTAAATTTGTAGAGTGTGGGTTCTCAATCTAGTTCGATGGTGCTCGAAACTTGATGAACAGGCCCGAATATTACAGTATTTATAAACAATGGACAAATAGGGCAAAATGAACCTCCTCGGACGTAGACCGAGGACCCTTTGTATATTATTTCTCTATTTCCTTTTAAAGGTTACAGCTCCTAGTCCTTCTCAAGTTCTTTTCAAAAAGGCCTCCCGCCTTCTCTTCTACTCCCTTCTCCCCTTAAATACTTCATTTCCTTCTCCTTTTATCCACGTGTCCCCCAAAATCCCCTTCCATCACCTTCTTGAAATCTTTAAATACTAGCTAGAAGGCTGAATTTTACTGTTCAGGGGTCACTTCTCCATTAATGCGGCCAGGGAGGTAGGTGCAGGGTCTTTAATGTGGAGGCAGCAGCCTTTTTCTGAGATATTTCTCTTACACCACCATGTCTAGAGGGTATTTGGATCCCCTCTTTAACCTACAGTTTTTCTAGAACTCTACCTTGATCTTTCTAGTGAATCTCCAAGTAATCACGGGTCTGTCCGAGGAGAGACTCTTCCTCGGATGAATCCTCGGGCCCTTGGCTTAATCCTCGGGCCCTCGGCTTGTGAGCCAACTCGTAGCCCTAAAAACATTTAGTCAAGAATGAACTAACACCCATTGATAAAGCCCAAGGCCCAAATACCCACTTAAGTTCTTTCACTCCCCACAATAATGTCTCAATATTCATGTTACCATTATTTTTAGATAATAATAAAACAACATTATTAATCACAACATTAAGTCATACATAATAACATATATAGCATCATACAATAGGATTTAAAGGCACACGTCCTAACAATTTCATCTCTCCCTAAATCATTTTTTTTTAAACATTATATAAACAAATCTCATAAAATAATTATATAATCAAAAACTTATATGTAATAGGATAGAATCAATTCACATTTCCTATTGTTCATTTTTATTACAACACTTGATGAAAATTTATTTGATCAATTCAAATCTGTTAAAAAAATGTTATGAATATCGTTTCAGTTTGTCTATTAGAATAGAATGTTTCGGTACTAACTTATTTCAATGTACTGAATATATATATATATATATATATATATATATATATATATATATATATATATATATATATATATATATATAATTTCATATACTTACTTAAAAAAATCAACAATTATAAAACTTGTTATCTTAGAACTAATATATTTATTCACACAAACTACTATTATTTTATTGAAGTATACTAATTAATTCTTTCAATGGAAAAAAAAAGAAAAGCAAAATGAAAGTACGAAACTTAGAAAGTTGGCTTGCACACTGCCCAACTAGTTAATATTTTCAATATTTCTTTTAATACTCTTTTTTTCCTCACCAGCTGTTTCACTCTCTTTTCATTTTTTTTTTCTCTTGTATTTTCGTATCCACATGTGTCTAGTCACATTCCTCGATTTTCACTCTTCTCAATTTTTTTTCTTCTCGTCTTTAATGTTATGTTGTCTTCCTCTTTGTTTTTCCATTTGTATGCGTATTATAATAACTAAATAACTAAATATTAATTCAAACTACTATTGTTCAACCCAATGATAGTAGACTACCAGTGCCTCATCTTATTTGACTTCTCCACTTCTCACTCAAGTTTGTTACCTCAGTTTTTTTTTTTGCTTTTGTTTTTGTTGTAAGGTACGTTTGTTCATTTCATTTCTTTCTTCCTCTATTTTTATTTGGTTAAGACTTTATTTTTTCAATCCAAATTCCATTCCAGCCAAATCTTCAATTTTGGGCTAGTATTTACCGAAATGAATGAGAATGACCCGAAATTTTTTCCGAGTTGGAATAAGAGGGTTACCGTTCCAATTTGTTTACAAGTACAATATTTTCCAGCCTTTTTGACCAGAAAGGAAAGAAATTGATAACATCAGTAATTTTTTAATTGAAATCTCTTTTTGTTGTTTTAATGAAAAATTGACACATCACTCACTAAACAAATAAAAGAATTGAACTAAATAAAAGAAAGGTGGAGGTCAAACCTTAAAAAATATGCAAAAATACCATTTTGGTCCCTACATTTTGTGATCATAGTCAATTTGGTTCTTACATTTTAGTAGTAGTTAATTTGATCCCTATTATTTTCAACTTGCAGTGAATTTAGTTCTTACCATTAACCCACTAATGAAAATGCTTACGTAGCAAACGATTTGCATTGTTGGTATGCACGTGGCTCATATAATAATTAAAAATATTTGATTGCTTCTAAAAAAGTCACGTCAGCAAATTTTAAATTTAAACAAAATAAACCTCATAAAATGAAAAGTTTAAAATGATGAATTAAAATTTTTAAAAAATTTAAAAAACAACTTTTCTTGAATGTTCTTAGCAACCAAACACTACAATTTAGAAAAATACAAAACCCGACAACCGCCATAACCACAACCATTACTGCCACTACCACTACCACTCTCCACCAACACGTGCTATCCAAACACTACCAAGTACAAATCCAAATTATGTGATGAAATGCCACAAATAAAATTCTCAAACATTACCAAACATGTTTAAAAAAAAATCATAGACTAGCTTTCACAAAAGCATCGCCTAAACAATGTGCGTGAGCTTTAAACTATAAAGTTTAAATTTGAAACACAAGCCCACTCTATATGAAGTAGGAATAAGGCAGTGGAGTTGAAACACATACCCACACTCAAGAACTTAAAAATTTGAAACACATACCCACTCTCTTTCTCTGATAAAGTATTTCAAGAAAATTTAAAGGATTTTCAGATTAGGTTCAGTGGAGTGATATTTTAACAAGACACAAACCTCACACTCTCTCTCTCTCTCTCTCTCTCTCTCTCTCTCTCTCTCTCTCAGTTTTGCATAAACCCACTCTCTCGCTCAAGAGAGTCCATTTGAACTTGAGAGCTATCCTCAAATCCAAATATCTCTTCATCATTTGTGAAATCATGAGAAACTTATCTAGCAAAAGCTATTCAATTTTTAACTTTTGAAAATCACTTGGCTAGGTTTGTGTTTGGTTGCTAATAAAATTCAAGAAAATTTGAGGATTTCTTTTCATTCATTTAGTTCTCTAATTAATTCATTTTCAGTTTTTTTGTGGGACCCACCGCCAAAAAATTGGGTTGGTTGTGTTTTTGTACTCAATATTCATTTTCAGTTTTCAAAAAAAGTGGATTTGAATACAAAAAATGAATACAAAAAATGAATACAACTTTTTAGCTTTTATTTTATTGTGAATATGAATACAGTGGCATATTTATAAATATTATGAAAACAATAAGTTACTTTTTTTTGTTTAAGAAACGAATTGTGAAAATTCATTAATAGGATGGAAAACTTATGTCAAAAATTACAAGAGTAGCTACATCTCTATGTATGTCCTCTAAACAAATTGTAGGTTCATACAACAAGGCTGCGTTTGTTTCACCTAAAAAGGCTTTTAGGAAATTATTTTACACCAGGCTATGTGTTTGGTACCTACGGAAAATTGGGTCAAAATGAAATTATTTTACCCGTTGACTATAAAAAACCCCTTCTCACCCATAAAACCATTTTAATTCCTATTTTACCTTCAATTGTTTTACACTTCCCACACACTTTCTCGAAGCTTCTCACACGCACTCCTCATAAATATCACTGGTACTCTCCAAGCTTAGCTGTGATAGAACTCCACCCTTTCCCTCACGCCAAACGTAGCTCCACCCTCTCCCTCACGCCAGTCCGAGCTCCACCCAAAGTCCGACGAGCACTGCCAATCCACCCACGATGAGTTTCCTCCACTGTTTGAGTTCATTTGAGTCCGACAACCTCACCTTACCTTCGATCCACCCTCTATTTTGAGTCCGACGACCTTACCTTACCTCCGATTCACACACTTGTAAAAAACCCCTTCTCACTCGTAAAACCATTTTAGTTCCTATTTTACCTTCAATTGTTTTACACTTCTCACACACTCTCTCAAAGCTTCTCACATGCACTCCTCACAGACATCACTGGTACTCTCCAAGCTTAGCTGTGACAGAGCTCCACCCTTTCCCTCGCCAAACGTAGCTCCACCCTCTCCCTCACCCTAGTCCGAGCTCCACCCACAATCCGACGGGCACCGCCGATCCACCCACGATGAGTTTCCTCCACTGTTTAAGTTCATTTGAGTCCAACGATGTCACCTCACCTCTAATCCACCATCTATTTGAGTCCGACGACCTCACCTCACCTCTGATCCAGACACCTTCAACCCACCCACCATCTACAAAAGCCAATCCACATCCCCTCAAACCCATCTAGCCAAAATCCACCCTCAAACCCATAAACAACCCAAATGCTACTCTCACTATCTCGGATCCAATATATATATATATATATATATATATATATATATATATATTTAAATACATGTTTATTTATTTATTTACTCTATGTAATTATTGATTTAAGAAATTAACTTTGTTAATGTTACAATTATACAGAAATAGAATGCAATGTGATTTGTTGGTGTAAATATTCATTATTTGGATGTTATGATGTGTACATTGTTGATGTTAAAATTATACAAAAATATGTGCATAAATTTTGGTACTCGTTATCAATGTGATTTTTATGTTTTGGTGAATGTATATTGATTATTCAAACGTAGCTAATTGTAGTTTGTTGGTGTTAAAATTATATGCAAAGAAATATGTGCATAAATTGAGGTGCTCGTTATCAATGTGATTTGGATGTTTTGGTGAATGTATATGGCAGCTTGTGAATATTGTGGACACACTGTCATAATGGTTGTGTGTTTTTCCCTTGATCTTGAATTGGGCTTGTTATAATATTTATGTGAATTTGGATGGTTTAACAAACTTTGAGCATGACTGTATATACTGATTGTATTAGAGATCATGAGTATTGTGTTGGTTGACAGGGTATGGTCTATTATTTTTTGTTTGTACCGTTTTTATATATTGTGTAATTAATAGCATGCTTGTTTACGTACCTCTTAGACCACAGTGTTTGCGATTTTTAGATGAAGAAAAAAAATCAAAATAGCAATTCTTGCTTCAGTTGCATTTGTCTTCCTTGTGAGGGTTGCAATTGGTAAGGAAATTGCAGTGTAGACGACTGTCTTGGGTACCTTATGTTAATCATGCAGCCGAAAGAGAGCATTACATAAATAATATTCTGCATAGAAGTGAGAGATATTGTGTAAGTCAAATTAGGATGAAGCCTATAACTTTCCACCAGTTATGTGACATCCTCACTGAGGGGGAGCACATACACCTTACTATTCACATGTCCCTTAGGGAGCAAGTGCTAAGATTATGTTTGGTAACAGTTTTTGTTTTATATTTTCAAAAACTTGTTTTTAGGAATATAAAGAAAAAACAATTTTCTTGTATTTTTGAAATAAAAAACATGTTTGGTTAGTTGAAATTAAAAAATAAATTTTTGAAGAAAAAAGTAAAAAATATTAAAATATGTTGTTACTAGGATTTGAACTCTAATGTTAACTCATTAAATGAGATAAATTTATTAAATCAAATACATGTGTTCATTTACTTTTGAAAACTATAAACTGAAAACAGTCTTTTGCATGTTTTCAATTTCCTTCACAAATTAAGTTTTGAAAACAGTTTTTGTTTTCTGTCCATTTTGGTTTGCCAAACAAGTTTTTTAGTTTCAAAAATATAAAATTATTTTTGAAAACAAAAAATAAGGAGAAAAAACAGTTACCAAACATACCCTAATTTTCTTACACATTATTGGTCATAATGTGAGGTTTTGTGTAATTGGTAGTCGGTTCCATAGATCGACTGAGACTGTTCATAGATACTTCAAAGGTTGTCCTTAAGGGGGTTTTGAAATTATGTAGAACTCTAATAAAACTGCCTAGCGAAGATACACCACCAGAGATAAGGGATAGCAGAATGTTCTACCCATATTTTAAGGTAAATATTGCGACTTGTGTATTTTTGTAAATTGTGAAGATTTGTGTAATTTTAAATTATTATGTCTATCGAAAATTAGGTGTCTTGGAGCAATAGATGGTACACATGTTCGTGCATCTGTGCCACCTGAAATAAAAGGAAGGTTTCGTGGTCGCAAAGATGGAACCACACAAAATGTGTTAGCTGCCATTAGTTTTGACTTGAAGTTCACTTATGTATTGGCTGAATGGGAAGGCAGTGCACATGATTCATGTGTGTTAAATGATGCATTTGCTGGGCCAGGGGGATTTTCAATTCCCAAAGGTATTATAGGATTACTTCACTTTTTGAGTTTATTAGTTTAATAAATTTTGTGCATTTTACTAAGCATAGTAGTGATTTAGTTTTATTTTTGAATAGATGTAGGTAAATATTACCTTGGTGATGCTAGGTATGGTAATAAAAATGGAATTTTGTCACCTTATCGGAGTGTGCGATATCACTTGAAAAAGTTTAGTGATCGTCCTCTTGAGAATGAACAGGAATTGTTCAACCTCCATCACTCTTCATTGAGAACTACCATTGAGCAAGGGTTTGGAGTGTTGAAGAAACGTTTTCGAGTGTTGGATGCAGAACCATTTTGGTCTTTTGAAACCCAAGTGGAAGTAGTGTTAGCATGTTGGGTGATTCATAATCACATTATGGGGGTTGATCCTATTGACTATATTGTGGAAGCTGCAATGAATCAAGTAGAGTCTAGTGGCTCACAACAAGAAACACATTCATATCAGGACTCCATTGAAGACATTAGAGCGTGGAATGTTAAGAGAGATAAGATATGTCAAGCCATGTGATCTAATTATACCAAGAGTAGAGAATAGTACTTTATTCAAATTTCTATAATTGTAATATGTACTATATTTTTCTTTTCTGTAAGAACAATGTATTTACTATAGACTTCTGGTGGTGTAAGGATGATTATTTTTAGCATTACATTGTTATTTCTAGCATTACATTGTTATTTCCAGTAATTATTTCGTTTTTTGTGCATGTCTATATGTTCATTTGTTAATGCTTTTTTCCTCAAATATGTGTGGTTGTATGTGTGTTTGATTTATTGTTCATATGCACAGTAATTACTAAATGTTACTCTCATTATTAAATGCTACTTTGACTTTACAATTTTCATATGTAGTAATGTTGAAAGAAAAAGAGAAGGTGGGCTCTAAGCAATTCAAGTGGTTACCCCTAATGCACACTACCATGCTTACTCTATTTGCCGAAGTGGACATGAAGGGCAACAAGCCATCAAACACTTTCAAAGCCGGCTCCTTTGCCATTGTAGCCAAGGCCATCTTTGCTCAGTTTGGGGTAGAATGCTACCCCTCGTTTGTGGAGAACTGACTGTGTACGTTGAGGACTATATGGAGTACCATTTAGACTCTTCAAAAGAATAGTGGATTTGGATGAGACGACAACCTCAAGATGATTACATGCGATGCCAAGACCTATCAAGAGGAAGTTATGGTATGGCTTCCAACAATATTTTGTTAATATAAATGATAATATATTTTATTGGCTTTTATAATCTATGAAATGAGAACAAGATAAGGCTGCTCAAGTACCCTCTTTATATGAAATTTACAGTGTCATTCTTTTTTGGATTCCATTGCATTTACGAATTTTCAAATGTAACTTTCATGTGAGGATATATTGTAAAATCTGGTGTTAGCATTTGTGCATTGTCTTTTCTATTGTTCTTATCCCGGGTTAGAATTTTCTGACCCAACCCGACCAGAAAAATACCTGGCCTAAACCCCATTTTTTTGACCCGAAGCAAAAACAGGTTGACCCGTGACTCGACCCGATTTTTTGCGGGTCAACCCGACCCGACATGGATAACCCGTGACCCGACCCGTTAAAAAAATATTTAAATTATACTGATACTAGGTGCATAAAAGAAAGCACCTAAATACTTCATATAAATATAATTATAAACTAATAAAATATTGAATCAATTGTCATGTCATGACAATTGACAACTCACAAGCACAGGCTGCACAACACCTTTGCTTTACACCAAGAGGTCCATCCGTCCAACACAACACATTACACAATGAGTCAATGACAACATTGACAAGGCTTTGGCTGTATGAATTACAACCATTCAAAAAAAGAATCTCATTCAATGGTCATTGGTCAATGCTTGCTGCCTAGCTGTAGTCCGGATTTTCCAAAGCCAAACAATTAAACAAATGACAAAATTCACAAATCACAATACAAGTTTACAAACCTGAAATTCCTCTTTCGTAGTTCAGTACTTTTTCAGTTTTACTCTCTGTCTTTCAGTTCTCATTTTTTTTTTATAGTCATAATTATACAATTTTAATTCGTATATTAAGTTATATTAAAATATTGTATTGTGGATGAAGATGCTGATGAAATTGGCCAACTTGAGTTACAATTTGCAAGTAGTATATTTGCAGTGCTGAATCTGCTACCAACGTTGTGTAGATTGAGATTAATGTGTAATTTTTATAAAATATTTACTTATTCTTCTTTACTTAAAATGTTATATTTATTTTTAAATCTTTTTTTCTTTAGTTTATTTTTCTAAGTAATCTAACTTTACTATTATTTTAAATGCAATAGGAACATGTGCACTTAAGAAGACTGATAACTTGCTACTTTGCTAGCTTACTTGTTTTATTTGTTTTAAGATCTATCTCTTTTTGAAGATGTAAACTTGTAATTATATGCATTTTAACAGTGAACTATTAACATTGAAGACTTTTTTCATCGTGAATTTATGACTATAAATTTTTTTTATTATGCTCAAAACTGTCAGAATTGGAAGGATATTAACAAGTGGCATTAAGTGCAATTCATTTGCTCAATCGATTTTATTCATTCTCTCTAAACAGATTGTTATTGATTTGTTTTTGTAATTGAAAAAAAAAAAAAAAAACTTGTTTGAAAAATATAGGTCAACCCGACCCGACCAACCCGCAACCCAATTGACCCGTGACTCGTTTGACTTGCACACCCGATTGACCCGACCCGACCTCGACCCAACCCGCCCGTTTTTCCATGTCCACATATGACATCTATATTGAATTGAATATTAAATTTATGAGTGAAGTGAATATTGCATTGTTATTATATGTTCCTTTCTCCCTTACAGGCGCATCGTAAGCGTGCAGAGTTTTTGAACAAGGGGATAGAGATGTACGATGAGTTGGCCATTGTAATGGGTAAGGATATGGCCATAAGCAGCTTTGCTAAGTCATACGTTGATATTGACACACAACAAGACAATGGGGAGGACATTGGGATTGGGGATGTCAATGGGGAGGAGGGTATGACAGATAAGGGGAAGAATGTGGTAGAATCATCTGCCACTGGGTCCACAATTTCGAAATCCCGCAAAAGAGGCCATGCACCTTCCACTAATGATAGTGTTATGATTGATCAATTTGATCAACTTAAGGAAATTGCTGTGGCCTTGAAAGAAATCAACTGGGGCCCTATTGATTACACTAGTCTTTACTCTGAGGTGATGGCTATGATGTTGGATGGGTATAGTGAAGATATGCTTGCAACTACCTTTGACCATCTGTGTAAAAATAAGAAGGTAGCTAGGGGATTTCTGGCCAAGAATACCAAGCTGAGGAAGTTATGGATGGATAGTTATTTTTTCACTCGACTTTGACTTGTCTGTTTGGTGTTGACTGTGATGGTAGCTTTAGGGATTGTCATATGTTGTAGTACTAGTATTCACCTATGATTGTATTATACATGTGACACTATTGTATTATCGGTAAGCAGACTATGTATGTATTTCTAACCTTGGACATACCCTGATGATACATATATTTTGTGGACTGTTATGCTCCAAGGGATAACATTTATGTATCTTGACTGTAAGATGTGTAGTCTTTTGTATTATTGGGACGATACAATTTCCCAAGTTGTGTATGTTCACTGTAAGCATGTAGGGCACGTGTACTATTCAGATACCATGTGTAGGTATCATTTTTGTACACCATGGAGGTGTAATGCCAATGGTGAAAGTACATTATGTGCGTTTTGATATATATATATATATATATATATATATATATATATATATATATATATATATATATATATATATATATATATATATATATATTCAGATGCTCTTTGTTGATGTCGAAGTGGATGAGAACTTTATTTTGTGTTGTTACAGGGATGCATGTGTTTCTTTGCAATGCATTTCATATTTTTTGTGAAATGTTTGAATAAACCAAACATGGGAAAATGAATACCGTAAACCTATTTCTGCAGCAGCCAAACATTGGAATTCATTTTCTGCCCTGTTTTCCATGGCGCAACCAAACAACCTAAAACATTTTCCTTACGAGAAAATATTTTCCCCTGAAATTATTTTATTCTCAGAAATTCAATTACATGGGGCCAAATGAAGCCTAAGTTATTTTTGTTTGAGTGATATGATGTGCGTGGGTGAGAAAAATTAATGCAAAAATAAATGCTTTTTTCTATATTCAAATTCAGGATTTGAATATAAAACTAGCCTCATCACACGTGCAAATCGCGTGCGATAAGGCCTTTTTTTTTTTAAGCAGTTCTATTTTGTAGAAAAAAAATTGTGTTTTTATTTTATTTTATATATATAATTTTTATTTTGAAAATCGAATTTATAAGTGGATAAAATAATTTGAAAATTAACAAGAAAGTTGTCATATTTTTTAGGCAATATTTTAGTGGGAGTTAAAGTTGCATTTTTACCAAATTGTCCTTTCGTTTGATCTCTAGTTAAACATAGAAGTGTAAAAGCATTTTTGAACTAAGGCTATGTTTGGTTGGGTGTAAAATGTTTTCCGAGTGTAAAATAATTTCAGGTGAAAATATTTTCGGGAAAGGAAAATATTTTTAGGTGTTTGGTGGCATTTTAAAAAATACTTTGGAAAATATTTTCAAGTGTTTGGTAACATTCTAAAAATGCAAATGTTTTACTGATTTCTCACATCTTTTCAACCATTTTCTCACATTCCAAACAAATTTTATAATAAAAAATTACAATCCATCAACTTCTAAACAAACAAAAATCAAAACAACACCATGGCCAAATCATTTGGTCCAACTGAGAGAGGGAGGTGAGACAGGGAGGAGGAAGAGAGAGATCGGTGGGTCACCGATCTCGCCGGCGTGATCACGCGCATCGATCTCGCCCGGCTCGAGCTTGATGGCACGATCTCGCCCGGCGCGAGCTCGAAGGCGGGCCTTTGGGTTGAGGACGACGATCTTAGCTTCACCAGCGTGATCTGGCTTCACCGGCGATCTCCCTCTAGCTCTCTCTCTTTTCTGGTGTGGGTCGTTGCTCTCTCCCTCTCCTTCTCTATTTTCCAACGGAAAACTCTATTTGAAGGTAAAATAGAAATGGAAAATGTTTTCCGGGTGGGGAGGGATTATTTTACGGTCAATGATACTGATTTTCCGTTTGACCAAAATTTCAGGTGTTGCCAAACACCCGCAAACGCGTAAAATAATTTCCTGAAAGTGTTTACCATCGAACCAAACGCAGCCTAAAACATAAAGAATTCAAACAGGAAAAACACCTATATAGATAGATAAAAAAAAGAAAAGTGGATACAATGGCCTGTTCTGTTCTGTTTTGTTTTGTTTTAAAATTTCAAAAGTTGGAAACGATTATGAATTTTCAAAATTTACTGTCGAAAGGTCCCTTGGTATCGGTGACTTGGCAAAACTGGAGCCATCGATATCACCCAGCACAGTGGGAGTAGTGCATTTGCATTACGTTCTTAAATTTTTGCCGTTGGATCTACTCCATCAGGTCAGGTGCGTCGATTCACGCTCAGCCAGGCGGGATCGTCCACGCTCAAAATTGAATAAAAGTGAACTCCTCACACCACCCCACTCTCTTACAAAAGCGCAATTTTCGGATTCAAGCAAATGCGAATGAGAACAGCGCGAACCACCAAAACCGAAAACCCTCACTCTCACTCTCACTCCTCTCCTCCATAACCGAACTAGGGTTTCACCTTCACCGCTTCAATGGCCGAGTCCGCGTTTCAACTCGTTTCCGAAATCGGTACCCAACTCGGCCGGAAAACTCGCTCCGGCAAGGATTCCCTACTCAAATCGCTCAAAGTAAGCCATTATTTCTGTTTTTTTCTATTTCCAAACCATGCGTACTTTGTTTGCACTTGATTAACCCTGTTTCTATCTATAATTTGACGATATTTGCTTTACCTTTTGGTTTGTTTGTGTTTTTGCGGATCTTTTTCTTTAGGCATTTTCTTGTTTTTTGAAAGTACTTTTTTCTTGCTTTTGAAAGCGATTTCGTGCTGGTTTTAATCAAATAGTATTCTATATTTTGTTTGCCCTTAATTAACCGAGTTTCTATCTATAATTGACGATATTTGCTTTTACTTTTTGGTTGGTTTATGTGTATTATTTTTTTTTTTTGAGGCATTTCCTTGTTGTTTGAAAGTGCTTTTTTCTTGCTTTTGAAAGCAAATTCGTGCTGGTGTTGATCAAACAGTATTCTACATGTTGGAGTTGTGTGAAGTGTTTATGGTTTTGTTTTGGTTTGGGATTAGGATAAATATGTTTTGAAATATAGTTCTTGGTGTTGATTCTTGTTGGCAAAGTCTGATTGTGTCTCTGTCAGATGTGAAACTCCTTGGATGTGGGGGTGAGAAAATGCGACTGCGGTTCTATGCTTGTATCCCTAAATTGTAGACATAGCTAATGTACACATAAACTGGAAATCATTATACATAAACAAGAGATTGAGTAGAATATTATGATATCCGTTTAGGCTTGCTTTGTCTTTGGTCTGTATTAATCATGTTGGTATTCCCATGTGTACTAAACCCGTGTCTAGTGTACATACCTTGTGCAACATAACTACTGGCTGATGCAGAATTATATTTTGGTTTGTCATTTATGTGTACCAAACATATGAGTAGTTTCAATTTGATATGTGTCCCTCTCAACGTAATGGCCAAATTATGGGTATATATGGTAGCTTTGTGCACTGGTTACTATTTTTTATTGCTGAAGGTTTTCTGCCAAAAGAATATTTTTATCGTTTGCTTTATTTGTTTGGTATTTGTTTTTTTGCAGCAAGCTGCAAACGTTTTGTCAGAAATTGAACAGCCTTCAACGTCCGAAGCTGCAAGGAAGTTAGAAGCTATTAAAAATCTAGAAGTTTCCACAGAACCACTGAGGGAAGCAATTGTACATGGCCTTCTTCAGCATAAAGATAAGGAAGTTAGACTTCTAGTGGCCATCTGTATTAGTGAAATATTTCGGGTCATGGCGCCTGAACCACCTTTTGAAGACAAATATCTTAGGGTAACAAGTACTTAATTGATAAATATATATTGCCTTTATATCTTCTTTAGACACCCGTTGAATTTTTTTTTATGTGTTACGACATGTGTCTGATTTCACTTCATGTATGCTGATATAGGAAGTTTACCCCAATTCTTTCATTTCAGGACATTTTTAAGCTCATTGTCAGTATCTTTGCTGAGCTAGCTGATACCTCAAGCCCACATTTTTCGAGAAGAGTTAAAATATTAGAGACTATTGCACGATGTAAATGTTGGGTTATAATGCTGGATATTAATTGCAATGATCTGGTTTTGGAGATGTTTAATACATTTTTCTCAGTTGTGAGGTGAATATCCTTCCTCTCTCTTCACTTATTGTATTGAAAATTTCCCCTTTAAATTACTCTTTTGGTCTTTACATAACACACATGCATATATATATATATATATTGTGTCTGTGTGTGTAAGGTTAGCTTAAAGTTGCACTAGGTGTAACTTTTATCATGTTATACTACTCAATAACTTTCTTATACCTTCTACGCTTGTAAGATATTAAGATGATAAAGATCAATAACTATCCGATCTATATAATGGTTAAATTTCAAGATTTTGTTCTTTAAAATCATACTCAAAACATGAGTTCTTTTATTTATAATTATACTCAAAAGTCAAAACACAAGTTTATTGTCTGTGTGTGTATGATCCTCCTTATAATAAATTCCTTTTCGTACTCACGTGGCACAACTCAAACACAAAGAACCTGCCTAATTGCAGTATTTGTAATTTTATGATTTAGTAAGTTGTGAACAAATTATACACCTTGATATATTGTAGAATGATTCTTATTATATTAAATGCTAGTTATTTATATCTTATGGTGGAGTGCTAGATCAAGTATCCAAAATAATGATATGCTAGTTAATTATTTGGCTTTGAGCATATTTTATTGGCTTCAATTTGATGATATCAAAAATTATGCCTCTGCATTTTTTTTTATGTAGAGAAAATCACCAGCGGAGTTTGATTAATCATATTATTTATATAATGACACATATCATTAATGAAGAAGCTTCTCAGACACTTTTGGATGTGATTTTGCGGAAACTTGTAAAGGATGGAAAGGTAAGTCATAAGTGACTTTGTTTTGGATTCCTGTTGGTTGTGGCTATATTCTATATTTTTGCATATTATACTTTATCTTCTTTAATATAATTGGACTTTAGATGACTCAATCAAAAATATTGTCCTTAGCAAGGTATATGTCAAAAAGTTGTACATTGCAATGCATTATTGGATTGAGACAAATAGAGCTTTGTGCAATGCACATTTGTCTATTTCCATTGATACGATTTTTTAGTAGGTTCAGTTGTCGTGGAAAAGGTTTTTTACGTGTATTCTCATTGTTTGGTCTTTTGGTGTTTATGAGGGTGTCTTTTGTGTAGTTTTTGTGGTCAAGTATATGATGTTGTTTTCCTTGTTTGAGAAAGGTAATGCTTCAGAAATGTATCGGAATTCTTTTTTTGATAAGTGTATCAAAATTCCCCTTGAAGCACTTAAGAAAAAATTTCAGATTTCCTGTGATGGCTTTAGGATCTAGAGAATTTGTGGATCTAGGGTTTAGGAAATTAGCATTCTAGAATTTAAGGTCAATGTATAGGAATCAAAAGGTAGTTTGATGAGTTTTTGATGCCTATTTGGTAGAGAAACCCCATGGAGTTTTAGGGTTTGATAGGTAAGAGGAAGCACTTAACTTAAGGTTGAAAGGAAAAAGAGAAATTTATGGCGTTTAGAAGCTGTTTGAACTATGAACAGTACCCGTGGCATGAATAGTACTACAAAAAACAGAAGAAGAAAGAGAGAATAGAAATTTGGAAAAGAATACATGAAGGCTAATATGCCTCAACACTCAAAACACTTAATATTGAATATAAATCAACTTCCTTTTATTTGGGTACAATGACACACTTATAGACTCTAGATTTTAACTTTTTCTAATACAACTAAGGCACCTATGTTGACTAGTAAGCAAACTACTAATTGGACTAGTAAACAAACAACTTGATAAGGTAATACCTAATAAAAAGCTAACTTGGACTCTAACACCAGGAAAGTGTTGAACTTCGTATTTTAAGTTATTATGCAATGCTTTTGTTTAATGTATACATTTATTCTTTTTCATGAGCCATTGTTGCAATTCAAAGTCTCACTTAACTTCCAACTGTATACGTTTATATCCCTTGTATGTTTTACAGGGTGCGCCGTGTGCTTCATATCAGCTTGCTGTTTCTATTATCCAAAATTGTGCAGAAAAGCTTGAGCCATTTATCTGTGGGTTTTTAACAAATTGTATTCTGAATAGAGATGCTGTAGAGAATGAGCTCAAAGAATTTTACCATGAAATCATTTTTCAAATTTTCCAGTGTGCTCCTCAGATGCTTCTTACTGTCATTCCAAACTTGACTCATGAATTACTGGTATGAATTCTGTGTGTGTGTGTGTGTGTGCGATTGCTGGGTCTCTTGTCTGTTTTGTTCAGTTGGTGAATTTATCAATGCTTCTATACTTATTAACCATGTGCTTCTGCTTGTAGACTGATCAAGTTGATGTCCGAATAAAAGCTGTTAATTTAGTTGGGAAACTTTTTGCACTGCCCAAACAGCATGTTGCACAACATTACCGTGATCTTTTCTTAGAGTTCTTGAAAAGATTCTCTGATAAATCTGTGGAAGTTAGACTGAGTGCTCTACAATGTGTTAAAGCTTTCTACATGGCGAGTCCTTCTGGAACAGAATCTCATGAAGTTATCTGTAAGTTATGAGCAATCAAACTTGTACTGTTATGATGGAAAATCTCCTGATTCTGTTGTCTTTTGAATCTACTTAACACAACTCATTTGTTTAATGCTTACTAATTACACAGCTGCCCTTGAAGATCGATTGTTAGATTTTGATGATAAAGTGAGAACACAGGCAGTGATTGTTGCCTGTGATCTTGCCCAGTCGAACCTGAAATTTGTTCCCCCCAAATTAATATCTCAAACTGCTGAAAGACTTCGGGATAAGAAGGTAACTCTGCTCTAGAAGGTTCTCCTGTGCCTCAGTACAGTTATTGACACTCACATCATGTTTTCCCTTTATGCAGATAATTGTTAGAAAGAAGGCCTTCTATAAATTGATAGAAGTATATCGAGATTATTGTAATAAATGTTCTGAAGGCCATATGACAATAAGTGACCACTTTGAACAGATTCCATGTAAAATTTTGATGCTGTGCTTTGATAAAGATTGCAAGGAGTTCAGGTCTGCTTTTTTAGACTTTGTCGTGTGTTGAACCAAGAAGTTGTAATTATGATGACAGGTGCAACAATTATTTAATATTCTTCAGGTCCCAAAACATGGAGCTTGTTCTTGCAGAGGATTTATTTCCCATTCTTCTTTCAGTTGCTGAGAGGACAAGACACTGGATCCATTTATTTTCTCTTTTCACCCCTCTTCATGTAAAGGCATTGAACTCTATCTTATCCCAGAAAAGAAGGTATCAGTAGTAACATGCAGCTATGATCTGGGTGAAGAATGAAATTATTTACAAGGTCTATATGTTTTCAGGTTGCAAAAGGAGATGCAAAGTTATTTGGCTCTACGAGAAAAAGAGAAGGTACAGATCACAAGTTTCCAAGTTGCTGTCAACAGTTCATATTATTAAATGGAAAAACCGTTTGCATGGTTCGTCATTGTCCATAAATCTTGCTCTAATAACCAACTGATGGCATACGTGCACTAAATTTATTTACTGCAATATTTTATATGATGTTTTGACTTTAGAATTTTTGATTTTGTAGAATTAAAAGCGTGTGATGATACCTAATTCTGAAGTTCCTATTTTTCCCAATTGAACCATAGATTAGTCAAGTTTGTTATAATTACCTGTACCTGTACAGTCACATACTGGACCAAATTACTGCATCATTTGGTATATTTAGTTGCACGTGTGATTGATACTGCCTGCAAGTCATTTTATTTCATGGTTCTAATTTTTTGAGCTTATTGTCAAGTCCCCCCCCCCCCCCTCTTTTATTTATATATTTTCTATTTTCTTACAAATTGGTGTTTATTGCAAGGAATCTGCAAGGTGTCAGCTTGTTTAAGTAACAGGTTTCTTCTTCTTGGCTATAATTTTATAGCTTTGAATTGTTGATCCATTGGGAATGTGTTGTGCTGCAAATTTTTTTTTGTGGGTTGGGGGGAAGGGGGAGACTTTGACAACAAATGATTTTAGGAAGACGGGGAACATTTATTATGGATTGATTTTATAGGTGAAAAAATCACAGAGAGTTGGTGTCGCATCTTTTCCTTCATTGTGATATTGGTAGGGAAATGTGGTATTTTTTTTTTTTTTTGTGTTGGGTTATGCCTAGCCCGGTGTTGGATCTATTATACTGTTGGAAAGGACACTTTGGCAAGGAACAAATAGCAAAATATGGAAGGCCATTCTGTTTATCTTTGATGGGATGTACATGGAGATAAGGGAATAATCATTGCTTTGATGGGAGGAGTTACCTTTGATGATGCTGAAGTTTTTATTTTTGAAGGCATTTTTATCAGACTTCTGCATCTTTCTCAGTTCTCTAATTCAAACTTTAGAGTTTATGGATAACATGAGTTTTAGATAATACTTTCTGTGTTTTTATTTTCTTTTTGGATCTTCCTTTGTATATCATTTACTAGGGTTGCATCCCTTTTTGCACCTTTTAAAGGAATTTATTACTTATTAAAAAAAAGTAAATAAAAAAGAAATAAACTTTTGGAAAGATATGTGCAGGAGACTAGTTCAGAAGAGATGCAGAAGAGAATCAAAACTTCATTTATGAAAATGGCTGCATTATTTCCAGATCCTTTGAAAGCAGAAGACTCCTTTCATAAACTGAACCAAATGAAAGATAATAATGTCTTCAATTCTCTGGCACTATTATTGGATGAACTGAAAATTGTTGATGCTCAGACCATAAGAGTGAGTTTACTTTTTGCCTTTCATGCTTTTAATTGAACATACCATATGGAGTCCTTTTTTTTGTCTTAGAGTGCCATTGTCTTTAAATGCTCCTGTTTGATTTGTGAGGGTACTGATATTAGTTCGCTGGTTAGTATTATTTTGGGCTTCTTTCATCTGTAGCATTTTTGGTTATATCATTGTTCAAGCAAGATATTGAGCTAGTCTCTTTGTGAGACTCTACCATGGAAACTATTTTCTTACTTAAATGCCTAATGGAAAACTATAGGGAGACCTGTAAAGATCTTCATATGGTTTTAATTGACCAATGAAAACATATGATAGGACTGTTGGATATACATGTGTGAGCGAAGTCCCACATTGAATAATGATGAGAAGATTAAGTAGTTAATATAGCATAATTGAGCATTTATCCATTGGGCTTAGGCCTTTTGGGTTAAGTGTTTCTCTATATATTATATTAACTATTCAGGGAGTCTTCCCAAGGTGTTTATTACCCCAACAAGGGTCTCTAAAGAGGTTATGTGGTGGGTTTTGGAAAAGAAAGGAGTTTCTCTAAAGAATATTAAGTTGATTAAGGATATGCACGATAGAGCTGTAATTAGTGTAAGAATAGTGGAAACATTACAAGTGAGTTTTCTATCATTATAAGTTTGCATCAAGAATCAACATCAAGTCTATATCTCTTTGCACTAGTGATGGTTGAGCTCACTAAATTGGTACAAGAGAAAGTTCCTTGGTGTAGGTTATTTGCAGATGATATATTTTTGGTGGATGAAACTAGATGTGTAATTAATGTCAAGTTAGCAATTTGGTGAGATGCTTTAGAATCTAAAGGCTTTTGATTAAGTAGGACTAAAAGTCTAAAACAGAGTACATGGAATATAAGTTAGTAAAATTTTTCTGCCATTGTAGTACATTTTTAGTATACTTGGGTTTGCTATTCTTTAATAAAAAGTTCTTACTTTATTTATAGAAAAAAACAAGGTAATTAAACTGTAAAAGTAAAAACATATATGAAGGGGTTGTAAGAGTTGATTGTCAAGAGCGAGATATTTTAATATCTTGGATCAATAATCCACAAAGATGGAATGATTGAACAAGATTGAATCATGGGATATGAGCAGTGTGGATGAAGTGGAGAAGTGCATTGGGAAAGTCTTGTGTGATCGATGCCCTATGGTATTGAAAATTGAGCTGTTAAGAAGCAACACATTCATGAAATGAGTTTAGTTGAAATGAGAATGTTCTAACGGATAAGTAGTAATACATTGAAAGATAGGATTCGAACTGAGGAAATTCGCTTAAAGATAAGGGTAGCCCCTGTTAATCAAAAGATGAGAAAGATTTTTTTTGAGATGGTTTGGTCATGTTTGGATGATAGCAATTAATGCACTAGTGAAAAAAAAGTAAGTTGATTCAGGTTGAGAGAATTAAAAAGGGTAGAGGAAGACAAAAATTAACATTAGTAGAACTAGGAAAAAAACATGTTAATTAAGGAAGTAATAGGGTTATGGATTCGGATAGCATAGAATCATGAAAAAGAAATGCGGTTGACCCTACCTAATTTGTTGAGATATTTTTGAGACTAAGGCGTGGTTGTTGTTGCTGTGTGGTCTTTTCATTGAACTTGTTTCTTGCTTGCCTTATATTTTTAGGGGGAAAATAATTCTAATTTGATGCAGCAAATACTTATTTATCTGAATTTCAATTATAAAAATAGGACACGTCCTGATTAACAGTGTGATTTGTTACTTTGCCAACGGCGTTTGGGAAGCAAAACAAAATTTCCAACTTACATCAAATGATCTGTCGTGGAAAAATTAAAGAAGATACATGGCAACATATGCTCTCTTTTCCTTTTATCCCCTCAAATTTGGCAAATGAACAAATTAGTGGCTACTAGGAGAAACCACAGCTTATTTGTAATGAGGCAAAAACACCTCAGCTTGTCCATTGATTTATAGTCCAGTGGCTACTAGGAGAAAACACAGCTTATTCGTAATGAGGCAAAAACACCTCAGCTTGTCCATTGATTTAATAGTCCAGTGGCTACTAGGAGAAATCACAGCTTATTCGTAATGAGGCAAAAAGTCCTCAGCTTGTCCATTGATTTATAGTCCAATACTCATGAAAGTCTGTTGACAGCCTATTTGTGTCATTTCCATTCTCATGCCCAAATTCATGGGAAGCAAATTGTGTTCTTTCAAATATAGATTCATGTATAGATTGTTTTAATCTAGCAAGACTTGTTTAACGCCTAACATTCTGCCCTGGGAAGATTTGTTAGCTGTATATTTAATGTCATTAATCTTGGTAATTATTATCATCAAGAGATAGAGAAGGTTAGTTACATGTTTTTTGAATTCTCTAAAACATGCCAAATATTTACTTAACATCATTCCATTCAAATCAATAAGAAGGGTATATTTTTTAAATTTATGACTTGTTTTTTATAATATAAAATGTATTAAACTATTCATCAAAATTTCAAATTTCAAAACATGTTTCCCACTTCCCATCAGTTACTATCATTTAAAAAAACACCTATGAAACTATTACCATTTACAAGCCTTATTGCATGCACGTAGTGGGTGAGATGAGGGTTCAATTATTATTATTTTTAAAGACAACTTTCCATTCACCCTTATTCATGGTTTATGCATTTATCAATGAGATATATGTCTTTGCTATTCACTGAAATAGATAGGAGTTGGATGAGACATTGCACAGAAAAAATGAACTCGGAAATAGCATTGAACCATTTTTTTTTCCTGTGTGTGGATATGTTCAGTTTTTGTGCAAGATCTCATCCAACTCTTGGCTATTTCCGTGATGGGCAAATACATAAACCTAACTGGCCAAATGCATAAATCTCGAATTGGGATGAATGATAAATTTTGACTTAAAAAAAAACCCTGAGGCTGGTGGAACTTTTATGATTATTATAATACCTCTAATTTTTTATGCTTGGAAGTTGATGGAGTTGGGTTTATTCATGTGTTGTTATTATCCTTGGTGGCATAAATTTTAAAGTGATAATGCTTCGTGGATCATATATTCATATGTGCATTGTTGTTAGTGGAGTTAGTAAATTCATGTGCATTGAGGACTAGTGACTGCACCTCACAAGGAGCTCTTTTATTATTATTATCATTTTTTAATTTTACTTTTTTTGCTTTTCTAATTAAATGCATTTATGATATTGAGAGGGCTGAAAAAGAACCTGTTTTTTGGTATGGAGAGAAAAAAAAATACAGCTTATGATGTACAAAATTGTGGGTTTATATGGATCAGAATGCTCTGGGCAAGATAACATATCCTGTCCCAAAGTGGGTTAAGTTTGAGATTCTGAGAACTAAATTGTGTAGTGGTTACAACTAAGGACCACCTTGGAAATTTTGAGAAAACTCAACATTTGAAGTTTTTTTTGTTTTGTTGTTTAACTAGAATTTTATACCCAACTTCATTGTTGTGCTGTTTGGTGTTTGTGTAAAAGATGAGTTTTCCATTGCAATTGAAGAAACCCCAATAAACTTATCTATTGCCTAATTATGGTCAAAAGATAACATGAAGATATCTTGATTTTTGAGCTTAAAGGAATGAACCCATAGTTTTTAATGCTAAAGCTTTGGAACTCTATTAGCTTAGGAGATATGTTGAGTTTTAAGCTGACACAGTTTATATTTACCCAAAAATTTGATACTAGTAGAAATCTATATGATCTATTTAAGTTTAGGTGCTATTTAATTGTTGTATTACTATTCTTCCTATTTCCCTTTGCTCCCATTGCATTGGAGCCATGGTAATTGATACTGCCTTTTGATGTCAAAAAAATTCTCAGTTTCTTTATCGGTTTATTCTTTATTAATAAATCCATATTTGGAGTTGTTTTGGTGAGGGATATTTAATTTTGGTTTGATTACTGATGAGCTGGTTTAACTTGACGGATGGCCTCTTTTGTGGTGATTTCCCCCCTCTGTTTTTGCCACTCTTCTCCCCTCCCCTCCACAGCCCCCTCCCAAAAAAGAAAAAAAAAAGGAAATGCTTGACGATTGACAATTTACGAAAAATGAAGGTTTGGATATTGGATTGGTGTTACATGTGCAAGTGTAATGGTGAATCAGTTGACCATCTCTTTCTTCGTTGTCCGGTTGCTATGGATCTGTGGGCTATAGTTTTGGGTTTATTTGGAGTAAGCTGGGTTATGCCGTAATCCGTTTTGGGGCTCTTAGCGTGTTGACAGGGCAGGTTTGGTCGTCATTGAAATGGATATATTTGGTTAATTGTTTACCATTGCTTAATGTAGTGTCTTTGGAGGGAGAGAAATAGTAGGTGTTTTGAGGATATTGAGAGATCCAAACCAAACCTGAAGTTATTTTTCTTTAGAACTTTATTGGATTGGTTGGTTGCTATGCAAAACCAATCATTCCCTTCTTTTATTGATTTCCTTGATTCTTGTAATTTTTGTAATTGATTTGTTGACCCCTTGTACACTCCCTATGTACTACGGTGTTCCTTTTTTTATATCAATAAAACTTATTACTTATCAAAAAAAAAAAAATAAAGGTAGGGAAGAAGATAATTTTCATCTGCATGTTTCATAAACATGGTATGTGAACTTGTTTAAATATCTTCTCTTTGGAAGAGGTGATATGTTATCCTGCATTGATTTTTCTCTTTATTAATATAGTCTGTACTTATATAGTATGTTGCCCTTTACCTTTTCCAGGATAAATTTTTGAAAACAGTAGGTGATAGACATCCACATTTTGAGTTTCTGAGTTCACTATCCTCAAAATGCTCGCATAATATATTTGGTTCAGAGCACATCCAATGTATTTTGGAGCATCTTTCTGGTGACAGATATGGAACTAAGCTCCTGGAGGCTTCTTCTGCCAAACTTCTTCTGGTAAGAAAACATTGCCACTAGACATTTATGAAATTATTCCTTTATTTCCGGCACATAATGGCATATTGAAATATCTAACTAATGAGGGATTTGCAATTAGACTGATCTAAGAACTGATGTACTCTTACTTCCAGCCTGGTAAGGCAGACATCCCATTTACAATCCACACACTGATTCAGAAGCAAGAAAACTACGGAAAGTGAAAACTTGCATCAAACTTATTCTGACTACTTGAAAAGTGATAGCTGGCTGCTCATGGATCACAAGTGTCAAATGTTATATTTCTAATTGTTTGACATCTTGGGGTATGGGCCTGGCCACTTGAGGCTATGACTTGAGGAATCATCCTTGTGCTTCACATTATATAGTTGTAGGCATTGCTTATTTGCCTATTTGTGGCACTAGCTCAATCAGCCTAAACTGATTGCTTGTATTGCTGATGAAGCAACCTTTAAGGAAAGGTTGAGGCATTCCTCACTACATTTGGAATATTAGTCCTGAAAAAATTATTTTTAATCAACCCTCTTTCAATGCTTCAAATATACAAGAGATGATGGAGAGAGAAAAAAAGTGTGCGGATGGAGAAGCAGTTGTATGACCAAATCTTTCACTCATTGTTGGCTTTCCATGTTTTGTGAGGATAATATCGGTATCTTAATTGATTGCAGTTTCCCTGCATAACTATAAATTTCGATTTTTTTTTAAATTCCATTTGATTAAAATTACTGCTATCTCACCTGACTCAGGCTATCATCAGCATTTTCCCCTCACTCCTGAGGGGTTCAGAAGTGCAACTTCGAATGTTAATAGAGGAGAACAGGAAAATCAATGATAAGCTGATTGAAGTGTTAGCAAAAGCGGCACCTCATATATCTGTAAAACTCAGGTAGTGTTGCAATCTGCTTTATGGTTGTGATGATACTATTAAGTTTTTGAGCATACTGGTCTGCAGTGAATTTAATGATTAAAAGGAGACTTCATATGGGAATTTTTTTTTTTTTTCTGCTTAAGTATGGTCATCTAAGTTCAAATTAATTGTATCAGATCCTTCCCCTTCACTGAATCATTTTCGCGACTCCTTTTGAAAGACATTCACTGCTTTCCATGTTTGTAACGAGGGAACATTTTTATGGATTTATGCTAAGCAGGGTAACTTTAATATGGATAGTTTAGATATGATTTGACAGCCATGACATGGTAAAGGTCTTGAAATTTTTTACTTTTCTCTCCACCTTCTCTAGTCTGAAATACTAACTTCCCTCTCCACCTTTTCCATGGATATCATGCATGTTTGGCACACAATTCTTGTACAGAAATCATTTTTGACTTTCAATGAAGATTAATTATAATGCAGAATTTGTATACTGTTACAGCCAGATTGAAGGTTACATATTGCTATGAATGTATTTCTATAGCATGTTTCTTATAGTCAGTACAAGTTAATTTTATATATTTTTATTTTATAATTATAATTATTGAAGGACTTCTCTTTCACTTTCTTTGAGAAAAAGAAAAATTAAAATTTGTAGAATTTTTAGTCTATTTTTGTTTCCATATTAATTGGGTTCTTACTGGAGTAGCCACAATATTTTTGCCTTGTATAGTGATATATACCCAATCTTGGAGAGAGTTTGTCGTGAGGGAAGTCGCATTGAGGCCAAATTTTCTGTTGCTGCAATTGCAGCATTTGGTGGTGCTTCGGAGCAATTCGTTTTTTCAAAATTATGCAAGGTATATTTACCTTGCTGTTGCTGCAATTCTTTTATTCTCTTTTAAATTTATATGATGTGGATTTACTATTTTATTTTGTACTACATCTACTTCTATATTTTTTTCAAAGAAACTTAGTTTGGCATGGTTTATTTCCTGCTAACATGTTTGTTGACTAATGCCTAGCTAATGAGAATTACTCCATAATTTCATGTTCTACTGAATGGGCACATATACTATAGTGTTTGTTGAGAGTGTGAATCTTTATAAGTTTTCTGAACTCCTTGTTAATGAGTATTTCTGCTGGAATGGGTCTGAAGGATTGCCCCTATTGATATCAAATCAGTTTTCTGTAATGGTGTTTTTTTGCATTGACCATTTCATGCATGTTTATTGGGCTTGAAATCTTCTGACTGATGGATTTGTTGCCTTTTAAATATTTTTTTAAAAAAGGAAATCTTTTGTTGAAAATGATGATTTTCCATGTACTGTGGGTATTTATATATAGCCGACATAATTTGCTATGACTCTCAGGCGTCAGCATGTGTATAAATGTAAATTGCCATCTTTCTAAGTTAAAAGGTGAATAAAAAATGTATTTTTTGGGGGGTGGGGGGTTGAATGACCAATAGGTTAACTGTTTTGGTACAAAGAAACTTTTAGTAGTTTAAGTTGCTACTTCTGAGTTTTGACGATGGTTTTGAAAACCAGATTGGACCGCCGAACTGGGTTAACCAGAATCAGCCACCAGTCTGGTTTTTTAAACAAAAATGCTCAAAAAATCAAAGCATTGGCCAGAATCATTTGAACTGCGGTTGGAGCTGCCGCTCCGGGTAACTGCTCCCTAGTTTGAACGGTGGTGAGACTAATATAAGAATATGATCTCTGAATTGTTTCTGTTTTTCATAAAAGTTTTGAAAGTATATTGGAAGTTGCTCCTGGACATGAGCATAAATTGCTTAGCCTGTCTGGGGTGAATACCCGTGGATTACTGCAACTAGGTTTGGTAAGTGGGGTCAATTGCCCGTAGATTTTATTGGCTAGAGATGTGTTCAAAGGACTCTTCTTTAGAAAGGTTCTCTACGTTATAAAAAAAAAAGAGTATATTGAAAGCTGTTTAAGTGGTTTTAGATTTTTTTAATCAAATTTTTATAAATATGATCTATTGATTAGTGTTTTAATTAATTATTAAATTGATTATGACATTATCATATCCTTCTCTCTATATTCCGGTTTTTTTAGCGATTTGATTTTTAAAAAATTTGTGGCTAAATATTTACATTGTCACTAGCCAGAGTGTCTGGATAATATACTTTATATCTAGTTATGTCGGTGTCAGAAAGAGGGACAAACAGTGCTGTTGGCATTGTGTTCAACCTCTTACTTATGTGGTATGTTGAGGATTCTAACACTTCTGTTTGCCTTTACCACCTCTGCAGCTCTTTTCTGTTAGTTTAGTTTTATTTTTTGCCCCTTGATGTCTCCTCTCTTTTGGCAATCTATGACGTTCGGCTGTTGGGGGAATGAGCTTAGATGTTGTTTACTTATGAACTAGGGGCTTGTTTGGTTGCTATTTTGATTTTATTTGATTTTGGGTTTTCAGAAACATCAAAAACTGTGTTTTAAGAATTGCCAATGAGCTCTAACTCAACTGGCACCTCCTCCTTTTGTAAGTAAGGGCTAGGTGGTGGGTGAGGTTATGGGTTTGAAGATGCATAGAGTGCATTTGTAACTTACCTACCAGACACACACACACTGTTTTAAGAATTTATTCCCAAACTTAGTTTTTAGTGTTCCCCCCCATAGAAACTTCTTTGATAATGTTTCAGATCCATATTTCCACAATTTTGGAAACCAAAAATTATTTTTCTTTCTTTATTTCACAATCACGTTTCCACAAACACCCAACAAGCAACCAATCCACTGAAATTTCAAGTACAGTCAACAAATCCACCACCGACGTTGCCACCAACGGGCAACAAATTTCAAGTACAGTCAACGAATTCATGAACGGGCAACAAATTTTGAGCACAGAGAGATAGAGAGAGCTGGTGGCGTTGAGTTGGGTTTGCCTCACTACCCATTGTTGGAGTTGCCATTGACCTTGAACCCCATGACCAAGTTGGGCCCTCCATCGTCCTTTCTTACAGTCTTACGCCATTGCTGGCCTCTCCATGTTGCCCTCCACCTTCTACTACATTGAGTTTGCCATCAAGCTTGGCAAAATGGTGCTGATGGGTTTAGATAGAAAAAGGGAGGGGGGGGGGGGATAGAGAGAGAAAGAGATGGAAAAAGGTTGGGTGGTGTCCTTATTTACACAATTGCCGCCGCCTTTTTGTTGAAAACAGCCGAAAACATTATTTTGGAATGTTTTCTGTTTGTGTGTTTCCACAATGATTCTGTGAACAAACTTTTAAGTTGGGTTTTTGAAAACACTTAGCCAAAAAGGTTTTTTTTTTGGGACCCAGCATACTTTGTTTTTGAAACATGAAATTTGTCTTTAAATCAACCAACCAAACAGCCTCTAGAAGTGATGGGTTCATTTCTTGAGAATGCACTTCAGGCAAAATAAATGGTCGTGAGGAATGTTTGTCCGTCAAATTTCATAGAAAGCCATGTTTGTTTGTGACCTTGTCCTCTCCAAGTTATAGTTGTGCATTTTCTGGGGTTTGGACTGCTTATAATTGGGACCATTAAAAAAAAGATGCCCGATGACTTATTTGATCTTGGCCTGCTCGTTGTGTTATTATCTTCTCCCTCTTGCTGCCCCACGTTCTTCTACATTGTTTTTTGAATGTACATTAAACTCTTTTTTTTTGGTGGAATTCAATTGCTCATATCCTGTAAAAAATGGGGGTAAGGCTGCCTACCAATCACCTCTCTTAGACCCGGAAACATGGGAGTTTTGTGAATTGGGTACAACCTTTTTTAGTTGCTCACATCCTTTGTTGAATATATGGAAGGCAAAAACCTCTGGTGAGCCAAGCTCTAGAACTCTGGTCAGACTGGCCATGAATTAAAAACTAAGTTAACTAGATTCTGTTTGAGATTGTAGATGAGATCATATTTACAGGACATTGGTTTCACTACTTGATTGATTAGCCTCATGAGTTATACTTTGTGCTTCCATTGATGGAATATATCAAATTGACATGTAAAGTTGTTTTTTCTTAATCTTTAATAGGGTTCATAGGTGAATGTCATAATTTCCTTGATCTTTTCTTCTGTTATTTGCGTCATGAGTTTTTTATGTGCATGAAGATATTTATAGTTTATGAATAATCTATCCTAAGTCTGCTGTTTTGACTCTATTCTTATTCATTACTTAAAATAGAACGACAAGTAATGTTGTGCCGGTTTGCTATTATTAAATTTATAGCTATCCCTGGTTTTGATTTTTCCTGATAATAGTAAGTGCTTTTTGGTACTGACAATCAAACTTTGTTCTGTCTATATATATCCAGGATCTAGTTGTTTCTCTGCATGCTGGGTGGAATATTCCAACAGTTTTGCAGTCTTTGGGCTGTGTTGCGCAATACTCTGTTTCAGCATTTGAGGCTCAAGATGGAGAGATCACATCATATATTTATGAGAAAATTTTTCGAGTAATATAATGAGTTGTAATATGTTGTTTATTTGGTATTCTTTAAGCTAGAATGTGGCGGATGGGAAATTCTTGCTAAATCTCTCATCTACTTCATGTGCACATAAGAAACTGTTAGCTGAGTAGTGCGTGAACCTTTTTGTGTGTAGGTGGATGCATCAGATAATATAAATTCATATAATGATGCTTTTGGTTGTACTAGTTCCTGCAAATTGAAGGTAGGTTTTGAAAAGGGAAGTTTCTCTTGAATCAATTGATTTAGTTTCAACTGTTAATATTAAATTTTCTTTGAATTTAGAGATTGGTTTTTTACTATGAATATTTGGACTTTTTACTTTCAAATTGTTCACAATAGAGGGCATGAAGTTTTTAATGATGAGTGAAGATTTGGATTGTGCCAATGAGCTGTGGCTCAAATGGTATTTCCTCCTCTTGTAAGAAATAGTGGAATGTGTGGTCGTGGGTTGAAAACCAATTGGGCATGCATGAACCTTATGAATTACAAGAAAAAAAAAAGACTGAAAAGATTGTCAGCTTTGTTCAGAAGTTGTTATAATGTTGAAGTTTGCTGTGTTTGAGAGGCTTTAGTAGCTGGGTAAAACTTATATCCTGTTGGATATTGAGAGGTTTTTTTGGTTAGTTTTTGTGACCTAATTCAGGTATTTGGATTAACTCTTTGGTCCAAGGTGTGCTTCCAGACAATTTGTTGTTTGTAGGAACGTTGATTGATAGGTAGTTTAAATTTTTGGATTAACAACCACAGTAGAAAAAAAAAAAAAAAAACTAAGACCTCAATTTAATTTTCAAATTCCGAAAATGCTCTGTTCTGAATAAGTTGAAATTCTATTGTCTGGCCCATTTGAAAGATGGTGGTAGCTGCACCAGAGATAGATGTGACCCAACAAGGGTTCTGAGCTTCTATTGGTAATTTGAAATTTCACATATCAACTGCATGTAAATTGTACTCTACCTGGGAATTACTTATGTTTTATTTTGCTGTCCTTTGCAGATTTATGGGCTGAAAACACTTGTCAAAAGGTTTTTACCTCATCGAGGAACTCATGCCAGACGGCAAATTAATGATTTGTTGGACATTTTGTCAAACATGTTGCAAAAGGGAGATGCTTTTGATGGTATCATCACATGGTATGAGATTTAAAATTGTTGGTAATTTTAGATGGCATATCTGCAATTTACAATTTCCCATCTTTCATATGTTATAAACTTAGGAGTTATATAACTTCATTATTAATAACTCAGCTCCTGGAGCTTGATTTATAATTTAACTTCTACTGAACACAAGTCTGGATTCTCTTGGGGCAAAATAAACTTGCTAAATAGAAAAGGAAAAAAAAATGAAAGTTGTTAAATTGTTGGTTTAATCATTGCCATGTGCATGCCCTAGCTTGCATCGAAGTTCTATTGGATTTTTAGCTTTTCCTAGATGTGTATATGTTAGACTGGAAAATTAGGTTTTGGATAATTCTTTTATGGTGCATGATTGACATAAGAAAGGATGGTTATGTTATAAGCTTACTTCAAATGCATGTGGTCATGCATTTTTGTTGCTATCACTTTGTATTTTGGATGTACCAAAGTGGGATTAAAGGCATTATTTAATCAAAGGAAAAGGAAGAAAGAAAGAATGTGTTATTGTAATATGAGGATCCACTATGATATTTGACAATATTTAATGCTGTGTTTTATTTCACGTCTAGATAGTGGAATTTTTTATGAAGTGCAGAATGTCATAGTTTTGATAAATTTGGTTTCATGTTTGGATTCTCCAGTCAGGCAATATGGAGGCAAGTTTTTGGCTAAGGAGATTTTCTAGTTAACAGAAGGACTCAACTGCATTGTTGGTTTTTTTTTTTTTGACAAGTAATTTTTTTTTTTTTTTTAATTCAAAGTCATAAAAAAGAGTCACCCAAGTATGCAGGGGACCAAAATAATCAAATACACAAATTACAAGCACCATCAAATCATAAACCAAAAAAATAGAATGCCTTCCTATGATAGACATTCAATCCGATAGTGTTTTAAAGAAGACACCCAAGGACTCCATTGCATGTTGGGTGTGATTTTTTTGTTTTTGCCCTTTTTAAAAAATTGTTTTCTAGTCCTGCCAATGAGCTTTAACTCTAAAACACCTCATCTACTTGTAGGAGTAAGGTGAAGGGTGATGTAGTGGGTTCAAAACCCATTGGGAGTTTGTAACTTAGGAGTTTGTAACTTACCAATGAAAAAAAAAAAGTTTTTCGTCCTCTTGCTTTTCTCCATTGTAGGTTTCCTTCTTTTTTTTCTTTTCTTTTTTTATATGAAAACACAAGCCAATCACCCAAAAGGAGTTCTTTTTGTCAAAGACCATTGGCACCTTATGAGTTTCATTCATTTTTTGTATTTTTACACCAAAGTGACTCCTTGCAAGTCACTTGGGTGCAAAGATACAAATAAATTTCATTATAATAATGCTACGTTTTTTTGGTATGTCCACTTACAAGTGTTAATGGATTGCTTGTGATGATGTTTCCGCGCTCTACATCTTTCCTAAATTTTATTTTATTGTTTAATTTTCTTCACTGCAAGTGTTACAGCTTTTGAAGGCATTGAATGAAAATTAACATCATAGTGATCTTGTGATTTTTATAAGCATTTATGCATACCTTGTAGGAGTAGTTTTACACAATTTGGTCAAAGGTGAGCTGGACGCTCATCTAGGCGTTTGGACAAGGCGAGGCGCCACTAAGGCCTTTTATGCCTTGAGATGAGGCACCTTGGGACTTCCCTTTAGAGCGAAGGCAAGCGCCTTATACAAACTGTTAGGCACTTGAGACAAGAGCCTCAAAGAAAAGCAATTGAAACAAAAAATGGCAGTTATGTAGTTTGGCCAAAAAAAAAAAGATAGTTCTTGATATAATTTAAGTTACTGGGTGTTTCTTTCTCTTGTTTTTCTCTCTCGTCTCTTATTCTTTCCACATCAAATTTGAAATACTTTTTTCTTCTAATTTCAATTATATAATCTTGCTTTGATAGTTCTCTTTTTGTTTTTTGTGAATATTTTTATATGAATGTCGTAAAGTCTATTCTTAGATTAATTAATAGTCTCCTACCAATTTAAAAAATTCAAACTGTGCATAATAAGCATTAGATACATATGATTTGAGTTCATTATTTTTTGTAATTACTATATTTAGAATTTGGTGCCTCGCACCTCAGGCGATAAGGAACTTGGGGCCTTAAGGTTTCCTTTGACTACTTGTACCCATTTCTGCTTTTCTAAATCTCTTGATTCTTTTCCTGTAAGTCCCAGAGCTCGCTTCTTATTATCCTTTTAGGAGATCATGTCTTCTTGTATTCTTCCTCCTTTGGAATATTATTAGTAAATTATTCTCCCTTTCAAAAAAGTTTTTGAAGAATTATAACTTTTCTTTTTTTTGATAGGTCAGAATTATAACTTTTCTTGCTGACGAGTATCTGTCATTTGTCCACAAATTCTTGTAAATGTTATAAATTCAGTTTTTCTCAATTTTTGAGGGATAACAATTTTCATCTTGATTTGTGTTTTCTTTTATATAGACCAAACTAGGTGTTTTATTTTCCTTTCTTTCATGTGGTGACAACTCTAAAGTTGACGTTGGCCTATACTGTGGTGGGGAAACACTGTTCAGGGAGTGTTGTCCCTCTCTTCTATCTCCTTTGTCATGATGCTTAGTTGCTCATATAGCTGATTTTTGGTCATTATTTAGTTTTGTTGAAATGGCTTGAATTTTAATGTCCATGGATTAACATTTCTTGCAAGCATTAAATGCTATCTTGTATGAATTGTCAAAGAAACCGGCAAGGAACAACACCGACTTTAACTATATTCGTGCATAGCCCTTTTGTATGACTCTATAGGCAAGAACAACACCGACTTTAACTATATTCATGCATAGCCGAAATGTATGACTCCATAGGCAATAAATGGATGCATGCCTATGTTAGAAAGTATGGCTTGATCAAGAAAGTCAAAGATATGCAATTCAGCATGTAAGCTTGCGTGAAGAAGCACAACACTCATGCATTAAATGTTGCAGGGATTGCTTGGCCACTATTGTTGACTTCCTTAACAATAGAAGTCTCTCA
This sequence comes from Castanea sativa, assembly GCF_040712315.1. Lineage (NCBI taxonomy): Eukaryota > Viridiplantae > Streptophyta > Magnoliopsida > Fagales > Fagaceae > Castanea > Castanea sativa. The sequence continues at coordinate 30,577,658 of NC_134024.1, read as the reverse complement.
TGTGTTGAAATTTCTGATATTTCGGCTGAACATCTAGCTATAAATAGATGTGAGCTTGAGAGACTAAAGTGTGTGAGAGCAAGAGATAGTTCCTGCGTGAGACAGAGAAATGAAAAAGAACTTCTGTGCATGTGAGCTACGGAGTGTAGGAAGTTAGTGTCATGCAACTTTTGTCTAAATACAATAGGGTGTTCTCTATTTATTTGTGAGAGAACCAAGTGTGTATTTGGGGTTTGGGTTTGTGAGAGAGTGTCTTCAAGCCATTGTTGTAATCTCCATAGTTATAGTGAAAATTTATTCTATCGCCTCCTGTGGACGTAGGCATATTGCCGAACCACATAAATTCCTTGTGTCATAATTTCTTCTCTCTTCTTTGACCTTGTGTAAACAAATTATTTCACCAATTTTCACAACAACTGGTATCAGAGCTTTAGGTTGATTTATTCAATGGAGATCAACGCTTCTATTGCCAAGGTAGACGTAGTTAAGTTCGATGGAACTGGTAACTTTGGTTTATGGCAAAGACGGGTGAAAGATTTGTTGGTACAACAAGGTTTGGTCAAGGCTTTGTACGGGAAAGCAAATAAACCAGAGACGATGACAGATGACGAATGGGAAGAACTCGATATGAAGGCGGTCAGTACAATTCGACTATGTTTGGCAGACGAGCTTATGTACGATGTCATGGATGACGTGTCTACTGCAGCTATATGGTTGAAGTTGGAGAGCCGGTATATGTCCAAGTCCCTCACAAATAAACTTAATCTTAAGCGAAAACGGTATGAGCTTAAGATGGCAGAGGGTGCGGATTTGGCTCAACATGTCCACACGTTCAATAAAATTATCAGTGACTTGTTGCGGATTGATATAAAATTCGATGATGAAAACAAGGCGATGATGCTTCTGTCCTCCCTCCCAGCATCCTACGAACACTTGGTTATAACCCTGCTTTGGGGCAAAGAGACTTTGGAATTTGAAGAGATCTCAGGAGCCGTGTCGGATCACTACCAATGGAAGCAGAATTCAGGTGAAAGTTCTGGTGATGGGCTTATGGTAAAAGGTAATCAAGAACGTGGAAGGAAGAAAGACAGAGATCACAGTTCTGCTGCCAGGGGCCATGGTAGATCCAAATCCAAAAGCAAGATAGTGAAGTGCTATAAATGCCAAAAGAAGGGGCATTTTAAGCGAGACTGTCCAGAGTGGAAAAGAGGCAAAGACAAAGACAAGGAAGGGTTATCAAGATTTGTAAATGTTGTGGCAGCAGATTTAGATGGAGATATGCTTTCGGTTTCAACCAGTGCCAACAAGCTAATCGATTCTTGGATTCTGGATTCAGCATGTTCTTTCCACGTGACTCCTCATAGAGATTGGTTCGACGCTTATAAGACGGTTAATTGTGGTTTTGTTCAAATGGGCAACGATGCTACTTGCAAAGTTGTTGGAATAGGAACAATTAAGATAAAGATGTTTGATAATGTGGTAAGGGCAGTAGGAGAGGTACGACATGTTCTAGAGGTGAAAAAGAATTTAATTTCATTGGGAACCCTAGACTCTAATGGCTGTTGCTATAAGTCTGAGAATGGGTTAATGAAGGTGTCAAAGGGCGCTAAGGTTGTAATGAAGGGGCAAAAAGTAGAAGGTAATATCTACAAGCTATTCGACAATACCATTGTAGGTGGAGCTGCTACAGTGACTGAATCTGAGTAGGATGATACACTCTTGGGGCATATGCGACTAGGGCATATGAGTGATCGTGGTATGTGGGAATTGTAGAAGAGAAATTTGTTGGTTGGAGTTCAGTCATGTAAGTTAGATTTTTGCAAATACTATGTCATGGGAAAGCAGTGTAGGATGCGATTCAAAACAGCCACGCACAAGACGAAGGGTATATTGGATTATGTACACTTTGATATTTGGGGGTTGGTGCAAGTGGTCTCTAAAGGTGGAGCTCGGTATTTTATGAGTTTCATCGATGATTATTCCAGAAAGGTTTGGGTTTACTTCTGAGGCATTTGCAAAGTTCAAGAAGTGGAAAGCCGAAGTGGAAAACCAGACTGGAAGGAAGATCAAGTGCCTAAGATTTGATAATGGCACTGAGTACAAGAATGGGGAGTTCTTGAAGTTTTGTGAAGAGCATGGTATCAAGAGGCACTTTATAGTATGAAGAACACCTCAACAAAATGGAATAGTCGAGAGACTTAATCGGACAATCGGTGAGATAGCTAGATGCATAAGACTGAATGTTGGGCTTCCTAAAGTCTTCTGGGCTGAAACAGTGAACATGGCTTGTTACATTCTTAACCAATCGCCTAGAGCTGCGCTTGATGGGAAAGTTGCTGAAGAGGTATGGACAGGGAAAGAAGTTGATTACTTGTTGATGAGGATATTCGGGTGTCTAGGCTATGTTCATATTCCCATCGAAGAAAGGTCAAAGCTTGATTCAAAATCCAAGAAGTGTATTTTTCTCAGGTTCGAGAAAGGAGTAAAAGGGTAGAAGCTTTGGGATCCAGTGGCATAAAAGGTGGTGATTAGCAGGGATGTGGTGTTTGACGAGAAGTCCATGATAAAAGATTTTAGAAAGGAAGAAGAGTCTCAAGAAAAGGGAAGCAGTAGTAACGGCAATAGATCTGTGGTGCAGGTGGAGCTAGATGAAGTAGAATCTCAGCTAGAGAAGGAACCTCACAATAGTGATCAAGAAGATCACAACAGGATATCAGAATGGCCTAAACGCAACATAAGACCACCAGTCAGGTATGGTTTCGAGGATTTTGCTTCTTATTGCTTAGTAATCAGTAGCGGGGATCCTTCCACTTTGCAGGATGCAATTGATAGCTCTAAAAGGGACAAGTGGATGGAAGCTATGGTGGAGGAGATGGAGTCCTTGAATAAGAACAAGACTTGGGAGTTGTCAGAACTTCCAAAGGGAAAGAAACCGATAGGTTGCAAGTGGGTGTTTAGAAAGAAGGAAGCGGTATCAGAAAAGGAAGGAGAACGGTTTAAAGCAAGATTGGTAGCAAAGGGATATTCACAAAGACATGGGATTGACTACGATAAGGTTTTCTCACCTGTGGTCAGGCATACTTCTATCAGGGTAGTGTTGGCTTTGGTAGCACATTAGGATTTGGAATTAGAGCAATTGGAGATGAAGACGGCATTCCTTCATAGGAATTTGGAGGAAGAAATCTTCATGGAACAACCAGAGGGGTTCAAGAAACCTGGTACGGAGAATCTTGTCTGCAGATTGAAAAAGTCACTCTATGGGCTTAAACAATCTCCCAGACAATGGTACAAGAGGTTTGATTCCTATATGATTCAGATTCGTTATACCCGTTGTGAGTATGATTGCTGCATATATGTTAAGATGCTTGATGATGGTTCTTATATTTTCTTGTTATTGTATGTTGATGACATGTTAATTGGTGCAAAGAGCATGTATGAGGTTGACAGGGTAAAAGCTTTGTTGCGCAAAGAGTTTGACATGAACGATTTGGGTACTGCTAAGAAAATTTTGGGTATGGAGATTCGCATGGATAGGGATTCAAGAAAGCTGTGGATATCTTAGAAGAACTATATCAGAAAAGTTCTTGAAAAATTCAAAATGCAAGATGCTAATCCTGTAAACACCCCATTGGCGAATCACTTCAAATTATTTGGTAGTCAGTGCACGAAGAATGAAAAAGAAATTGAAAACATGTCAAAGGTTCCACATGCAAGTGCAGTTGGGTGTTTAATGTACGCGACAGTTTGCACTAGGTCGGATTTGGCTCATGCAGTGAGTACTGTCAGTAAGTACATGGCAAATCTAGGTAGAGAGCACTGGAATGCAGTGAAGTGGATATTCAGATACTTGAATGGAACCGCAAGATATGGGTCCTGTTTGCGAGGCAACATGGTGATAATTCAGTGGTAGGATACGTGGATTCAGACTATGGAGGCAATATAGATGACAGAAGGTCTACAACAGGTTATGTGTTCACACTGTCGGGAGGGCCTGTTTGTTGGAGATCCACACTACAATCCCTAGTAGCCATGTCTACTACTGAAGCTGAATACATGGTGGTAGCTGAAGCTGCAAAGGAAGCACTGTGATTGAAATGACTAGTCAAAGAGCTTGGTTTGAACCAAGGAGGAGTTCAATTGCATTGTGACAGTCAAAGTGTCATTTACTTGGCAAAGCATTAGGTTTATCATGCTAGGACAAAGCATATTGGTGTGAGATTCCATAAGATAAGGGAGTTGACTGCTACAAGAGAAATTATTCTTGAAAAGATTGACACTTCAGAAAATGCAGCTGATATGTTGACGAAGCCAATACCTACAAGTAAGTTCAAGCACTGCTTGGACTTGATTAGTATTTGTGGCTTGTGATAGCCCGTAGGGGCTAAGGTGGAGGTGATTGAAGAGTTTAGTTTGTGAAGCTTAATACAATTTAAGCCAAGGTGGAGATTTGTTGAAATGGCTTGAATTTTAATATCCGTGGATTAACATTACAAGCAAGCATTAAATGCTATCTTGTATGAATTGTCAAAGAAAACGGCAAGGAACAACACCAACTTTAACTATATTCATGCATAGCCGAAATGTAGAACTCCATAGGCAATAAATGGATGCATGCCTATGTTAGAAAGTATGGCTTGATCAAGAAAGTCAAAGATATGCAATTTAGCATGTAAGCTTGCATGAAGAAACACAACACTCCTGCATTAAATGTTGCAGGGATTGCTTGGCCACTATTGTTGACTTCCTTAACAATGGAAGTCTCTCATGTGCTGAAATTTCTGATATTTCGGCTGAACATCTAGCTATAAATAGATGTGGGCTTGAGAGACTAAAGTGTGTGAGAGCAAGAGATAGTTCTTGCGTGAGACAGAGAAATGAAAAAGAACTTCTGTGCATGTGAGCTACGGAGTGTAGGAAGTTAGTGTCATGCAACTTTTTCCTACACTTTTTAATGTTTCTTTTGGGAATATTTTTATTTCCTTGATTTTCTTTAAGATTATTCTAGGCTTCCTTTCATCCTTCACAACAATGTGGTAGCAACTGGTAGTAGATATCAAAAACATTTGTTTGTGTTGTGAGGTTTGTTATAAGCAAAAATAGGAGAATGTAATGAGCACAATTAAAGTGTGTTCTATTGTATACTGCGGGACGTGAGTTGTCCTGGGCAGGATATCAAAAAGGGTGGGGAGGGGGGGGGGGGTGGGGAACTTATCTGTTTGATCAGCCACTGTGACTGGTGCATGCTATTTTTAGATTATCAGTTGGAAACACTACAAATACATGATACAATGAAAAGAGGCTACACCTTCTATGTTTACGTGGTTATTGTGTAATGCAGTGAAAGTGATAAGGCTCACATGAGATTAGCTGCTGCCAAGTCTGTTCTTCAGCTTTCCAGAAGATGGGATTTGCATATTTCACCAGAGATTTTTCGCTTAACAATTTTAGTAGCAAAGGTATGCCAGCCTCATACATATATGTGTGTGTGTGTGTGTGTGTATAAATTTTAAACACAGTTTCAACTAGATTTGGATTCAAATTGAGTGGATACACAGTTGAATATGAGTAACTCTTCTTTTTTTTTTTTCTTTTTATATTTTTTAAAATTAAATATAAATTTTATTTTAAGTTTTCCAAGCTACATGCCAATCTGAAACCCAGTCTAGTACTTTGCAACATTCTCTGGTTTTGAAAGCATATGAATGCATTCTTTTTTGCATTATGTGGTGTATTTGGAGAGAACAAAATGTGCATAGTTTCAAAGATTGTGAGAAAATAGTTTTGGAGTTGAGTATTACTGTTGAGGACCTTATTTGATTGGATGGCTGCTAGTCACTGTTTTTTTTTCTTCTTCCTTCTTCTAACTTGTTTCAATTTCTTGATCGTTTTACCTTCTTGATTTTAGTGTATAACTTGTATGCTTCCTATGTACATGGGTTGCGCCCCTTTATGCCTCTAATGAATTTTGTTAGCTTTTAAAATATATATATATATATATATATATATATATATATAGTAGCTCGAGCTTACTTTTATCTAATAATTATTAATCTTCAGGTGACTTTAGTTTTCTTCTGTCACATTCCAGGACTCCTCTTTGTTTGTTCGGAGATTATTTCTTGGTAAAATGCACAAACTATTGAAGGAGCATGTTATTCCTATTAGATATGCTTGTGCTTTTGCATTGGGCACCTCAGACTGTCTCAAAGATCTTCAGGATGATGTATGTTATTTTCTTGCATCCCCGTAGTTGTTATGGTACTGATTTGCTGTGTAAATGATATCTGCTGACTCTGTTCATTGTTAGTCATTTAAATATATGGCAGAATTTATCAAGGAATACAGTAGAGAAGCTCGAATCCGTCAAACTTCTTCTGCGCAAGGAGGAACAATCACCGATTATCCAGCGTACATAGTGGTATTCTTGATATATTTTCTTGCTCATGATACAGGCTTTCCATCTGAAAACTGTCCAGAGGAAGAAATATATGCCCAGTTTTGCAGGCAAGATATTCTGCATATTCTTACCCAGAAAAAAAGTGATTCCTGCATGTCAAAAAATATATGGTTAAATGATTAAATTTATCATATCCTAATAGCTTATGTTTTTGGGACAATTGGCAATGTAACATGTTATTAGAGCTTGAGTTCCTGAGTTTGATCCTTGTCGCCTCCACTCTACCTCCCATTTAAAGTCTCACTTGTTGGGCCTCAACTATTAAACGATAGTTTTTGCCCACATGTGAGGGGGAGTGTTAGAAGTATGTGGTTAAATGATTAAATTTATCATATCCCAATAGTTTAAGCTTTTAGGACAATCGGTAATTTAACATTGTATTTAATGTTTCTTGTAGTATAGTTTACCAAGTACAAGATTGGAATTGATTATCATTTATGTTGATGCTTCTCAGTATATCTTCTATTTGCAGTCCACTTTTTAATTTATTGGAGGCATTAGTCGATGCTACTGTTGTTGATGGGGACATGGATCTTGTTAATGATGCTCTCTTACTTCTGCTCAGTATTTTTCGGGCCATTAAGAAAGCCGAGGATGTTGTTGATGCTCGGAATACTCCAGTAAGAATTATGTATCTCAGAGTCTCTCCTTATGCATCTTTGAACTTGGGAAACTCCCTTTCAAATTTTTTTAGATAAAATTGTTTATTATTATTTAAATAAGGAATTCTGTATCATAGAGGATATTTGCATTATGTTATAATTAATATCAATAATTATTGTTCTTTAAAATGCAGAGGTTGCACATCATAGCAGACATTGGTTTCTCCTTTCTAAAATCATTAAATCATAATGATGCCTCCTCAGCCCATGCCCCTGCACTGATCTTGCTGCCATCATCATTCTTTCGAGTAAGTATTGTGGGAAAAAGCTTTCTGGAGGTCTGAACTGCTTGTGAATCATTATACATGTTGAAATATATTTGTTGTGTGCAGGCATATTCAGGATGTCTCAATCAGTCCCCTTTCAATGACTGTTTTATTAAGAAAGTTGTTCAGATGTTTAAATCTCGTATCTCTTTGGTATGTATCAAATGATAGGTGTCTTTTACTGATTATAATCATATGCTTTTTATGATTATTATAAAGAGAGAATTCTTCCAATTTTTTTCAGTATATTTTCTTTTTGTTGGATATATTTTTTATCATCATATCTCAGCCTATTGCCGCTCTTCCCAAACGTGGTCGGAAGTTTCAAGAGGATAACACAAAGTTAGCGATCATTGAGAGCAACGCATTGTACTTGGCACCTAGTGAGAAAGTTGATTTGTCCACAACTGAAGTTGAAACCAGAAAAAATATGAGGCAGGATATTACTGTGGGACATAGGCAAAAACAGGCAGTCAGTTCTGATTCAGTTCGATTGCGTGAGTGTTCTATAAATCACCAACATAGTGCATCTAAAATGTCCAAACAAGTTCTAGAGAAAGAGCCGCTCTCATCTTGTGATTCTGTAACTCAACTTTCTCTGGCTGAATCACATATTTCAGTTCAAACTCTAGAAAGAGATGCCCTTTCTTTGAAAGAAAATGTCAGGGCAAGTAGCAATGTTGTTTCTGATCCTCCCAAATATTCCAAAGCTGAGGACAAAGACACTTGCAGCTTAAATGTATGTATGATCCAAATCTATGTATTCATCTAGAAATTATTTGACTCATCTGCATCTAAGCATCTAACCATATTCTAAGCCTCCTCAATGCTCATTTTTTATGAATTATCTAGGAATCTAATAATAAGAGTGAGGCTTTAATTGGACAGCGGATCAAGGTGTTATCTCCAATCGATAGATGGTGAGGATTTCAGTCAGATTAATTCTGGGAATATCATCTTTAGTTCTTGTTAAAATGATATTGTTTACTATTTTTTCAGTTTCTATTCAGCCACGGTGGATGGTTATAATTCTCAAAACAATACTCACAAGGTGAATGAATGCTAACTATGCAACTACAATGTTTTCCTTTTACAAATAGAACCTCTGCTGGTTGTTGGGGAAAACAAAAAGGAAAATAAAAAATTTAATATCCTGGGCACCTATTATTAGGATTGCTTCTTGTACAGAATAGTTTTTGATATTTCTTGGCTTGTTGCCTTTTGTTTTTCCCCTTGGTGCCCTGCTATTGTCATATTGCCTTCCTTGATATCATCCCCTAATTTGAATGCTTAATATAACTAGAGTGTTTTCCTTTGACAAACAGAACCAGATCTGCTGGTCATTGGGAAAACAATAAAGAAGATCAGAAATTTGAATTCAAGGACACCTATTATTAAGTTGCTTCCCATCCAGAATATTTTTTAATATTTGTTGGCTTGTAGCTTTTCATTTTTACCCTTGGTTGCCTGCTATTGTCATATTGTCTTCCTAGATATCATCCCCCAATTTGATCTTTTTTTAGAAGGAAGGGCAAGAAAACTATGTTCAGTACCCAACAAATATATATTGGGAAATAGGGTTGATACTTCTGATGATATGTTAGTTATTTGGTTGGTGGGACATTGTTAAATTTAATGGATTATGGTTTAAGATAGGGAAAATTGCTTTTTAAACCCTATGTTTTAGGGGTGGTTTCTAATTAAACCCTATACTTCCAAAATTTTCAATTAAACCCTAAAGTTTATGGCTGTTACAAATTAAACTGCATTGTTACTTTAGTTTCAAATCGAATTATGAACTTTTAAAATCATATAATTATAAAGCCCCAATCAAACCCATAAATACCAGGGTTTGAATTAATATGATTTCAAAAGTTCAAGGTTCAGTTTGAAATAGCAAAAGTATAAGGTTTAGAGTCTTGCCAGCGGACTCTCTTCGATTGGTCTTGATGTTGGGGTTTCTCAGATTGTTCTACCCTTATGGACTTTCTTTCGTCTATTAGAATAGATTAGGGGCTGCTTATGTCTTTTTGTTCCCTTTTTCCTCTGTTCACTAACGTGAACTCTTTGTATTGTTCTCGCTTTTCTCTTATTAATAATATTCTCTTCTTACTTATCCAAAAAAAAAAAAAGGTTTAATTTTGTGACTGTCTTAGACTTCAAAGTTTTGTCATTTATCTTTTTGACTAAGAATTACAATAGTATGTGCTTAAAGATACTTATATAAGTATTAAATTATGTAGATATCCATGTCGTATTTTATTCTAGTTTCCAAGAATTGGCATATTGATTTCTGTATTGTATCTCATGTGCGTATCTTGTATCAGTATCACTGTTCTCTAGGATTCAAGTTACAGCTACTTTTTATTATATACACGTATGAGGTAGTGCATATTTTGCCTAAATTTGTTTCTTCGATTAAACAATAAACATAGCAATAGTATTTTTAGGTAGATACGCCAATCTTAAATCAGTTTTAAGTAAAAGATCTAGAGCTGACAGACTGGTTTGAGTGGAGAAAAAAACAGTGATTGAACTTAAAATCTTGTTGGTAGATAAGTTATTCTGGAAGTTAAATAGAAAGAGCTCTTTCACAGTCCACTTGTACTATGCAGCTTTTAGAGGGGAATGGAAACCAGGTGTCCCTTGGCAATTCGTATGGATATGAGCACACCCCCACAGGTATCTCTTTTTGCTTGGACTGTGGTGTGGCCTGTGGGGAAAGATTTTAATAGTGGATAACCTAAGTAAACAGAGAATGGTGATGGTGTTTGGATGTTGTGTTATATGTGTAAACATAGTAGCGAAATAGTGGATCATTTATTACTTCACTATTAAGTTCCTTTGGAACTATGAACTTTTGTGTTCGCAGTATTTGGTGTGAGATAAGTAAATGCCAAAATCAGTGGGTGGGTTGTTTCAAACTTATAAAAGAAAAAGTTTATGGGTTGTTTTCAATGTTGGAGGAGGAAACCAAGCTTGTTTCAGAATATAATTTTGAATGTGGTTCCATTATGCCTTATGCTGATTATTTGCAAGGATAGGAAATGGTGAATGTTTAAGGGACAGGATATTTTAGTTGAGAGAATGACAGCTAAGTTAGTCAGTACCATATTATCCTGGAGATTAGTAGGTTATAGCAAGTAGACATTCTAGAAGGTTATAAGGTTTAGGATTCTTTGTTCTGATGATATTGTGTATGGTGCAGTTGGGTAAATAGCTTATGTAAACACCACATCCACCCCCCCCCCCCCCCCACCAAAAAAAAAAAAACTGAGGTATCAAAATATTGAGAAACAGATTACACATTTGCACAGAAGTGTATTCTAGAAAAGATTAAGTAGCTTTGTTGTATTTTAAAATTTATTTTTTATGTGGTTTATCCTTTATCTATTTTCTCAATAACTAAAGGTTGTTTTCTGTTTGAGTGACAAATATTAAAATACATAAGTGTTTTAATATATTGTCATTGTTTTTAATTTGCTATGGTACTTAATACATGCATTATCTTCCTTCTTTTTCCTCTCTTTATCATGTACGCATTAGCAGCTGACTCATTTCCTTTTATATCTCAGATTTAGTTTATTATTTTATCCCATTTTCCACTTAAGTTTTTGTAACCTAATGCATCTATTAACTTGTCAGATCACATATGATAGTGGTGAGGTTGAAGTATTAAGCTTGGAAAGTGAGAGCTGGGAGACAATAAGCAATGGTCTGCTGGTGGAAAGGGTAAGAGTAAACTACCATGATTCTTTGATGGGCTTGCAAACAGGGACTTGGGCATGGGACTCAGAGTTGTTGTGAAGTTCCAGTTTTTTGAAAGCTCTGATGATTGATGAGCATGTCTGTCTCCAACTTCATGAAATTCAGTTTTAGATATAATTTTGGTGGATTGTGTCTCAGTTCTGAGTAATGAGTTTGGTTTCAATATGCTTGCCTCTATAAAAAGATTCAGAGTTAATAGGGAAACAAATAATACCAAAATTGAAATTTATTGGATTGTCTTAACCCAAATTACTTGCACACCTTTGCAGTTTCAAACAAATTGAGCAAACCTAACGTCTCAGATCATTATATATGGACACTGAAAATTTAATATGCTATGACTTTGTAATACCCTATTCTATTGATGAAATTTCTTCATTCATTTGGTGTTGTTTTTTCAAACGAACCCAATTTATTTTTTTAATATTCTTTAAAGTCCGTGGATTATAAATAATATTTGCAATATTTGGTTTGGCAATGCTACCTTTTGCTTTCATATTGTGTCCAATATTACAGTTTAACCTGAAGATTATTTCCACTTGTTTGTAAAGATCCCTTACATATTTCCTATGTTGACTTTTCCCTTCTAGGAGCTTGTCTTGGCAGAGGAGTCAAACTCCTTTCAATTGCAACACCGGTGAGTTGCTGATAAGTCTATTTGAATGATGTACAATTATTTGTTAGGGTTTTTTTTTGTGACTGTGTGTGTCTTTTGTTTTGGGCTGGGGGGATGGGGGGTTCTAGGTTTCAAGTTGATCTAGATATGGGTAGACATGCATAAACCTTTATTTTGCTAGGATCCATGAAGTTGAATGGGATGTCTTTACTTTTATTTCATGGACAATAGAAATGTCTACGTGTGAAAGAACTAAGTTAATTTATATTTTCAACCTGAAGTAGGCCCACAAATTACTGTTAGGTCTAGACTGCAACATATGCGCATCTATGCAATGACAAACCCTGTCAACTTATAGATTGCTGCCCATCATGGTTTATATAATATTATCATATATTTGTCAGCGCCAGGCTTGGTAACTGGTGCCTCTCTGTTCAAGTTTCTGTGTTCTTGAGTACTTTTTCCCTTAACAGAACTGTGGATCTGTTTGCAATGCTTGGTTTAGTTTTTTACCTGAAGGAATGTTGTTGGTGTAAGCTGACATTGCATGGTGCATTGTGGGGAACATATTTTTCAGTGGTCTAAAGGGAACTATTGGTAATAGTGGAGGTGTTGCCGCCCCCCAACAGCAAAAAGTCTTACCAAGTGAGGAATGTGGGAAGTTGTCTAACAGAACTGATCTTTTGCCTGGTAATGTTCTGTACATTTGTCTAATTAGAGTTGCAAGTTCTCAATTTCTTTTTCTCTTCTGCCTTAACGTAGATTTTTAATTTTTCTTAGGATTTTTATTGATCTCACGTAGTTTACAAATTCAATTTGTGGCAAGAGGAGATTTTGTTGGCATTTGAATTGGTATATGCTATTTGGTAGTACTTTTCTCTATTTTATATATATAGTCTTGTATTTTCTTCAGCTCTAGTTTAAAATATGCTTTGATCATCAAACTGATTAGGTCATTTTATTTTACATTTGGTTTAGTGACATCTCCAATCTTTCAAACATATGCCACGACTTTTCTGTTTAGATGCCTGTTCAAATCCTTCAAGGGTGCATAGACTGACACAAACCAAGAATTTAGAGTACATATATGAAGTTGTATAGAAATTTGTCTGCTGAGGATCTGTAACCAATCCCATAGTTATAGGACAAAGGCTTTGTTGTCCTTTTTGTTGTATAGTAATTTTTATTTGGCGATAAATTATACCCTTTTTTTGTCCTTTTGTGCATCCAATGCACTCTAGATCCTTCACATAGCTGGTAATATTATTTTATGGATACATTTGTATAATCTGGGTGCAGCAAAAGTAAAGAGGGGAAGGAAAGCTTCTAAAGATACATTGGCATCAGAAGTTATCAATCTGCATGAGGATGCTGTAAGCCCTGCCACTTTTTCCCCATTTTATTAATATATAATTGTGCTCTTAGATTAAGGAAATCAAAGCCGAGTAAAGTTTTGAAAGTTTTTTTTTTTTGTGGAGAAATTTAAGGTTTTGAAAGCTTGTCACTAATAAAAAGCTTTTGTCACAAATGATAATAATTTGTAATTTAACATGCCATCTTGGTAGGGCATTTTGGGGCATCACTTGTGCTGCCGAGTTGTCATGGGTCAATGCCACCAAAAAAAAAAACCACCTAGGTACAGTGACACAATGAACTTAAATTTCAATGACAAAAATAAAACCTGACCCAAATTTGAGGAACCAAGTGTATATTTTTCCTCAATATATTTAGTACTTTTATTTTGAAGAACATTCTACTTAAAGTTTTTTTTTTTTTTTTTTAAATTGTTTTCATTTGTGTTTTACTATTAGCTTATTGTATCTGTGGAGATGGATTTCTGAATGGATATTTGTGCTACAGAGAGTAATTTTTTACCTTAGAAAAGGGCAGAAGTACCTCAAATCTACCTCTATATGTTTTCTGTGCGGCTCATGTGGCTCTCTGGCAAATCTAGATTTCAGATGATTTAGATCTTTTTATTTGTATTTCTTTTGTTATCCCACTGCATATGAATTTACTGCATTGTTGTGTTTTGATACTTGTTTTGCTTATTTCAGGTTGCCAAAAGAACTCGGAGGAAAAAGATATAACCTTTCGTACTAAGCACTGATAATTTCTAGTTTTCTACTGATCTTGAAAGGCAGTGAATTCTGTTAACTTCAGATTACGACAAAGTACTCAAATTATTCTGAAGACTCAGTTGCCTTAAGTCTGATAAGATAGGTCTAACAAGTCACGCATTCTCTTCTTGCTCTCTGTAAATTCTCACTAAATGTACGTGTTGTATATATAGTCTCTTAGTTATTAAGGGATGGGGGGGAGTAATTATTCTCAGAGTTACCAACAAACAGTTTGTTAACAAATAGTTAACATAAAGAGGAAGGTATTCGGAATCATATATATTCAAGGAAGAAACTAGTGATAACTACGAGTACTAATTCCATGAGAAAATAGAAATTTGTTCTTATTTCTTTTTAATTGCTTCGAGATATAGAAGTTACTTATTCAAGCAAAATATTTTACCAATGTGCTGGGTAATCAGAATTGCTATCATAATACATAATGAAGAGGAAGAAAAAAGTACGCCTATTTTCACTAATTACAATATACTGTTTATATTAAAGAGGGAGAGGCGAGGAAGAAAAAACTACGCCTATCTTCACTAATTACAATATACTGTTTATATTAAAGAGGGAGAGGCAAGGGATGACGTAATAATGTATAAACTGAATCAAGCATTAGCATACTATTTTTGCACCTAATGCAGTGGTTACTTTACAGGTATAAGTGCTTGTGGGGTGTGGAGGTAACGGTCGGGGTTCAAATCTTTAAGATAAAGTTTCACACAAATATACACTTAGATTAGGATATAGTATAAATTTTATCTTGTATAAAATAAAATAAAAAATACTATTTCTTCTTTCTCCTCTTTGCTGCTACTGCTATGGCTTCTGTTTGTGCTATATTGTCATTTCCTATGATGTTTTCTTCTTCCTTTTGTGGAGAAAATAGCAAACTAACCCTCAGTTTTCAACTATATAGTTAGCAGGCCCGATTTTCAAAATATATAATTTACTAGCATCTCGAGGCTCAGAGGCTCGAGTTTGGGACTATAACTCGAGTCTCTGAGACTCGGATTTTCCAGTATGATCTGGCGTTTTTCCCACGTGGCCTCCACCTGGAAATCAAGTCTCTAATACTCGAGTTTTAAACCGAGTATTAGAGACTCGATTCTTAGCGAAGAGTCCACGTAGACGCCACTTAGATCTCGAGTGTTAGAGACTCGGTTTCCTTAAAGGAAAACCGAGTCTCAGAAACTCTATTTCTAGCTACACTCTCCCCCCAGTCAGAAGTCCCATCTGTCACTTCCATGTCCCCATCTGTAGCTGTAGCTGTCTCTGGGTCTCTGGGGAATCTTCAGAATGTGTCTAGCTCTCGTGAATGTTCAGAAAAAGAAGGATGGTCTCCATGTCTTTACAAAAAGAAGGCATTAATCTCTCCATATTTCATCAGAAAAGCAAAACCATCCCATATTCAATAAATGTCCAGCAAAGCAAAACCATCTCATACACATTCAGCAAACATTGTTCCTCTCTCAACTCTCACACAGACATTACTCCTCTCTCAACTCTCACACAGACATTACTCCACTCTTCACTCTCATGTCAGGTAAGGGTCTCCTCACTCTCTAGTTAGTTGTTTAGTGTATATAAGTGCTTTAGAAAGTGTTGATTGCATTGAATTTATCATAAGATTTCCTGATTATTTGTTATTTGTTTGTATTAACCACTATATATATAAATATTTTTACATATATATATTTATATATATATATATATATATATCTATATATATTTATATACATATATATATTTATATACATATATATATTTATATACATATCACTTTATATATATATATATATATTTATACATATATTTATATTTATACATATATTTATATATATATATATTTTAGAAAGTGAGGAGAAAGATATAAATATATATATATATATATATATTTATTCATATATATATATATATATATATATTATTCATGATGTAGGAAGTCTTTTTGCTAGCTTTCGGTGAATTTATTTGCTTCATTTTCTCCATAATTTGTATTAAACTTGAGTTTGTATATCACAGCTGGTATATTTAACTGTATATTAATATCTTGATTTTGAAATTAGATGATATTTCTAATTTTGATTGCTCATGATCATATTTACGTTAGTGTTTTTTTTTTTTTTTTGACTGATGAACCCTTCTCTATGTTATTTCATTAATAGTAGTGTAATAGGGTATGCCATGAATTTTCTTGCACTGGAATGATGACGTTACATAATTGCACTCATTCATTTGCACATCCTCATGACTTTTGTTGTTTGGTTTGATATTTTTATCTATATTTTTGTTATAACTGAGTTGAAATTTTGTAATGGGGTGAGTTTTGTCTTTAGTTTTTTTATTTGTTTAAGTACGAAATGATAATGATTGAGTGTATTTGTATGTGATGTGGGGTGAGTATATGCAATTGTGGGGTGAGAAGTAGTAATTTTTGTAGTTTGAGTAGATATTCAAGGTTTTGTAATTGATGTTAAATAAAAGAGATAAATATATGTCACTAACATATTATACTTTACTCTCTAATAGGTTCACAATCTCTGAAAAATATTGATATAAATGTATACTATGGTAGACCCCTTGATAATCCTGGAGAGATTGACGGATTCCTATTTAGAGGGCTGGGTATTGAATGCTACTACATGATGATACGTCGTAAGTTGAAGACGTTGGATGATTTGAAGAGGAAAATAATGCACTCATTGAATTTGAACCCTGCTTGGTATGACATCAAGATTATTTATTGTTACCTACAAGAAGTCCTTCATGAACGGATAAAATATGGGTATATGGCGATCAAAGAAGACAAACATGTAAAGATGATGTTTAATAGGATCCAAAAAATGCCCCAAGTAAATGCTGCTGAGTTGTACGTAAGTTCGGAGCCGCTTGTAGAAGTTGATACTGAGGTGGTGCAACAAACAACTACGGCTTTACAATTTACAGCCCTAGATGATGGATGTACTACAATGGGAGGGTATACAATGGGAGGTTATACGCTCCCATCTCAAGATCATGTTGCCAATACTAGTGAACCCCTCCATCCTAGTGAGACACATTTAGTGGAGGAAGACAAAAACGAAGATCATGCCGCGAATGATGGTGAAAATATTGATGACGTGGATGAATACGAAGAGAGGATTGAGCGAGGCGACTTTGAGAACGATATGGATGACCATGAAGTTGTTCCCAATTTTGAAGAGGAAAATATGGAGTACCATGATGAAGGTGATGCAGATGATAATATTGGCATCCAGCATGATACAAATACGACTACTGCCTACAGACCTCCTGCTGACTCATTTTACGCAAATACTTGGGAAAATATGGTTGATCCTTCACGTTTTCAGATACCATTTGTTTCTACTTGGGAAGATGGGATGCATTTTCATAAAGGGTTGACTTTTGCAAACAAAGAGGCGGTGAAGCGTGCATTGATAATATACACAGCAAATGATAATAGAAATTTTATAATCCAGAGGTCGACCAAAACTAAATTGTGCGCTGCATGCATTGACGACAACTGCAAGTGGTACGTTAGGGCATTCATGAAGGTTAAACTTAATGGTCTATGGATGATCACGTCTTATGTGGGTCCACACACTTGTATACTCTTTGGCCTGCGAAAAGACGGTAAAATGATGAATTCTAATTTTGTTGCATTAGAAATTGTGGGAAAATTGCGACAAAATCAAACTGCTCATATACAAAATCTCTGGGACATCATACATACTAAGTATAAACATGAGCTTTCTTACTATAAAGTATGAGACGCAAAACAAAAGGCAATTGCTAAGATATTTGGGGATTGGGAGGAGTCTTACCAAAGGTTGCGAAAGTTGTTGTTGTTGGCATACTTGGATCAGGATTTGGGTACCCAGTACAATTATCACACCATACCTAGGCCATACAAGAATTCTGCATTACTGCGCTATGTATATTGGGCATTTGCTCCATGCATTGCTGCATTCCGATATTGTAGGCCAGTGATCAGTATTGATGGGACTCATTTGTATGGTAAATACAAAGGGGTTTTGATGATTGCAATGGCAACTGATGCCAACCAAAAGGTTTTGCCTCTTGCCTTTGCTGTTGTGGATAAGGAGTCAGAGGCTAGTTGGGGTGGTTTTTAGAGTGTCTCAGGGCTTCGATTGAGCATGTTATACCTGCCAACGACATTTGCATTATTTCTGACCGACATAAAGGTATCAAAAACGCCATTCGACAGTGGCCTAGAGGGAGGGACGGAACAAAACAGGTATATCACCGATATTGCCTTCGACATGTTGCTAGCAACTTCAACAGACGCTTTGATGACCCGATTCTAAAGGCATTGGCCTTGAAAGCTGGATATGCGACCCATAAAGCTAAATTTGAATCCATAATGCAAATCATTAAGGAGGCCGAGATTAATTTACTGAGGGGTGTAGACCCTACTGCTCGCCATGTTGCACGCTGTATGCCATACACATATTTAATCAGTGAGGATCTGGACAAATGGACCTAGTCACATGATGGTGGAAGACGTTACGGGGCAATGACAATCAATATCTCTGAGTGCTTTAATGGGGTACTTAAAGGTGCCCGCGGTTTGCCCATTGCGGCAATGGTTGAGTTCACTTGGTCCAAACTTGTTGCATATTTCCATGATCGACATAAAAAAATTACGGAAGATCTCTCTCGAGGTAAGGTGTGGAGTGATTATGCAATGGAGATCTATAACAAAAATGCGCAGAAAACCCCAAGCCACACTGTGAGGAATTTTAATCATGAAACTGGTGTATATCAAGTGCTTACCCCGTACAACAACCATAGAGGTGGAGGGGGAAACCACAGTCATGAAGTGCACGTATTTGATAGAATATGTGGTTGCGGAAAGTGGCAAAACTTGAAGATCCCTTGTTCACATGTAATTAAAGTTCTTCAAGGTCTGCACCTCGATGCGACCAGCTATATTGACCCATGTTACAGTTTGAACAATTTCATTCACACATATTCACATCATTTTGTGGTGCCAAAGTCAGAGTCATTGTGGAGGGACGTTCGCGGACCACGGTGGGTGCCTGACCCACAGCTATTGCGGGCCAAAGGTCGTCCTGTGGCCTCAAGAATAAGGAATGAAATGGACGAGGTACGACGAGAACGGGGAAGCCGGAGGGAAGATCCGGACTTGAGGGAGATTCAACCGAGGCAGCGATGTGGAGTGTGTCATCAAGAAGGGCATAACCGCAGAAGCTGTCCCAATTCCCGTGGGGCTTCGACAAGTGGTAGTGCTACAAACTAGGCAAGTGCCCTCATTGTTTTTATATAATATGCATACTATTTCATTTGGTTTTTGTTCTTTGCATTTGGAAACTAATGACTGTATTTTCATCTAATCAGGCGAGCGGAGACTCGATTGAAGCTTTCACAATGTATGTGGGACTTGTGGTTATCTTCTATATGGACAAGTGTTGAATGTTGTTGCTGAAAGTTGTGGTTATCTACAAGTGTTATTTTGTTTATTGCTGAATGTTGTTGCCGAATGTACACTATGTTAATTTCAGTTAGTTATTATCTTCTGTTGACAAGTTTATTGCCGAATGTTGTTGTAATTGAACTATTTGCTACCCATTGTACTCGTTACATTAGTTGCGTTGTAAAGCTGTTGCCTATAATGCCAGCAATGATATTACTTTCGCATTAGTAGCAACTACTTTGGCAACTATAATATGCCTATGAATAGTAACTGTTTTAATCCGGTTGTTTGGTTCTGATGTACTCTCCCTTTGATTGGTATCATATGCTTGCATCTAGTTGTTTACTGCCCATGTGATGTGTTCTGGATCTAGTTTACTGCTGCAGGGGAAGGGAAAACTAGTTCTGGTTTACTGCTGCAGGAGTAACTGCCAAAAAAAAAAAAAAAAAGGCTTGGCACTAGAAATCGAGTCTTTGAAACTCGATTTACATTGGATGGCATATACGTAAATAAAGACCAGTATGAAGCGAGTGAGAAGGAAATCGAGCCTTTGAAACTCGATTTCTGTGGAAATAAAGTTTCAAAGACTCGATTTCCACTATATTTTTGAGAACCCACTGAAGCAAAAATCGAGCCTTTTAAACTCGATTTCCTCTGAAGGGAGTGAGAAGGAAATCGAGCCTTTGAAACTCGATTTCTGTGGAAATAAAGTTTCATAGACTCGATTTCCACCATATTTTTGAGAAACCCACTAAAGCAAAAATCGAGCCTTTTAAACTCGATTTCCTCTGAAGGGATTGAAAAGGAAATCGAGCCTTTGAAACTCGATTTCCTGTGGAAATAAAGTTTCAAAGGCTCGATTTATACTGGCTTTTTTTTTTTTTCTCATTGTGCTAAAAGGAATTATTATTATTATTTTCCAAATTCGATAACTAATTCCCGAACACTATAAAATAACAAAAATGAAGCTAATCTTTAATGTTTAATTCCAACTTCTGGAATTAAATAGTTTAGTTTCAATTTTTAAATTTTTCCCTCTTACAAACCACCTTATATCATAGGCACGCTACTGGCCTTATACATGGCTTATTATCAACAGAAGAATCTAGATTTTTGTATAAATAAAATCATGCATATATTAATTGGAAGTTGGCCTAAGTTAAGTACTTGAATTGGATTGAAGGCTGATGTAACTCAAGAAGTTACAACATAAATAGCATAGGTATCTGAAAATTGTATCCATCATTTATTTGGAGACTCTTGCACCAATACAACAACAACATCACAGGCTATTAATTAGGTACACCAATACATTTTATGATAGCAAAAAAAAAGAGACCATAACTCTTTGAAGATGCCTCAAGACAGTTAACCACGAAATCAACGCCATATGTTGAAAGTGGTGCAAGTCTCCAGCGACCATACTCGTGCTGTGGAGGCATATCACCAAGTACTGCTTCACAACGCCGTTGAAGGCGATTACCCCACTCATCGATATGCACAGCATGTTTTCTCGTCCAATCAACACCGACCTTCCCCCTCAAATCAATGTCATGAAGCACTGTGTCAGTGTCAACATCGCGGGAATTTCTTGGATCATCCCAAATTGACGAACGACACGATCCGGTGTATGTTTTTCTACTAGGTGGAAACATACAAGCGGCACCGTTGCCGTCCACACGGCCCTCCCTGCAACGCACCACGGCGGAAGGTCCTCTAACTCAGCTTCATATGGCTGCCACACCACCTACAACAGCCATAAAACAAGTACACAACACATTAGACAACAATGTTTATAATTCAAAGCTCACCAAACCTATATCTTGTTCCTAAACATGTAAAACAATGCATTTTCATACCTGGGCTGGCAACATTGAAGCTATTTGCTAGCGATACCTGTCCCTGAAGATGTGGGCGGGCCTATTTTTCTTGTTTGGAATCCACAACCACCTACAATCAAGAACAATGGATCAATATCTACAACTTTCCTACTAAGATAATTCCAATGTTAAAACTATAATATAATCACATATAAATATTGAGATGTACGTTATAGATATTTACTTAATTAATAATATCACTAGAATAAGAAACAGTCCGTATAAAAAACAAAGCACGTTCAAGCCACATGACAGTCACAAAATTAGAGTATATTAACGTAATCATATATATTGAACCTCAGTTTAAAAATTTTATTATGTTCACATAAAAAATTGCTAGAAGCCTTTAAAATAAATAAATAAAATTAAGTTACATGATTGTGGGCTTAGGTAATGATCACATAATGTATATGACGTGCATGAGGTAGAAACTTACTTCAGGGACAATGAACCACGCACTGGAGGATCATAAGCACCCATTGGCGGGCCATGCTCAACTGCTGGACACAAATAGGGGAACCTAGCCCATGCCCAATAATGGACCAACAGTAAGCACCCACCAATCTGACTGGTGTCCTCGCTTGCCCTGCATAGCTCTTGGTACAACCATGCAAGGCAAGCACTTCCCCAACTGTACCTTCATGGGTTGCGAAGGTCTTCCAACTGCTGCACCCACATTAGATGCACCCTATCGCCGGATTTGTCCATGAAAATTGTGTCCCCCAGTAGTGCTAGGATGTAGCATCGTGCGTACTTATGCAGCTGATCCTCTTCAGCATTAGGTGGCAATGGATTAGCAACTTGCTCCAAAAGCCGGTTGATGAGAATCCTCTGGCCAGTAAGTTGCTTATGGTTGCCTTCATTTCTAGGTTGAAAGCCAAGGAAGTCCCGGCACACATCCACCCAAGTTTTCTGCGTGCTCCCTGTTATAGCGTCACTATCAACAGGAAGCCTGAGAAGAACCTCCACATCCTGCAATGTGATGGTGACCTCACCATGTGGCATGTGGAATGTGTGAGTCTCGGGCTGCCATCGCTCCACTAAGGTCGTTATCAGGCCATGGTCAATCTCTCTACCCGGGACCTAAAGGAGTCCCTCCAAACCAACTGCCTTGATGATGTTCCTGAGTCGGTCGTCAACCATTGGCTCTCGATTGGAGAACTCTGAACTACGGCTACGGCAGGTAACGGACCCTGGATCCTGCACAGAACAGAACCATGGATTAATATATGACAGCAAATGCATGTACATTAGTTAAATCTTTAGTGTTGTGTTTTACCTGCCCATTCCAAATAGCTTCGGACCGATGCTTCAACTGCTGTGACAACACCGACGTGTCAATGGGTCCAGGCTGTGTATAGTCAATCCGCCCAGCATTTGTAGCAGCCATACTACACAAGAAAGTAAAAGAAAGTCAATAATTGAAATAGAATCAAATAAAATATCCCAACACAGTAAATGCAGGCAATGCAAGAACTTAGCAAATAAAAAAAAAATAACACTACAACAATATTACATTAATAAACACTATCATTTCTGACATTATCAAATTTAGCATGAAGAAAGCCATCAAACTTTCTGTAACATGGATCCAATTAAACACTAAATCATCAACTTTAACAAAACCCTAACATCAACAATTTAATTTAACAAAGACCTAGTTAACAAACACTAACATCATCACTGCACAACAATGCATAGTTTGATTTTCTCCACTGTTTTAAATGTAGTATCTGTAAGCAACTTTTTACTCTATAATTAGTTGGTATTGGATTTTTAAGTCTTCCCCTATGTTTGTAATTTGATTGATTGCTTATAAAAGAATAAGCATTTGTATAGGGTCTTTTTTAGGCATACAATATGGTTTAGTGTGTAGTTGAAAGGATCATATCCTTTTACCTCTATAACAGTTGGTTTTCTGCTTGGATGAACTAACATTTGTTATTTGGGGCACAATTAAAATATTCTTCATCAATGAAATGAGTTCAATATTGAAATGAGTTCAATATCCAATCATGAAACCCTTGGTAAAAAGTGGATGAATCAAAATTTATCTGCGGCATGAAAACTAGGCTCAAAGAATCTACCATACAGAACAAAGCGCAAAACAAAACTGAAAAAATATAAAAAATCAAACCCACAAACCAAAATAGAAAAAAACATTGATTTTTCCCACTGTTTCTCGGCAACCAAACAGCGACTGAAGACAAAGCCACTCACCTTTCCTTTGAGTTTTGAGAGACGTGGTCTGAATCGAATGCTGTGGCTTTGTGAAATCTTTTGGCCAAGCGAAGGCGATCAATGTGGAGCTTGAGAGTGGAGACTGTGAGAGAACAGTGAAAGAGGAGAGGCTGCACGAGGGAGAGAGGAGAGGCTGTGCGAGGGAGAGAGGAGAGGCTGAGGTTCAGTGTGAGAGAGAGGGTGGGTGAGAGGGAGGAGTCTGCTCTTTGTCTCGGTGAGTGAGAGTGGAGAATGTTTACAGGTGAGAGGCGTTAAGTTTGAATAAACCCCAAATTGAAATCGAGTCTTAGAGACTCGGTTTCTGTTTTCCACGTGGACAACGTGGACCAACCACGTCAGACGTAGATAGCCACATCACCTAAATCGAGTCTCTAAGACTCGATTTCCACGTGGAGGTCACGTGGGCAAAACGCCACATCATTCTGGACAATTCGAGTCTCAGAGGCTCGATTTATAGCCCAAAATCGAGCCTCTGGCTATAAATCGAGCCTCTGAGACTCGAGACGCTAGTAAATTATATAGTTTAGAAACTGGGCCTGCTAACTATATAGTTGGAAACTGAGGGTTAATTTGCTATTTTCGCCTCCTTTTGTTGTTATATTGCTGTCGGGGTTATCCCCGTGTCTGTTTAATTTTTTATGATTCAACTCTTGTAATGGTCCACTGCTAAGAAACCCACAAGAATTCTTACAAAAAAAAAGAGATATAAAGTGAGACAATATATAATTTACAGGCATGCAATGATGCGAATATTAGAAACATTGCTAATTCTTTTCGAAATTTTTTTTTTCTGTTTTGTCACAAATATGATAAAATGAAAGACAGGTTGGATTTAAGATTGATTTTTCTCAAAAGCTTTGTCTAGAGGTGTGCTAAAAATGTATAAACCGAAAAACTAGTTGAAACCGACTGAATTGAGTCCAATTTTTTTATTTGGTTTCGGTATAGTTCGGTTTCGATTTGAATTTTTTGAAATCAAAATATTTTGGTTTCATTTTTTGGTGCTAGATCTTTTCACCCGAAACCGATATATATATAAGTTCAAGTTACACTTTTTTTAAACCATTGGATTTAAGTAGATCTAACGGTTAAAAAAAACTATAATTATTACAAATATTCTGATTAGAATCTAATTAATTATCCTTATTTATTACCTTCTAAACATATCTCTAAACCCAAAAAAAGTTTGACTTTTGACTCTCTCTCATTTGCGTTTCTCTCTCACTGTTTTTCTCTATTTCTCCTCAACCACGTCCACAGGTTGCTGGTAGAAAAAAAAAAAGAATAAATGAGGACGTTTTACATTAACAAGTTGCAGAGCGAAATGGGGACGTTGACAACCATATATGAAATATCGTCCACTCAAGGTTTTCTTTACATATCAGTAGAGCAATGTTTTGTCGTGTACACAAATATTGTTTTGGGGGTCCTTCTCTTTGCACAGAGATGGAGGAAAGGGATATACTTCTATCTTGTATTATCTTGTAGTCGGCCATTGTGAATATACAATTTCCACTTCAAGTTGAAGTTGAATGGTTTCTCTTCCACTGAAGTAGGGAAAACCAAATGCATGAGACTACAAGACATGTTAGTCTGATATATGGATTCAAGTTTGTTTGATGATAAAGTCTAGAAATATTTTTTACTTTAGGCTTTCAATTAATTATTCAACGAGTTGGAAACCATCTTTGCCCTTTTCCTCCAATCCAGCTGGCTATCAATCTAACCCAATTATAGCTAATTCCTCCTTTTAAAATGTAAAAAAATATTCATCTACCCCTTTTCTGCTTTATATACTTGTTAATGAGTGGGATTTTTTTTTTCAGTGAGACTACATTATTGGTCCTGAAGTTTTCCCTGTGTGCGCAATTGGTCCCTCAAGTTTGAAGCAAGTACAATTAGTCTCTTAAGTTTTAAAACTGAGTTGTATTGGTCATTTTATTAACTGTTGTTAATGGTGTTACTTACCTAACGGAACTATGACTTGGCATTTTTTTAAATGATGTGGCATGTTTTTAATTAAAAATTTAAAAAAAAATTCCACGTTAGATGAAATTGAAAAATCATATTGACTGGATTAAAAACAAATTTGATATTTGTTTAACAAAGACACAACGAAGAGAGAGAAGGGGAAGCGAGAGATTGATAGCCACAAGAACTCAAATGGAATTTTCATCACAAGATCTTTTTTTATAATAAAAAAAAAATCAAATCTGGAAAACCACTCCGCTAACTAATAGTCCATCTCCTTCACCACAAATTCGTTGGGCTTGTGTGTTATCAATTTAGCCAAGACTTACTCTTAAGTGATTTTACCCTCTCTCAGACGTTACTCTTTCTTTCTTTTTCCCTCTCTCTCAGATCAACAGAAAATGTTTGCTTCCCATACGTTTTGATTTTTTTCATTTTTTGTGAAGCAAATGGGTATCGCATTTGCAAACGTTCTCCCTTTCTCTCAGATCGGCAGTGTTGTGGATTCGGTGGTTTGCTCTCTTTCTCCCTCTCTATAAGATCGGTGGCTTGGTTTTGTTCCGTGGAGATCGGTGGTGCTATGGTGGTGGGTTTGGTATGGGTATTTTGCGTGGTGGGTCTATGGTGGTCTGTGGTGGTGCTGGTTTACTGGGTCTATGATTTATTTTTTTTGGTTGTGGGTTTACTAGTGGTGGTGGAGTGGGGTTGCTGGGGTTTCCTTTTTTGCTTTGATTTTTTGTTGTGGGTATTGTTGCTGATTTATGGGTAGCTGATAGTGGTTGCTTTTGATTTGTGGCTGATTTTTTGTTGTGGGATGTGTGGGTTTGATGGTGGTGGTGGTGGGGATGGGTTCGCTGTGGTGTTGGTGGCTATGGTTTTTGGTCGAATTTGGGGTCTATAGGTCATATTTGGGTGGTTTGGATTAGATTTGGTGGCGTTTGGGTGGTTGAGTGTGGCTGAGTTTTGGTGGAAGGTGTTGACTGTTGATAGGAATTTAAAATATCATATTTGTTTTTAATCCAGTCAATATGATTTTTCAATTTCATCTAATGTGAAAACCTTTTTTTTTTTTAATTTTTAACTAAAAACATGCCACATCATTTAAAAAAATGCCAAGTTATTGTTCCGTTAGCCACGTAAGTAACACCATTAACAACAGTTAGTAAAATGACCAATACAACTCAGTTTTAAAACTTAAGGGACTAATTGTGCTCGCTTCAAACTTGAGGGGCCAATTGCACACATAGGGTAAACTTTAGGGACCAATAATGTAGTTTCGCCTTTTTTTTTTTTTTTGTTGGCAACCTGTGGAGGTGGTGGAGGAGAGGGAGAAAGACGTAAATAAGAGAGAGAGTCAGAAGTCAAACTTTTTTTGGGTTTAGAGATAGGTTTAGAAGGTAATAAATGAGGGTAATTAATTAGATTCTAATCATAATATTTGTAATAATCATAATTTTTTTTAACCGTTGGATCTAGTTAAATCCACTGGTTTAAAAAATGTGTAACTCTTTATGTTGAACCTATCTCATTTATGTATATTTAAAACATAATAGAGTGAGTAGCTTAGTGGAATGACACGCGTGTTTCGACCTCTTAATCACAAGTTTGAGCATTGATTCTTATTTTTCTCATTTCTTGCAACACCGATTCTCTCTCTTGGTTTTTTGCTATGGTTATGTCTTCTTGATTTTGCTTCTTCCAACATTGATTCTCTCTCTATAACTGCTACTTTTTGTTGTAGCTGGTGGCTTAATCTTAGTTTGTGTTTTATGTTTTTGGCTATGTTGTTCTGTATTTTGTGTTGAAAACAAGGTATGTGTTGGTTTTGCTTTTCTTATTAGTTGTTGTACTACGATTGTGTTTCAATTATATATCTGTTTGATGATTTTTTTTAATTGCTTTTGTTTCTCACATCCCAAACACTGAAACCTGATCGAACGGAACCGAAATTGAATGCAATTAGTCTGTTCGGCATCCCTTCCTTACAAATTGGTTTCGGTGCTCAAAAATTAAAACTGAATTTTTCGGTTTGATGTAAAAATTGCATTCAACACCGATCGATTACACCCCTAGCTTTGTCTTTAATTGAGGGTGAAAGAATTATATACGAAATATAAGGAAATATAAAGAAAAGTTATGTAAATTAATTTATAGCATCCTTTTATTAAGGACTTTAAGAGCATGTAATTTTAGTTTTACAAATTTGATCTTACAACTAGAATTTTATAATGTATAGAGGTACTCTCTTCTACTCTCAGAGAGAGAGAGAGAGAGAGAGAGAGAGAGAGAGAGAGAGAGGTTTGTAGTGGACTGAAATGGGCTAACGTGAATTGAAGTGGACCGAAATGGATTGAAATTTACGTTGATGTAGCTTAACAGGAATATAGCAACAATTTCGCTAATAAACTAAAATAGACTAAAGTGAGCTGAATAGACTAAAATGAACAAAAATATTATGTTGATGTGGCTCAACAAGAATGTAGCAGCAATAAATGTTACAAGTGGTCATTTAAAATTTAAAATACCACCTAATGAATAGGGAAAATTTTCTAACCTAATTTAGAAAAGAAAACTTTTTTCCTTTTCAAAATTAAATAAAGCCTCAAATAACATTCCACCTTTATCCATATGGTTTGCTTTTGAGATTTGGTTCCACAAACTTACTATTTTTAATTGTCATATTATAATTAGTCTTAAAAGTACTATAGCTTAATAAATTTTTTTTATCAAATTGCAATTTTTTACCATTGTTTCATTAAATATTTTTACCATTATTTTGTTAAATACTTGTAACAATTTGTTTGGATGAGCTTATTTCTACGTTAAAAAAAGAAGAAGAAGAGAGAATGAACAACTTTGTTATGCATCATATTCTTCAAGGTATAGTTAAAATTGTATCTCTAAACTTGTATCTAGGAAAGAAAAACATTTTTCAATATACATTTATATATTTAATCTTCAATTTACATAATAATAATCAAAGTAAATTTATCCACAATCATAAATTTTTGAGTAAAAAAAAAAAAAAAAAAAAAGCAATATAAGAACACTCAAGAGCTTATTCCATTTGTCAAGAGCTTTATAGAACAAACATTTAAATTTACCTCATTATAACTATCAAAATATATATATATTTTTTTTAAGTTTTTTTTTAAAAACGTATTCCGTTCCTGGTGAAGACAAGAATGCAGGTGCAGCCAAACAAAAAATGAATCTTTCAGAAAACCCCAACACGACTTCATCTCATGACCAGAGTGGAAGGTTGAGAACTTTGAGACTTCGAGAAAAAAGAAAGAGATAGAGACACAGCACAGCTCACGCAGAAGAAGAAGAAAGCTCCCGAAAGATCCGAAGCGCCCATATATATATATATATCACCGTAACTCTCAACCCTTGTTGTCATGCGAAATCGCCTTCGTCCTCACTCTCTCACACTCTCTAATGGCTAATCTCAACCTCACCACCGATTCCCCTCTCTCTCGTCGCATTGTTCGTGCCTTCCTCAACTTCCTCAACTCAGGTCCCCTCTCTCTCTCTCTCCCTCTATATATACATATATATATTTAGCCTCTTTAATTACAGCTTTTTTGTGCTACTACTTGTCAAATGGAATTGCATTTTCATTTTTGTGTGTATTTGCATTTTTATTAATTTTAATGATTTAGTGCCAGTATGTGCGGAATCATCATTCTAAATAAGTTAGCAAAAATTAGGTCATAAAAAAATTTGATTTTGATTGTCAAATTGTGTATACCTAATGCCCACAATCAAATTTATTTTGTTTACCATTTCTTTCTTGCGACTACTTTTTTGCTTTCCATTTCGTCTTTCAGATTAGAGGGTTTTGTTTTGTTTTGTTTTTTTTTTTTTGGTATGGTTATTATTTCTCTGTTGGGTAAATGGCATTATTGATACACACTATTTTGTTATGAGAGACTATGTTTTTGTGCTTTTTGTTTATATATATAAATTTTATCTTTAAGTAATGTTACACCACTTAATAAACTTTTATTGGATCAATAATTTGGAAATCGTACTGTTAGATTGTATGTTCTCTATGATCTTAACACCTATGCCAAATTTTGCACGAATCAGATGTTATTTACTGTTTGATCTATAAACTCTTTTTTTATACATAATTTCAAGAGAAATGCTATGTACACAACACTCTCACAACAAATCCTAAGTGACAGGTTTGTGGTTGTTATGGGTGGGCAAAAAAGTAATTCAAATTAGAACCAATAACAACTTATCACCTATGATTTGTTGTGAAGGTGTTGTGAAAATGTTGTGGATGTAATACCTCGCTAATTTTAAATTACAAAAACTTAAATTTTAATATTAGTTTGATGATATAATTATTGATCTTCTATCGTCTTAAAATTTTGCAAGCAATAGAGAATATAAGAAGAAAAAGTAATCTAACAGTGGATATGTCAAAATTTGCATCTAATAAAAAAATATTAAGTAGTGTCATATTGCTTAAAGTTACATTAGGTGTGTGTATATATATATATATATATATATATATATATATATATATATATATATAGGTTTTAAGTTTTGGCTTTTATATTCCGTTTTTGATGGTGGTATGTCTTCTCTAGGACAGTTGAACCTGCTCCGGGTGTTGATGTTGAAGGTCTTGAAGTTGCGACGGAATGTTTGACAGAGGCGTTTAAGCTTGATTCATCTTCTGTCAATGATCATACAAATCCCGATTCGTTGGTCGACATATTCCGTTCATTGGAAAGAACCGAGAATCAGGAAATCATAACTGATTCTGCTCATGGGGCTATCTCAGGGGACGCTCCCAGTTCGTCCTCTGCTCAGAATGCCGCTAATGCTAAGCTTACAGAGGTATCAAACCCTCTGGTTTGTTCTCCCTCATTTGTATGTAAAACCACATGCATCGTTGGGCTAGTTACCATATCAACTTCATGGTTTGACCTTAGTTTGACACTAAGGTGTAGTTCCTCTTACACCTAGTCATATCATCACCTTCCACACACAAAAAATCTGTCGCCCACATACAAACATTCCTCTTAAGATTTATACTTACTATTAGAAACAGAAAAAATGAGAATTAGGAAGTGGGAAGCAGAACCTGATTCAGAGAGAGAGAGAGAGAGGGCAGATTTGGAGGGCCCAGGCGGTCGAACTTGGTTTGAATGGTGGATTTGAGCGTCAGCCGCCACAAATTTTTACATATGAAAAGTGACTACGTGGCTAAATGTTATTTGAGAGTGTAAAAAAGAAGCCAGATATTTATTGAATTTGTTCTTTAATAAAATGTGATTTTTGCTGAACTGCTAGGGTTAGGATATCTGTAGTACATGCATTACACTTACAAGAATAAAACTTTCATAAGATAAGTACTGATTTTTGTTATATGTAAATGTAATCACATCTTAACGCAATGCGCTTGGACTTCTAATATTCTAATATGTTTTTGATTTGAGGAAAATATTATGGACTCTGATTTGGTAAATTATTAACCAGTCTAATATTCAACAAAATACTGTTACATAAGTTTTTCTATTGGTACTTGGTTTGAAGCATGCATATTATAGAGCCAACCCTAAGTAAATACATCCATCAAATGGTTGCCTGTTTCATTATAGTTTTCATAGGTTTTGTAGATAACATTTACTTCATACATATGATTGTTGGGGGTTTGAATTACTGTCATATGAATGTTTACCTGTGCTTAATTTTACTTATGCATGATGTTGTGATATTAAAATGTGTCTTTTTCAATGATCTTGATGCTTTTACTTTGTTCTATGTAATCTGAGATTTATAAATTTGATTGTGCTACATTGTTGCCTACATTTGAAATTAATTATGCTGCAGTTCTTTTAGGCTACTTTGTGTTCATTATTGTGTGCATGAAGTAATCTATTCCCTTAATTAAAAACCATTACCTGTTAGCAAAAAAAGAAATTAATTATGTCACAGTTATTATATCTTATGCTTCTTGAATTTGAGCTGTGTCTCTTTTTCATGTTTCAACCTTAGCAGGCTGATGATTGGATGGGGAAACCTCAAGTATCTGGTAGGGTAATGTTTCCCTTGTTTAGGTGCTGAAATTGTTTCTTTCTAGGTTTATCTTTCTCTTACTGTGTATCCTTCTCATTGCCATCTTTTAAGCAGAGACTTTGTTATAAAATTAGATGCTGAATTTATTCTGTTTTTGTAAACCAGAACAATCAACACTATGAAACCCCTTTAGAAAAAACTGTGTTGCTCTATAATGCCTTTTTATCAGCCTAGCTTCTTCAAGCTCTAAAGCACATTATTTTACTGAATATTTTTTGCAGTGTCATCTAACTGATTTTTTTTTTATGTGTATGCAAAGTAGAATGTATCTGAAAATGAAAGACATAATTGCAGAGTGCCTTTTTTTTATTTATACCAAAAACTATATATTGACATTTATGGTTTGATGTAAAATTTTGAAGACTTTTGGGAAACTAGTGGGGATTAATTAAGATCTATGAACCAAAATATATATATATATATATATATATATGTGTGTGTGTGTGTGTGTGTGTGTGTGTGTGTCCCTGCATTTGTAGAAAACAGACATCTATGACTATCTATATTCTGCAGAAATTATATATATAATATTATATTGGCAAATTTGGTTAAATTCATTCACACCTGATAGAAATATGATTTTTCATTATTATCTTGAAGGTAAAGGGTAGCTTATGATAATGGTCAAAAAGTTAAAATGAATAAAAATGGCTTGGTGATGCTATTGTTGCATAGGGTTGGTATGATTTGGGAAAACTGCACAAATAATCTATGATAATCAGAATAATTTAATGTTCTTGGATCATTCTTTTGAGAATAGTCAGACGGTGCCAGAGTTGAGTTTGTAAAATTTGATGCGATGATTTTCATTTACTACTCTAGAACTTAAAAAGGAGCTTAGCATGTGTGCGTGAATGATAGACTAACCAAGTGGCTCTTTCTTGAACTTGGTCATAAACAAATCTTCTTTTCCTCACCAATCACAAACGTTTCCTCATTCTTCTCATATATCATTGTAATGGCTTTAATGCTAGGTTTTGGAAAAGACATTTCTTCTTTCTTTTCATTCTTGTACATATAATTCTGCTTTAAAGGGTAGTGCTTAACTAATAAGTATAATATTGAGGAAAAGGATCCTGAAAATACCTTTATATAAAAAAAAAAAAAAAATCTGAAAACGTTCTAACAGACTGTATGGTCCACATTATGCTTAGATGTCACGTCCCACTGCTGGGCTCAGTCATACTCAAATTAAAGTTTGATCCAGCAGACATAACCTGGCTGGGTGTTGCTTGTACTAATAACAGAATGGTCTTTGAATCAAATGGCTTCTCCTTCCTTTATAAACAACAGATGAATGTCCAGTCTTGGATTCAATTATGTATGAGTGTGTGAGTAATTGAGTTTTATTTACCTTTTAAAAAAAAAAGAAATTGCTCAAAGTGTATCCTGCCAATTAAGAAATTTCTTAAAATTTTGTTAGAAATACATTTGTAGTAATGATCTCAAGTGTTAAGATTTTATTCTGTAATGGGATTGAGAAAAATGTTTTAGAAGTTTTGGGCTAACAGATTTTTATTGACTTTGTTGTTGGCAGGAGTGTCTAAGGATGAACTTTTTGGACAATTCTTTGCAGCGCTTGAGAAAATTCACTTTGTCAGAACCATGCCTGATGGGAATGATGACCCAGTCCAATTGGAGAAAGCAACTCGTTTATTTCATGATGCCCTAATTGTATGATTCATTCTCCTGTGTGTGTGTGTGTGTGTGCTGCACCCCATAAATGATGGATTTGATGGTTAGTTGCATGAGAATATTTTTATGAATTTATTATCCTTGGCAATGGAATACAGTTTCATTTTGCCACATGGTAACTTTAATGTTTGTCATATGCTTGCCTCATGTAGTATCTCCTAAAACTGTTCATGCTTCGCACATGCCAATGACAACCTAAAGTGGTATTGCACTAAATTTAGATGGCTGAAATATATTAGATCATACTAAAAAATATCCTGGTCCCTCTCTCTTAAGACGTTCAAAAGGACATAATAGGTGAAGTCCTATTTTTCAGTTCTTTGGGGTGGTGATGGTGGGGCCTTAAACCATTTGAACCCAATTTTACACATGATGGATAACTGTATGGTTATCTAACCTGCAGTGAGTATAGTTTCTGAGACCAATGGCTAAACAAATAAGGTGATGTGTGCTGTTTGCCATCTATATTAATCCCCCTTCTGTTTGATGCATTTGTGCTGTTTAGTGAATTGGAAATATCATGACATGATTGCCAATATCCTTTTTTCTTGTGTTGCAAAGTCCTGTAGCCATCTGGTTACGTAATTTGCACATTGCTTTTTGTTCAACCTATTGCTCTCTTCGTCCATTATGATCCATTTGTTAGTTTTGTATCCAAAAATAGTTAGTGACATTTGCATTTTGGGTTTCTAAATTATTTGGTATAAATATTGCACATAAACCATGTAATTTTTAAGTTTCAAATTCTTTGTATTATTTTTCCTTGTCAATCCTTTTCTAACAAACATATTTTCTCTGCCACATTAGGAAATGGAAAGATCTGGATGCAAGATATATAATATAGACAACCTGGCTGAGACGTTAAAATCACAAGGTATTCTTAAGTGTGTTAGCCTTTGGTTGTGTTTGCTGTTGCTGTTCTTCTTTTATGCTTGTAGCTTCATGTTCACGAGGAATTTTAAGTTTTTCCCCATTGTTACTTATCCTTCTCAATGTGATATATGGCATGAAAAATATGCCTTTAAATATCTGTATGTACCTTAATGAATGCCAATATGTGTATGCTTTTTTACCTTGGGTCCACCAATCCTATTGCTCTTCGTGCAATATGTTTTTAACGATATCTATATTCTCTGGTTAAGCTATGCACTAGCTGATTTTATTATGTAAAATTGCCTGTGTGTTTAGGTAACAGGGCGATGCAGTCAAAGCTATACTCCGATGCAATTGAGTTGTATAATTGCGCCATTGCACTTTGTGAAAATAATGCTGTTTACTACTGTAACAGGTGCACTACTATCGTGTACATTTTGTTAATCCTTTGTTTATTTTAGTTATGTGAATTCTAGTATTAATCTGGTGGGGTGGCTCTATATGTTGACTTCTCAAATAAAATGGCTTGGGGTATGTGTGTGTGTGAGGATAAACTATGAAATTTTTATAAAGTGGATAAGACTGCCTACAACGACTCAAAAGAGGCTGCTTATAATAGCTTGTAGTAACCCTAAAATCCCAGCCTTTCATCTTACATTTTTTTTTTTGATAAGTAATCCGAATGCTTTTATAAATGATAGAAAGAAAGTCATACAAGAAGTTCATGATGATGAACAATAAGAAAAAAACTACTAGGATGAAGGGAGGACAAAAACTCAGAGAGAGAAGAGCAATTAGTAAACCCCCAACAACGAGACCACTCTAAGAGACTACACTGGCATAAAAGATTTAACTCAACTAAGGTCTTCTCTTTGTCCTCAAAGGAACGACGATTTCGTTCCAACCACACAATCCACATTAAGCACCCTGGAACCAAGTTCCATATGTCCGACTTATCCTTTCCATGCCACTGATGCCAGCAAGATATCAAATCCGCCACCGATCCTGGCATAACCCAAAGAATTCCAAAGGCCTGAAGCATACAAGACCATAGGGAATGAGTAACAGGACAATGCAGAAGAAGATGGTTAACCGACTCCCCATCCTTGCAACACAAACAACACCTATTAACCAAAGGCCGACCCTTAAGCATAAGGTTGTCCAAGGTGAGGATCCAACCATGAGCAGCATACCACAAAAAGAACGCCACGCGCTTAGGGATCTTAGGTTTCCAAATCCCCTTCCAAGGAAGCCAAGAATTCGAAGCACCCCGGATCACGAGGTAGTAAGACCGAGTGTCAAACATACCATCCCCTTTAAGCCGCCAGTAAAGGGTATCTCTCCTACTACCCTGTGGAATACGAGATTGGATAAGCCGGAGAAGAGAATACGAAGCAGCCAACTCCCAATCTTCAAAAGCTCTATAAAACGTTAAATTCCACACTCTAACAGTACCCCCTTCTGGAATCCACAAAACCTCAGAGATATAGGCATCCTTGACCGCTGAACACACATAAAGCTCAGGATAGAGAACTTTTAGAGTAACTTCACCAATCCACCTGTCATGCCAAAAACGGATACGAGTGCCTTCCCCCACTACAAAAGAAAGATGCTTAGAAAAGTTCTCCCAACCTTCGTTAATGCTTCTCCAAAGGCAGCACCCATGGGACCTCCTACAATCCCTAGTCCTCCACCCCCCTTGATCCTCGCCATATTTTGTAGAGATAACACGACGCCACAGGTGGGTATCTTCATGGCCATATCTCCACAGCCACTTCCCTAATAAAGCCTGATTAAACGGCACCACCTTTCTTAACCCCAATCCACCCATCTCAACGGGTAAACACACCTTCTCCCATGCCACCAAAGTCACACACTTGTAACATTAGCTTTTAAAATATTAAAGACAATAATAAAATAAACATAACATAGAAATAAAGACTAGCCTTTCATCTTTACTTTAATTTATTATGCATAGAAATAAAGACGACTCTATATATGCGCACGCCCTTTTTTTTACATATAATTTTTAAAGACAAGGGGACCCGCTATCTTCTTTGTTGTTTCTGTTTATGATGGAGGTTTTCAGTAAGATGATGAAAAGAGTTGAAGCTGCTGGTTTACTTCGAGGTTTCAGGGCAGATGGTAGAAGGGGTGAAGGGGTATGTGTCTCACATCTTTTGTTTGCGGATGATACGATTCTATTTTGTGATGCAGATGAGGAGCAAATTCTGCATGTTCGGATGCTCCTTCTTTGTTTCCAGGCTGTGACAAGATTTAAGGTTAATGCTTTGAAGAGTGAGATGGTTCCCATTGGGGAGGTTCCTAATATTCATGTCTTGGCAGAGATCTTGGGTTGCCGGATTAGGTATGCCACTAGGGGCATCTCACAAGTCTCCTACTATTTGGAATCCTATATTGGAGAAAATTGAGCGTAAGTTGGCTGGTTGGAAGAAGATGTATTTATCAAAAGGTGGAATGCTGACATTGCTTAAGAGTACATTATCTAGTCTTCCGACTTACTTTTTATCTCTTTTTAGAATCCCTACGCATGTCGCTAATAAAATTGAGAGGTTGCAAAGGGATTTTTTGTGGAGGGACTCCAAGACACGTCTGGTGGGCTGGGATAAGGTGTGTGCACCATTGGAAAATGGTGGGTTAGGAGTAAGGAAATTAACTACTTTTAATAAAGCCTTACTAGGAAAATGGGTATGACGGTTTGGGATTGAGGAGACAAGGCTTTGGAGAAGGGTAGTAGCTCTAAAGTTTGGGGAAGAATGGGGGGGTTGGACTTCCAAGCTAGATAGAGGGGTACATGGGTGTGGTTTGTGGAGAAGTATCCGAATGAGCTGGGAAGTTTTTAGTAAAACTATTTGGTTTGAGGTAGGGGTGGGGGATAGAGTGAAGCTTTGGACAGATCAATGGTGTGGGGATTCTCCACTTAATTTGACTTATCCGGTTGTGTATGGGATTGCCTCCAATAAAGGGGCATCAGTGGCTTCTTCTATTGAACGGTTGGGGATCGAGGAACGACGAAGCTGGGATGTTCGTCTCATTTAGAGACCAAATGATTGGGAAATGGGTGATGTGGATGCTTCTCTTCGTACTTTGGGCTCTAATTTACCTCCATCTGAGAATGGAGACTGTATGCTATGGAAGTTGACGAAGAATGGAGATTTTGATATCCGCTCATTTTATAATAAGTTAAGAGGACCCGTGCCCATTATATTTCCTTGGAAAAGTGTTTGGAAGGTTAAGGCCCCTCGGCGTGTTTCTTTCTTTGTGTGGACTGCAGTATGGGATAAAATCCTTACAGGTGACAATTTGAGGGGTAGAGGGATAGACTTTGTTGACTGGTGCATTATGTGTCGTTGTAATGGGGAAACGGTGGGTCATTTTCTATTGCATTGTAGTAAGGCTTATCGGTTGTGGAGTTTGGTGTTTAGATCTTTTGGAATTTCTTGGGTCTTGCCAAGATTAGTTGAGGATACTCTCTTTAGTTGGTGGGATTGGCTTGGGAAGCATTTGTCTAGTATTTGGAATTTAGCTCCGCTATGCTTAATGTGGTGCTTGTGGAGGGAGAGAAATTGGAGGATGTTTGAGGACATGGAAATTGGAAAGTTCCGATGATCAATTATTGGCCTCTTTTAGTGGCTCCCTTTTTTATTGGTCTAGGGCTTAGGGACTCACCTCTAGTGATTCTCTCCCTATGTTCCTTAGCTCCCTTCTTTGTAATTAGTATCTTTTCTTTCTGTTTTTTTTTTTCATCTTTTTCTGTACTTGTTAACTTTGCCTTATGCTTTGCTTTTCTGTATGAGGTAGTATTTTTGAATATACATCTTTTTTATTTATCAAAAAAAAAAATACAGAATAATATTTGACACTTTGTCATGCATATGCGCTGGTTAGCTGCCACACCAATTAGTGTTATCTATAAATTCCAATTTTCTGCCTTATGATGTGGATACCTTACTACGGAAAGGTATCTCAGGTGGTGAGGGAAGGTTGGTGAAGGGACTAAACATAAAACTAACCTAAATGCTGAGTACACAATGTTACTCAGATTATATACAAGGCCAGAGTGATGGTGATAACTTGCTAAAGTCTTAAGTGAACC
The DNA here is from genome assembly GCF_040712315.1 of Castanea sativa. Classification (NCBI taxonomy): domain Eukaryota; kingdom Viridiplantae; phylum Streptophyta; class Magnoliopsida; order Fagales; family Fagaceae; genus Castanea; species Castanea sativa. The sequence continues at coordinate 30,539,426 of NC_134024.1, read as the reverse complement.
ATGAGAAAAATAAACGTCTAAATGCAAATTAGAATTAATGATTATAAACGCCACCTTTCATGTTAAGGCAGAAAACTTGACCCCACATCTTCACACACACACACACACTCCCACGCAGACAGGCATAGTTTGGGGCCAAGCTCTATATGTATTGTTAGGTTTCACGTGTCTCAAATATAAAAAAAGAAAAAGAGAGAGGACATTTTATGTCCAGTCAGTGACATTTAGCTTGAGCTCTTCTTCAAATACGTGAAGGAAAAAAAATTTATGTTTTAAGTGGGCATTCCTTGCTTGTCAAACGTTAACATTTTTACCTCATTGCAGCAATTTCAACACAATTAGACTTTTTTTTTCTTTACATTTTTAGACTTTGATTCATTAACTTGATGTGTGTAATTCAGGGCAGCTGCTTACACTCAGATCCACAAATATACTGAAGCGATCAGGGACTGTGTTAAATCCATTGAAATTAATCCAAACTATAGCAAGGCATACAGTCGTCTGGGGTTAGCTTATTATGCACAAGGGAACTACAGTGATGCCATTAACAAGGGATTTAAGAAAGGTTGGTTGCAGATTAAGTTCTCAAGTGCCCTTATTTGTTCTCTTCATCTAGTGTCAATGCAAATTACTTATTCTGTTCATGCCTTCATCAGTTTCTTTTTTCCCCATCCATCTCTTTTGGAAGAAAACAGAAGTTGGATTGATACTTAGGACATTTGTATGCTTGCATGCTACTGTATTAGTTGGTAAAGATGTTCACCTCCTGGGGGATTTGAATATTATTGGTCCTTGGCATTTTTGCTTGGGATTGGCACATGGTTAGCGGAGTTGTGAACTCTGGAACATGGAAAAGCATCATTATTAATTGTTTAGTGAGTCATTCCACGGCCATTAACCCTCTATTGTGGTCATGTCTTGCACATTTTGAATTCAAAAGATTCATATGCTTTTTGTTGTTCTTCTTCTTCCCCTTCCTCCCTTAACCCCTTAATTGGTAAACGTCTGTTTCTGTATACCATGTCAATTACAGTTAAAGAAAGTGTTTCTTTCACCATATAAATTAAGATCTTGTTATTAAATCAAGGACTAATCCATCATTGGGTTTGGGCTCCACTTGCATACAATGGTGCAATCATTTAGAGATCCAAACTCTTCAATAAATCTACAAATTGTAAGAGGTGAGTCCAAAGGGCTCTTCTTTATCCATAAAAACGGTGGACAACTTCCAAATTTTGCTTGAATATGTCTTTATCCATCTCCTTCACTGTCCCGTTGCTATGGATCTATGGTCTATGGTTTTGGGCTTATTTGGTGTTTTTTGGGTTATGCCAAATTCTGTTTTGGGGCTGTTAGGGTGTTGGCAAGGCAGCTTTGGTCGTCATCGAAATGGTTTTATATGGTCCATTGTTCCCCATGCCTTAATTTGGTGTCTTTGGAGGGAGAGAAATAGTCGTTGTTTTGAAGATTTTGAGAGATCTATTCCGGACCTCAAGCTCCTCTTTTTTAGAACTTTGTTAGATTGGTTGTTTACTTTGCAAAACCAATCATTTCCTTCTTTTATTGATTTCCTAGATTCTTGCAATTTTTGTATTTGATTTGTTGTTCCTTTGTTCACGCCCTGTGTACTAGGGTGCTTCCTTCGTTTTTGGTATCAATATATCTTATTACTTATCAAAAAAAAAAAAGTAAATAACTTGCTTGTATGAGATAAAACAATATACACTTTTTTTAAAACAAAAATAGAGAAACAAATTTACATATTCCTTATTTTATAATCTCTAGTGATGCATTCCTTTATGAGTTAGTTGGACACCCACCTGGTGGTTTTGAACCCTTTACCTCACCCTCCACCTACACTTGTGAGAGGAGGAGGTGCCATTTGAGCTAGGGCTCTTGGGTCTCTCTAGGGTTACAGTTGAGGCAAGTTATATTCATGCTTGGTTTGGCCATGCTTCATTTGTGTTTGTGCTTGACTCAAGCACAGGTGTCTCTGATTGAGTTTAGCTTGAAAGGGGCTTTAAATGCTTAAGCTTGACTTCAATAAGCTTGATTAGATAATCTTTCTCTTCAATTGCACTCTCTCTCATATGCTTTCATTCTTCAACTCTCTCTCTCTCTCTCTCTCTCTCTCCCTCTTTCTGTCTTTTTTTCCTCTTCTGTCGTAATATCAAAGAAATATCTTAACATGACTGAATTTTCCTCCGCAACAGTTTGGAAGAAAGTTCTTCTAACCCCCTACATGGCAACTCAAATTAGTATCCTTGGGTACTACTAGTCACATGACATATTTATAAATCATGTGACTTTTTTAGATGACTCATCAAACCACCTATCAAAAAAAAAAAAAAAAGACTCTTCAAGTCATCTAAACAAAATACAGTGGATGGTCTTGTGAACGCCACATTATGGTTTGGTGGAGATTCCCCAACCTCCTTGGAGGAAAACTTTGTCCTTAACAGCACGCGGCAACTAACATGAAAGGGGAGGGCTGCAATTAGGAATAATTAAATTATTATTAAATTAAACTTGTTAGGCCCAAAATCAACACGAATGTATAGCATGTACTAAAACAAACTATGTGGCCTATTTATTTCCCTAGTAACTGGGCCTAATCAAGCATTTTTGTGAGTCATGTTTGCAAGCCTGTTTACTAATCAAAATTGATTCAAGCTTTATACCATATGAGTTTGACTATATCAGTTAGTCCTTAAATTGGCTTAAGAATTCTTTAATCTTTTGAATTTTAGATGCGAGTTTTGTTTTAGGGTGTTTCTCTATCTTGTATACGACGATTGGGCCCCTTATTACACTATTTTTTAGAATTTTGTTACTTATAAAAAAACTTGTTTCACTAATTTACTTAGCAGTGCCATCAAGTTGCAAGGCTCTTAGCCATATGACACTCCCTATCTCTCATGTAGGGTGTTGGTAATCCATCGAGTAGTCTAGGGGTGTGTTTGTTTGGAGGTGAAACAGGGTGGGTGGAAAACTTTGGAGAGAAAATGGAAAAGAAAACTTTGTTCGAGTGTGTTTGGTTGGGTAGGAAGGAAAATAAATGGTAGGGTCTAGGTGTTTTTTTCCTGGACCCACCAAAATGTTCTCTCCAAAATGGACAGAAAACTGAGTGAGGATGAATTTTTTCTTGATTGACATGCACATGGGCTTCTTCAAGTTGCCTTTATTTTTTTTTTTCTTCTCCCCTGGGCAGTAACGTTGCCTTTTATTTATTTATTTATTTTTCCTGGGCAACATTGCCTCTTCTTTTTATTTTTATTTTCTAGGCCTAGGTGTGCCTTTTTTTTTTCTTTTCTTTTCTTTTGATTTTCTAGGGCCAGGGTGTGATAGTTGTTTTTTTTTTCTTTAACTAGATGTGATTTTTTTTTAGGGACATGGTTTTTTTTTTTTTTAATAATAAATTTGGGTAATTGCTCTTTTTTTGTGGTTATTTGTCACTTTTTTGTTTTAATTGGGCATCATTCTTTAACAAGGGTATATGAGTAAATTTATTTAAACTCATTTTTTCCATTCCTCAACTTTTCCACTTCCAATCATACAAGGAGAGAAAATAAAATATTTTTTATCCTCCCACTTTTCCATCCTCCTACCATTTTCTATCCTCCTAATTTTCCACCCCTCCAACCAAATGGCCCCTAAATGTTTTCCTCTCAATTTTGATAGTATCACCTTTTCATAGATTATCTCATTAATCATAATGCATTGTTAGTTTTATTCATAGTCAATTACACATTCAACACTATAGTTAAAACTTCAAACATAATTGTTTTGAGAAAAGAACAGATGTATAGGTGGGATATAAATTGAATTCGCACTGTTTCTTCTCCCTTCTTTTTGATGTGTTGATTTTTGCTTCATAATGGTTAGTCAATCTCTAGTTATACACATTCCTGCAATGCTATTAGACTGCTACGCCTGGGAATGTTATTTTTCCATTAATAATCCAGTTATGCATGGAAAAAGCAATGCTTTGTATTGTCATGAATAATAACTGTTGAAAATATTTTCATCTCTGATTTTGAGATTTACCTGTTCAGCCTTGCAATTGGATCCAAATAATGAATCTGTCAAAGAAAATATTCGGGTTGGTTATGCTCTGTCTTCCTTCTCCTCCTCTGCGCTTCATCTTTCTCTTATTGAACTTTATTTTTGTATATGCGTCATTGTTACCAGGTTGCCGAGCTAAGATTGAGGCAAGAGCAACAACGTACAGAACGTGATCAGGTATACTTTCAGTCTCCTCTTGAGAAAGAATTGTTGGGCTATAAGAATAAAGGCACAGGTCTGTAATGTTGACTCACAGGTTGATAATAGCTGGTTGCTCACTTCTCAATTCGCATGGTTTGACATAATAACTTTTGAAGTTTGAAAGAATACTTAACACACCCACCCAGGCAAACCAACCCCCCCCCTCTCCCAAAAAAAAAGAAAGATACATCTTAAGTTTGAGAGAATCATTTAGGCAATCTTAAAATAATGAACCTCTTCCTGAGACAATGCCTTTCTTTTGAAATCCCTGGAGTTTATATAGGAGTATTACTTAGATGTCTTGTGTCAATTAATTAGCTGAAATTCTTTGCCCCTTTCAATATATATATATATATATATATATATATTTGGATAAGTAATGAAAAAAAATATTAAAAAGAAATCAAACCAAGTACACCTGGGGTGTACTCATGGAGAAGAACAATCAAATCAGATTAAAATGCTCAAAGTACGGAAAGGTTTAAAGGTGCTCATCAACCTTGGGGATTGGGGCTAACTGGCTAAGTGGAAAGGAACATGCTTACCACAACCTTTGATGACATTAAGAAGGCACAGCTTTGTTGGAAATCAATAAAACACACCTAAGCATTTGATATCCTCCTTTGCGTATACTGTAAACTTTAAAAAATGTTTCAACAATCAATGTGCCATTGCTTGGAGTTTGCTAGTTTATTGTTCTTATAATTAATTTCTGGTTGTATGGTCTGTTATATTTGTCAACTTTTAAGTTATCTTTTACCTTATCCCATGCAGAATACAAGTTCAGTAAGTCATAGTGATCAGGAATCCCAAAACCAATCTAGGGGAGTGCCAAGGAGTACTCCGCCTCCATTTACTTCTATGCCATTTGATGCTTCTGCCCTTCCTGCTGATTTTGCAAGCATGTTTATGAACATGGCCGCAAATGCTGCCAATGCATACCAGGGACAGCATTCTCAAGACATGCATGGAGAAGATAGCAATGCGAACGGACCTGAAGAGCCGGAAATAAGAATAGGAGGGAACATTAATATGAATTTTGGAGAACAAATGCCTGAGGAGCTAACAGGAGCTTTGAGATCTGTGATGGAGATGTTCACAGGGGCAGCATCTCAGCGAAACTCACAAGACACGACAAATGAAAGACCAGAGCCGAACTAAAATGGTGGTAGTGTGTTGGAACTTTATAAATATTCTCACTACTTCTGTATAATTTTTCTTCTTTTTACTTTTTTACAAGGATTTTTTTTCTTCAAATTTGAATATTCGACGAGTGAGGGATAGACATCAACCTTTGAGACAAAAGCTGACTAAATTATATTAGTGGCCTCAACATTTGTTTCTGGGATAGACATCAACCTTTGATACAAAAGCTGACTAAATTATATTAGTGGCCTCAACATTTGTTTCTGAAATCATCTTTTGCAACAGCACGTAGGTGAAGAAAGCTGTTGGCGTTCCTAGTCAAGTGATTTTGTCCCCAAAAGATGCCTCTGGTATGATTTGCAATGGATCCCTTATGAAGTGTGAAACTTAGGCATAGTTCTTTAGGACAAGAAATTCAATCTATGTGGTTGATTGGTCAATACAACCACATGGTTGAATTTAATTGAATTTACTTTGAGAACATAAGGTATAACACGTAGGGTTCTTCCTTGTTATGAATGTTTGAGGTTTTTCTTTTGATTGGAGAGAGAGAGTTGTGCAGTTAGATTCATTGTTGAGCATCTTCCTTGTTATGAATGTTTGAGGTTTTTCTTTTGATTGGAGAGAGAGAGAGAGTTGTGCAGTTAGGTTCATTGTTGAGCATCTTCCTTGTTATGAATGTTTGAGGTTTTTCTTTTGATTGGAGAGAGAGAGAGAGAGAGAGAGAGAGAGAGAGAGAGTTGTGCAGTTAGATTCATTGTTGAGCATCGCTTGACTCAATGTAGAAGCAAGTAACTTGTATTAAATTCTGTGACCATTAGGCTTCTGGACAGTTGCGCCAGAATCTATACTTATGTTACGAAGAAGATTCTATTATCTATACTTGATTAAAATTTTCTAATCCTCTCATGTAGTAGGTCTACCACGTGAGAAATGGGAAAATTATAGTTCCCAATATCACGGTTAAGGAAAAGATCAACATTCTTATTTTTGTTGTTACTCGTAGTTGGCTGAAAAGTAGTTAAGAAGCACAGACATGGCTAAATGTTAGACAATTTGAGCTTCCACCACTTCTTGGCAATGGAGGCATTAGAAATGAAGCAAGTGAAAATACCTGTTAAGTGCATCTCTAGTGGTATGGACTCCTAGGCCGTGCTCTTTTTTTTTTTTTTTTTTTTTAAATTTTTTTTTTATGGAAGGAACTTTGAGCCTTTCATTAATCTTTTTTATTTCATGATGCCCTCCATTTAGAATATGTTAAAGGAACCATATGTAATCTTTTCTTTTTATAGGTTAAGTAGGTAGATTTAGTAGGGAATCAATCACTAGAATTTAAAGAGCATTCTCAATTTAGCCTCATTGTTTGTATGGTATAAATGAATGTGCTTATTGTGACTACCTATAAATCCATCAAATGGGCTGAGAACTTACCCCGATCCCATTGTTGGCCACCTCTGTAGGTTTATTTAACAACCGAGGTAATATTAGGTGCAAGTGTTCTTTGCTTGAGTTTATTTTGTACAGATTAATAATCTTTAGTTCTTGATCCCAATGAATGAGGAGCTTGACGAATATAAATCATGGGTAATTGGGGTATTCTTTATAGTTCTGAAGTAGTTACACATCTCATGGAGGAATATCTGATCCAAGTACAGTAGTTAGCTTTGGCAATAAGGCTTACACAACTAAAAATGTTGAAATTGCTCAGAAAGTAATGCTGAAAAATGACATTTGCTAACTTATTTGCTTATATCTTTTCTATCATGATGAATTTTTGAGAGACTTATTTCATTGATAATTACTCATCTGGGGCTTCATATGGAAACAAATTAAACCTAATTTGATTTTAAATTGAAAAAGAGAGGTGAAACTACAATGTTGGTCATTCAAGTTTATCTATTGTGCACTTTTGGTCCTTGAAGTTTCAAGTGAGTGCTATTGGTCTTTGAAGTTTAAAAATGAGCATTATTGGTCCTTCCGTTAACTTCTATTAGTTTCTATACCCATGTGTCTGACAAAACAACGGCATGATATTTTTTTTGAATGACACGTAGCAGCCCTTTTATTATTAAATGCCCATTCGTTGGCCAAAATGGGTGTTTTTTTTAGTTTCAACAATGGGCATTTGTCCATTTCACCCAAAACAAGTAGCAAAATGCCCTTGTTCGCAAAGGTAGGCGAACAAGTAGCAAAATGCTATCAGTCAAATGAATGGGGGTCAAAATGGGCATTTGCCCATTTTGCCCAAAACAAGTAGAAAAATGCTCTTGTTTTGAAACTATTTAGTCATATGCTCCTATTTTAAACTCGATTTTCTAAAAATCAAGTTTCAATGAACAACTCGATTTTTAGAAAATCGAGTTATAGGCAAAAAACTTAAAAAAAAAAAAATTACATGGAACTCGAGTTCATGTAACATTTTGCAAGTAACTCTTGATTTTCATTAAATCGAGTTTTTCATTGAAACTTGATTTTTTAAAAATCAAGTTTCAAAATAGGAGCATATGGCTAAATAGTTTCAGAACAGGAGCATTTTGCTATTTGTTTTAGGCGAAAAAGGCAAATGCCCATTTTGACTCCCGTTGGTTTGACTGATAGTTTCCATTTGTTTCTTCTTCTTCTTCTTCTTCTTCTTTCTAGTGTCTCTTATTACGATGCACCGTAGTAGCTTTCTTTAAATTACGAACTTGGGATTTGATTAGTTTGAGGTGTTTTGACTTTTGTGATTTTATAATCTTTTTGGCGAGAGAGATGATCAGTCTGTTAGAGCATTTACATTAAACCTTTCAAATGCTAAAAATGTTATTTTTTAGCATTTTTGAGATAAAAACACCACTACATTAAAACGGCTAAATCTTAAATTTTTAAGATTCAAGCTACAGTGCAATCTCATATTTGAGACCGCATTGTAGCTACAATTGTAAAACAAAAATTATTTTTTATTCACCTTAGGCTCTCTCTCTTCTATCTTCCTCTCTCCACTTCTTATTTCTCTCTTCTCTCTTTGTGCTTCGCCGATGAATGTGCTCTGCCGATGGTCGTGGGTTGTGGTTTGAAGTGCTCTAGCGATTTTGTGGGTCTGGGTTTGTGGGTTTGAGTTCATGGGTCTGGGTCTGTGGGTTTGCGTTCGTGGATCATAGACGTGACCGGGGTTGAGATCGAGGTGATGGGTTTTGGCTGGGGTTGAGATCAGGGTGGTGGGTTTTGGTTGGGGTTGAGAACGAGGTGGGTGGGTGGTGACTGAGGTGGGTTGCTGTGGCTGAGGTGTGGGTTTCTGGGTTCATGGGTTTGGTATCTGGGTGATGAGAATCAACAAGCATTCAAGGATCCATTGCATGTTCCAGTTGGGCCTATTACAAGAGCAAGATCCAAGAAGCACTTAATGGGCTGATTCAAGAGATTTGGGCTGATTCTAACGCAGGATGTTCCAAGCTTGGCCCAAAGGAAGATGAAAGTGTAGTAAATTTAATTCAAGCTATTTAGGGCTGATCTGACTTAATTGGGAGTGATTTATGGCATGAATTAATGGCTGATTGACTTTCCAGCTCTGTATCAGTTAAGGCAGATTTTTTCCTATTTTGGATCTGCTAATTTCAGACCAAATCAGCTTTTATTTAGGGTTTTATTATTTAGTACGTTTTTTAGGTATTTTCCTTGTTTTTAGGTGCATTTAATGCTTTTTAGGTCAAACTTGATTCCTGATATGGTAAGGTATCAATTAGGAGTTATTTTAGAATATATTTTCTTGTCTGTCAAGTTTTCTGGAGCCCTTAAATAGGCTCTGAAGTCTGTAAACGTTTTTCAGATTATTATTGAATAAAATTCAGAAAAGGTGAGGCTTTGCTCTCTTTTGGTTCTTCAAGAACTGTGAACTTATCAAGGATTCTTCCTTGTGGCGTTCAAACTTTATACCTTTGGTTCGTGATTCTTTATAATCATTGGGTCAAGGTCAACTTATACCTTTGGTTCGCGTTTCGATTATAAACGTTGGGTCAGGGTTTCTATCAAATATCTGATTTTTAGCTTTCTTGGGTTAAATATTCCAATATTTTTGTTGGGTCTCAAAGCGTGTCGATTGAGGTTCGCATCACTGGGTTTTGTTTTCCTCTGCCTTCCTTTCTTCCTCACATGGTGAGGCTTCTCTCTCTCAAGTTTAGTTTAGTTTTTATTGTTGTTATTGTTGTTGTTTTTTTTTTTTTGGGCTATGGGGTCGATTTCTGGATGGATGCTAATTGTGGTGGCAGTGGGTTGGCCATGATTTTGGGTTGCTGTTGAATGTTGATGGTTTATAGTGGTGGCGGCTGACAGTGGCTAGCTATGGGTGTGGCTGTGACTGGGGTTGCTTGGACTAAGAAGAAAGTGGTGGAAAGAGAGAGAAAGTGGTAAAATAAAAATAATATTATTTAAATGAAGTTGTAAAAAAAATAGAATGTTTGATATTTGGTGGATTGTAAAATGGTATGTTAAAATTGATAAAGTAGGATTTTGAAGTGGTAAATGCTAAAATGTTTAGTATTCTTGATGAGAATGCTTGTATTGTCATTCTTCAACTTTACTAAGCCCTAGTGGTCCTACCATTTAAAATTAGAGTAGCTATGTTGTTTTTAAGACAAAGGAGCATGTACGCATGAACGGTACATGCATACAAGCCGGGCAGTGGAAGAATTATGGGGCGCAAAACAAAAATAAAAAATGTTGATTCTGGTAGACATACTATATTTAATTAATACCACATGAATAATACATGCATGAAAAATATATACATACACAATAGTCAAAAAGTAGTGTCTACTCTACCTTTGCGAAGATTATATTTTCTTTCAATTCGCCTAGCACACTAGCATGATTTTTAGTCTCTCAAAAGTTCTCTATAGCAGTCCACTTTTAGATAGAATTAACTTTTAATATTACCTCCAAAATTTTTGAAAACATCTTTTCTTTGAGTTATGATTACTATGTTCTAAAAAGAGAGGCTCTCAAAATCCCTCTCAATTTCAATCTAATTTTGGTGTTGTATGCGTTGAGAGGTCAGTGAAATTTCAAAACAATAAATCCTCACAGGAAGGTAAAATCTTAGTGTAGTGATCAACTCCCTTGTTACTTACATTCACATTGTTGTTTTCTTTCTTTCCTTTGAGTTATTGTTTTCTCGTGTATGTTTAAGTTTTATGGTAAATTGTGAATATCTGATTGTTTGAATGTGTCTTATGTTGAGTTAATCTAGTAACAAGGTGACCTAGTTTGCTGTTTGATGAATTAGGGTTCAGGGTTCTTGTAAGAACCTATGTACTGAATTAGGTTTTAGTGAGTTGCATATGCATCTTTGTAGATGTGTATGCACCTTTGCAGATGTGTATGCATGACTATCGTGTTATGGATAGTTGACAACTCTGGTTGATTTGTTTCCTTTTTCATTATTTGATTATTTATCATTTTCCTTAATTTTGCAATTTATTTATATTATTATTTTTTTACTTAGTTTGACTTGATTTCCCATTAAAGATTGATTTTGTTTTCCATTAAATGTTTGGTTTGGTTTGATTGATTGTTAAATTTAGACCTTCCATATTTGAGTTGGTTTGACCTAATTTCAAATTTACCTATTAAATAAGATATGATTTGAATTGTTTTCAAAACTCGGATTTCAAGAATGTTTCCTTTTTATATTTTCATGTGATCTTTCTTTATCAATGCATGTTTGATGTTATTTCTCTTTAATCATGTAATTTGATTCCCTTAATTAGTGCTTGACAGATTTGATTGATACGTTTGTTTAAGTATCTTTCATATCATTCTCAAAAAAAAAAAAAAAAAAAAGTATCTTTCATATATACATGATTATGATATGGATCCATCCTAATATTTTTTAAAAAAATTAAGGAATGGTCTAATAATATTAGTAGAGGCTGATCCATTCGATCATGTGGATTTAGGTGTTAACACCTTCCCAAAATATACGTAAACTTTAAACCTAAGTTTGGTTAAGTTTGGCTCTATGTAGGGTTCAAAATTGGTTCTTAGACCTATAACTAAGTGGTAACTTCTCTTTTGACTTTAACCTTTGAGTTTATGGTGTACTCCTGGGTTCATGCTTAGGATGAGTTCATAACATCCAGCTTCCAAGAGAGTTATTAACATGACGGATGTGGTGACATTCATGGGTCACACCTTGGAATGCTCATATTTGAAAAATCGCTTGAGTGAATCAAGTGTAGGAACTTAAGGATCTTCCTAAAACTCTTGTTAAGGATCCATTGCCAAGTGCCAACTGAGAAATATGCCCCTTGATTAGTCACAAATTTCAACTTACAAATTTCTTTCCAAGTGAATGAAGAATTAGGCTTTATATTGGCGGAGAGAGATGGAAACACACTCAAATACTTTGAAGGTACTACACCTCCAAGAAGCCATTTGTAGTATATTTAGATTTACATAATATTATTTTGTTCTTGAGTTTAATCTACTGGTATATTTAGGTTTACACAAAAATATTACTTATAAGATGATACATCCCATTGCTATTTGTGCCATTTTAGAAAAAGTTTTGAATTTGCAATTAATTTCACGAGGTAATGTGAAGATAGTATCCGGACAAGAAGAGTAAAATGAAAAATTATTTGAAAAAAAGTAGAATTACAAGTATCAAATTTTCCATAAAAAAAGATTTACATATTCTTCCACGTGACATCACACTTGGACCCAATGATCCATCACAACATAAAAGGCAAGGGGTGGGGAGGGTGGGGGGTGAATTTTTTGGCCCGCTAGACTTATTGTTCTTAAAAGACTTTTGTTGGCTATCCGTAGTATTTTTAGGCATCCCTTAGATACAATAGAGGAGCCATATTGTAAGTATTGGGAGGTAGTGAACAGAATGTAAATATTCTCAATAGCTGATCTTCAGAGTTAAAAAGTCGACTTTCAATATTAGGCCCCGGATCAAAGAAAGTTTTAAAATTTTTACTTCTTAACTCTTTTCATTCGTTTCTTAAAAGAAAAAACAAAATTTTTTTTTTTTTCAATCAAGGATTCTCAACCATTGAAATACTATTACATCCTGTAAAATATTTAGAGTATTAACAACAATTGTTTGAGGCCAAGAAAAGAGCAAAAATAACCAGAAGAACGAAAGATTTGGGTCTATTTATAAAAAGGCCAAAGCAGACAGGCATGCACATTGACATGACACAAGAGATTTCAAAATCATCCTTTAATTGGAGACAACGACAAATCTCGATATGTTTGAATTTATCAGCACTAGTATTTTTATACTACTAGTTTCCAACGGCTAGGATTGAATAGCCCAGTTTATAAGTGATATGGGCCACAACCTCCACATCTTAAACTTTCCATCACTCATTGTATTTCACGGCCCACATTCACCAACCCATAATCCATATACACACACACACACACACACACACACACAGTTTACGAGATTCTGGCACTTACTAGTTACTACTAGTTACCACTACTCTTCAATCAATCAATCGTAGTACAACAACAACAACAAACATACATAGTAGTTAAGAGAGAGAGAGCTGAAACTCCTACCTTCTTCCTCTCGATCTCTCCGCCCTCAACTAGTTGTTAAGTCTACCAAAACGCCTCCGTTTCGACCATTCTCCTCTTTATAATCCCCAAATTACACACTCTTACTTTCCTTCAAATCTCGCAATGCTCACCACTTGAACTTGAACAAGTACAAGTCCTTTTTGTTTTTGTTCTTGTTTTCATAGCCCAAAACTAAAGGTACTTCTACTTCTTCTTTTTTTGTGTCCTGTAACCTTATGCTTCTTATTTTTATTTTTATTTTTAGCGTTTGTACGCTCTTTGGGAATGTATATGCTATGCATTTGATTTGTTTTTTTTTTTTTTAATAGTATAATTATGATTTGATTTATTAATATTGGATTTTAAATTCTTGTTTCTCAAATTCATGTTTGAATTCTCTACGGAAGTCATTTTTGTTGTTGTAGTTGTTAGTGTGTGAAACTGAAAATGCTACTACCACTCTGTTCTCCAATTGATTTTGTGCTATGCTTCATTTGATTCCGTTCCTTTTGTTATGATAATTAAATAAATATACAATAATTCAGGGGTGGTTTAAAACTTTAAGAATGTAATGAATATTGATGTTGGTGTGGTGATCTTAATATTATATAATCCATAATTGCTTCTTTGTTATATGTATGTCATAATATCATTTTGAATTATGTGGTAAACCTGAAATGGGATCGAATACCCTTTCACAAAACGAAGGGAATATCCATGCTCTGACTTATAATATTTCATTTGAAAATTAATAAATATCTCTATTCTTATTTTTGAACATCCTTTAATAGTAATGAATTTTCTTTATTATCCACTATTATTCTTAATTTTATATAAAAAAAAAGATTAATAATAAAATATTCATTATTTCTATTTAATTGATATATGTTTAATATTATATGAAAAATAAATGCTTAACCATATATAAAAATATAAATAAATATATATTTAATAATTAATTAGTATATGTATTCCTGCCGTACTTGTGTCTAATTTTTATAAAAATTGTCGTGTTGTTGTACTGTATCCGTATTTGTACCCGTACCTGTGCCTATGCCATATCCATGCAGGTGCTTCCTAACCGAAATCATAGATAATAAGGATGAAATTAATGAAAAAAGTAGATTTGCATTATGGATTACAATAGGAACAGAGTTTATAAGAGAAGCCATGAGCATATAATCATATTGACCGCCTATGTGTTAGGCACTATGGCTTGCACTTAAGGTTTTACTTTATTTGGGGCAATAAGAATTAGGTTTATTCAATTAAGGCTTGCATGAGAAGAAATGATTGCAAGTGATTGGATTGCCATGAAAGATTTTAATTGAGATATTTTGATCTTGCAAATTTTTATTATCAAGGATGACAAATTTTATATTGCAGAAAACTTTTTTGTAGAATGATGTTTGATGTACTTTTACTATGCATTTTAGTATTTGATAATCACTTATTTATAGTCGGTTTCCTGTTCTGTTAAGCAGGAAACTATTGTCACTAACAAACAGGTTTCCTCTTACCCCCTCAAAAAAAGGGGGTTTCCATTTTGAACACTGCAAACAAGTGAAAAATTACTTCTGATTTTTCTTTTCTTTTCTTCTGATATAAAAAATAAATGCGGTTACACAATTTCACTGGGCATCTATGATTTAGTTTTCCTTAGTAGTGTGCTGTAATATCTTTTTCCAACCACTATTATAAATTGTGGAGATCTTCTAATGATATTCATATTCTGTACTTTTAGCAGCTGGTATTCCCTGGGGGAAAACTGCAGGAAAGCTGACCAGCATTCCTGTAAGGTGCTAATCAGGGCCACGCTAAAGATTTTAAGGAACCAAATAGAGGTAAGTCTATGTCTATATGTATAGGTCAAAGGATTGAGAAGAAGGCTTTGAATTTGTGGATTTATTTTTATTTTATTTATTAAGTCTTATTTGCTGTGTTTATGAGGATATGAACAATCATTTATTTTGTTCATTGCATTGTTTTAGCCACCGTCATGAGCCTTGTAGCTCAATTGACACCTCCTGGTGTTTCCAATGGAAACGTTTCCCAATGTAACTATCAAATTGTTTTAGTCAACAAAAAATGATTGCTTGCAAGGTTGCCTATTATTGAAAAACTAATTATTGGTAATGGTTGATGAGGTCCTAGAAACCCTTTTTTATGTATCTTTATTGAATAATTGTGCAGAGTTGTCTTCAATAGTTTAAAGTGAAAGTTGTACTTTTCCGATATTACAAATTCCAAAAAGAATATGTGGAGCACAACTGAAAATTTCACAAAGCTTAGAAAGAATTCTGAGGGTATGCTTGGTATGTTGTAATAGACAGTGTAATGGAATAGCTATTATATAGGAATAACCATTTAGTTGTTTGGTAGTGTTTTTATTACAAGGGATAGCTATTCTTTAAAATAAAGAATAACCATTCTTTTTGAAGATGGCTGTAATTGCTATTCCTTAATCTACACAAATAGTTACTAAAATAAAGTTCCCAATATGCCCAAGGCTACTGCTTCTATTCTCTTCTCCATTAAATACCCTCTCTCTCTAGAGCAAACAAGTGTTTTTGTTTGTTCGTAGCTTTGCTGATGATCTCTATGTCAGTCTTCCTTAGCTTTTGATGAGATTAATTTTCTTTAATTTTCTGTGCAGTGAGTTTACTATTGTAAACTCATTGTACTTTTTTTTTAATCA
Source organism: Castanea sativa (assembly GCF_040712315.1). Lineage (NCBI taxonomy): Eukaryota > Viridiplantae > Streptophyta > Magnoliopsida > Fagales > Fagaceae > Castanea > Castanea sativa. The sequence continues at coordinate 30,523,762 of NC_134024.1, read as the reverse complement.
ATAAAGATGTTATTACCTATCCAAAAAAAAAAAAAAAGGATGGGAAATTTCTTTTTATCTCTTCTAATTCTTCTTTTAAAACAAACAACTAAATAAATACAAGAAGAATACCAATAAGTCACAATTCCCAGCATTGCACTTTCTCTAGAGAAATCCCATACATTATCTCTTGGTTGTAGCAGTCCTTGGTTTCGGATGAAGTTACTTCTTTTATGCAATTTTAGTTTAATATTTTTAAATTGAAAAACTACAACTTCATTAGAACAGAAGTATTAATTATAATATATATATATATATGTGTGTGTGTGTGTTTTTTTTTTCAATTTGTATGTAATAGAATGCTAAAAACCAAGAAGTGCAAATATATATTATATTTTTTTAAAAGGGTATATTATGAAATTTAATTAAAATATGAAGCCTTTCCACCGCCTTAAGGATTCTTTTCTTGTGTTATCACCAAAAAAATGAAATGGAATAATTTATTCCTATCATCTACTTGTATTCTTTGTAATACTTATTCTTATTACAATGAATTACTATTACAGTGTACCAAATGTGCTCTGAGAATTAGAAAGTTCAATCTTGATGTGATGGACACTTGTAGTATTTGGCAACTTTTATTTGACACTGTGCTCTCAAATTAACCAAATGTCCATCTGATTTATCTTCTCTTTCAGTCCCTCATTTTATTGGCCTTTGATTTTTTTTTTTTTGTCTTTTTTTGTTTTTTGTAGGGTGTGTCAAAATATGTTGATTTTCCTACGTTGATTTAGTCTCTCTCTCTTTTATTTTTGACATCCACGTATGCCTATAAAAAAGGAAAAGAAAAGACCAAAGTTTTTGTTGTGACATCCACATAAATCTCACTCTCAAATTAATATTACTTAAGGACTTCTCAATTATTTATTTTGTAGTTGTTGAACGCTTGCACCATTATCTGGGACATATCTCGTTTTGTAACTCAAGAAGTTTGATGTGATATAGTATTTGAATCCCACTTGAGTTGGAAATGTGTCTGGTTAATGGATATACATACTTGCTGGGCTTTTCAAGCTTAAGCTTTTGGGTTGGGTCTTTAGCATGGTATCAAAATCTAGTTTGTTTGTTCTTGAACTCCATGTTTTTGGTCCATTTGTGTTGGTTCAATTTCAGCTATGTCATTGGCCTTTTTGAGGGGGTGTGAATGGGAGTATTCTAGACCTGAAATTGTAGTTCCTGTGAACTTCACTTAAGTGGACTTTGGCAACAGGATCCTTTATTGTTTCCAACTTAATTGAAGCTTATAGATCATTGTATTCTCAGAGCTTAGTTGTGATGTACATCTAGTATACATCCTGTGTACTTGGTGCATTCCATTTCTCTTAATAAAACTTATTAGTTATTACTAATCAAAAAATTGTGTCAGCCCTTTTTTTTTTTTTTAGTTTCAGTTTTTATTGGGCCTAGATCTGAGAGGTGGTGTTAAGGAATCCCGCATTAATTATATGTGTGGTTGGATATGGGTAGATATACTTGTTGGGTCTCTCCATCTACAAGGTTGATGATGTGGGATGCACAAGGAATTTATTTTAATTTAGTTTTATTTTTTTTTTGGCTGTTAATTGTATTTTTTTTAAAATTTTTGGCTGTAGTATGTACTAGGTTAATTTTTTTTTTTAAATTTAAAATCTAGGGTATTTTTGTAAAAAGTCACTAGGGTTTCCTATGACAATTAAAGTTTCAGTTTTGTATCCCTCTATTAGTATTGTACTCCTATAAAAGGAGAGATTCTGTGATTAATAATGTTTCTTTTGGTTTTATGGTCTGGTGCTGACTCTAGCCAAACCTAGGTGTTGATTTTTACTGGTTTTTCCTTTGCTTGGTGCTGACTCCAAGCAAGCCTAGGTGCTGGTTCCTAGGTTTTATCCTTTATTTTTTTGTCTTCTAAATTTTCCCGTTGAATTGTTCTAGTTTGTCTTGTGTCAGTCAAGCTTTTGGGTTGGATGATTTAATTATATTTTGAAATAAAACCCTTATTAGCTCATACCAAAGGCTTTATATTATACTATGCATTTCATTTATGGACTTACCGGTCCGCTACGTAATCCTTTGATTTTATGAAAATGTGACATAGACGCTTGGTAGTTCGCTATTAGGATTTATTGATATTGACATTTAGTTGACCTTTCATTTTGATATGATTATTTACTTGTGAGACTTGATTTTATATATTTTGTAGACCTTGTTTTTTTGTGCTGAAGTTATCACTGAGGGAATGTAACTCTTTTATCAGGATTGACTCTGTTGGGCCATTTAGTTGTTGAAAGATGAGTGCCTACATTGTTGGCGTTCTTGTTCCTCTTTTAGTTACTCTGCTACTTCGGAATTCCAAGAATTCAAAGAAACGAGGTTTGCTAGTTGATGTTGGTGGGGAACCTGGGTATGCTATCCGAAACCGTCGGGTCACTTCCCCAGTGCAAACAGCATGGGAAGGTATCTCAAGTCTTGCAGAACTTTTTGAGCGTTCATGCAAGCTGTACCGAGATAAACACTTACTTGGAACTAGGAAGTTGATTGCAAGGGAGATTGAAGTGACTGAAGATGGAAGGTCCTTTGAAAAGCTTCATTTGGGAGACTATGAGTGGCTAACCTATGGGAAAGCATTTGAAGTTGTGTGCAACTTTGCTTCTGGATTAGCTCAACTTGGGCACAAAAGGGAAGAACGCGTAGCTATCTTTGCTGACACAAGAGAGGAGTGGTTCATTGCATTGCAGGTTCATTGTCTTATGGGTCCACTTACATTTAAAATGGATCATTCTTTCATTGAATTTAATTATCTTTATGTGCAGGTTTTGGATATAAATGGAAACTCTGTTTTATTGCACATATGGTTGGATTTTAAATTATCTAAGATATAGTGATACAAAATAACTGAGCTATATCATTCTAGAATTATAACATTTACTAAATTGCATGTGAGGATGATGGTAGCATTAAATTTGATGTAAGCATTGACATGATTCCTAGGATGTGTAGTCTGTTTATTCTGGGATTCAACTCTCAAAAAGCACACTATTTTTTGTATATCTCTTATGTTTAATAAATAAAGACTATTATGATAGAGATGCAATCGATAGTTTTATAATACCTCTGCTTCTCACAGTTGTATAATATATATTTTTGATAAGTAGTTGTATAATATATCTGATTCAGTTTTCTATATCAGGGTTGCTTTAGGCGCAATGTCACTGTTGTGACTATATATGCATCTTTAGGGGAGGAGGCTCTATGTCACTCATTAAATGAGGTTCTCTCTCTCTCTCTCTCTCTCTCTCTCTCTCTCTCTCTCTCTGTGAACCTCAAACCCCCCCCCCCCCCCCCAAACAATTCAGTTGGCATTAAATATCGTGTTACCAAGCCTTTTTAGGTGCTTTAAGTCCCTGCTTGAATACCCTTACTCACAATATCAGTTTAAACATGAGAAGACAAAGCTGTCATGTTATCTGCTATTCCCCATGTGATAGCATAACTTTGTTACTGGACCATTACCTTAGATTTCATCACATTCCTTCTCTTATATATCACTTTTGTGGGTATTTTATAAATTATAACTAGCTTCATTCAGCAGATTATGGGAACTTCAGGATGTTATTGTAATTTAAGTGGAGCGTTAAATGAAATATTAATATCTTAGCATATGCACTCTTTGGGAAAAGTATGATTTCTCACTTTTGATTTCCTCTCACTCAACCCACAAAAAGAAAAACAGTATTTTCTTTTCTGAAAACATTTCTGAGGGTGGTATTTTTGTGTTCCGATGAAGCTGTTAGGTAATTGTGGAATTAAAAAAAATAATGAAGAAGGTAGTTAATTGTTTACAAAACCTAATTTGTTACACATGCATTTTAAACATTCCTCTAGAAACCCTCTTTTTTGAAAAAAAAAAAAAAGATTTGTTCCATAATTTTGATGAGTTATGAACCTTAGTTCCTGAAATTAGCAATCCCTTATTTTAGTTGTAGCTTTCTTGTATGCTTACCTAAATAAAGAGTGTCTAGGTTGTAATCAACAACTCAGAAGATTGGTTACGCAATTGACATGTTACTAATCAGTTAATGTTCCAATTTTATATGGTTACTTTATTTCCTAAAGCTCATCCATAATGACTCAGTCCACTTGTGGAATTCAACAACTGGAGTTAATATGCTAGTTCAAGTTCCAGCTCCAGTTAGTGCTCATTTCTGCTCAATATTGCTTAATTTTATTTACTTGTTGGTTTCAGACAGAGGCTACTACCGTGATATGTGGGCACAAAGAACTCAAGAAAATTATAGAGATAAGTGGACAACTTGACACGGTGAAACGCGTGATATGTATGGATGATGAGATCCCATCTAATGCGTCCTATGTTGAGCAGAGCAAAAGCTGGAAAATTACTTCATTTGCAGATGTGGAAATACTTGGCAGACAAAATCCTCTTGATGCTGACTTACCTCTTTCAGCTGATATTGCAGTTATAATGTACACAAGTGGGAGTACTGGATTACCTAAGGTTAGAAGCATAAAAAAGATATAATTCTAGTAGTTTCTATCAAGTTTTGTCACCTCTGCACCTGATTAATTATCTCAGTTGGTTTTTGAATGTTTGATTCATGTCTCTCTCTTTCAATAGCGGGTGGGGGGTGGGTTTAGGACTTTCCTCAAAATGGTTTGTAAGTTCATTTCTCAGCAATATGAGAGAGCCCTGGCAAGTGCAGCCAATTCCTAGTTTGCTAGTTTGATCAGTTGGTTATATGCATGGCATGGCCCATCATATGAGTATTAGCACTACAATGTAGAAGTAATACAAAATCCTAAAAATATTGTATATGGTGAGTTAAATATTTGTAACTAGAAAGCAATGAAGAAACTTGGTAAATTTTAGATTCTTTTTTTAATGAAAATTTGAAATTTTTTTATTTTTAGATAGAAAAAAATGTAAATGTAGTGAAGTGACCTGATTTTCACAATTCAAGTGGCTAGTCAACTATGATCCTCAGTATACTCACGTTCAGATATTAAAGGAGAAATGGTGGTCTTTGTAATTAGTGGTGTTCCAAACAACTGGCTGGTGATTATAGGGGTGTTCATTGGCCGGTGTGGCCGGCTTTGGGAGGGTTTTTAGGGCCATGCCGCCAACATCGGTTTCCTAAAGAATGCGAACCGTCATCTCACCGCAGATTTTTATTCCAGCAACATCAGTGGCAGCTTCCATCAGCGTGGAAGTTGGTGGCCACAGTTGCATGATAGAGAGAGATCTGAAACAAGAGAGAGAGAGAGGGATAGAGATTTCAAACACAGAAACCTAAGATCTAAAGCACAAGCAAATGATTCAAACCCAAAACCTAAGATCTAAAACACAATCAAACCTATTACCCACAGAACAAATCAAATAGATCTGGCCGATGTCGAAAAGGCCTGGAGTGCTCTGACCACCACCCCAAGTACTGTCAGCATCCTCATTTGGCTGTTTGAGTGGTGCAAACTCTGGTCGGATTGTTGGTGCTAGATCGGTGGTGTTCACCCCTACTGGTGAAACATTTTGGCGGATAGTTATGGTGCAGTTTGGATTGGACAGTTATTCCTGAAGCTATGAGCCTATAAGTTTAAAAGCTACATTTATGCTCCCTATATCTTTTTGGATGGCTGATTCCTTCTCTTCCAAGGGTTTTGTGATTTTTCACAATTCTAGGGTTTTTATTTTTAAATGGTGGTTCCTGATCTATTCATATCTTCTAAAGAACTTTACATATTATAGATAAAAATATTTGCAACTTGCATATGGTAAGGTATTCATATTTATGTGATACTTATCTAGTACTAATTCACTCGGTTTTCCACTTTATACAGGGTGTGATGATGACACATGCCAATGTCCTTGCTACAGTTTCTGCTGTCATGACAATTGTTCCAGGCCTTGGAAGCAATGATATTTATCTGGCATACCTTCCCATGGCTCATATCCTTGAATTAGCTGCTGAGGTATGTTGAATCTGTATTCTGGTTTTATCTATAACTATAGTAGTTCAAAAAGTATTTTGCATCCATTTATAGGAATAGGTTATTATATTTTTACCTTTCCTTTCTAATGTTCTTGAAACTACTTTCACTCATTTTGTTCTAGAATGTGATGGCTGCTGTTGGAACTGCCATAGGATACGGATCCCCTTTGACACTTACTGATACATCAAGCAAGGTAAAAAAGGGAACAAAGGGAGATGCCTCCATGCTGTTGCCAACTGTAATGACGGCTGTCCCAGCCATTCTCGATCGTGTTCGTGATGGGGTGCTCAAGAAGGTTTGTAAATTTTGACATGCATATGGTACCTGCATGAATACTTACATGTACACAATTAAATGCATGTTTATGTGTTTGTTTCTATGCATCTACATATCTGCTTCTTAGATTGTATGAAACTTTTCCAAATATAAGGTGAGCCATCACTATATCTTCCCAATACTTCAGGTGAATGCAACAGGTGGATTATCGAAGAAGTTGTTTCACTTGGCATATGATCGCAGTTTGTCTGCAGTTAATGGTAGTTGGTTTGGGGCTTGGGGCCTGGAAAGAGTTCTGTGGAACTTTCTTGTGTTTAGAAAGGTCCAGGCAGTTTTGGGAGGCCGTATCCGCTTTTTGCTGTCTGGAGGTGCTCCTCTCTCCTGTGATACTCAAAGATTCATCAATATTTGTCTTGGGTTAGTATCCCTGAAACTTTTGAGTTTAAGTACTTCCAGTGTAGGAGTTGCTGATTCCTTCCAGTGTATAATTCTAACCACTCTCTTTCTCATACACAGCACATAGGCATAGAGCTACACATTTCACAAACTTAAGTAAATATTATAGAAATTTGTGAATTTTCTTTTCTTGGTTGCCTGCAACTAAGTTATTGTGAAGTGTAACTGTTTGGAACGTGAGCTCCTCATTCAATTTGAATTAATCCAAAAGAGTTGAACTTTGCAGCAAAAGACAAACTGTTAAACAATTACTCTGATGATAATATGAACTCTACATCTAATGCTTGGTTACAAGCTTTCTCACTGTTACTTTATGTTCTGTAAGAACCTGTAGTTGCTGTCTCTATTGGAATCTAGCCATCAGGCTGAACTTCCTAATTGTTACCTCTATGTATGCCCATTGTATGTAAGAGTATTTGAGAACAGAATTAAAACATCACAGTTAATGCCCCATTATATCTTAGGGAGTGACTGCAAGACCAATGATTTATATTTTGTTTCCTGTATATTAAAGTTTATAGTTGATAATGATACATCTCTTATTAACTCTGAATGGGGATTATTGAAGGGCATGTCAATGGGCTGCCCAAACATAAAAACTGATGGCAACCACTTTTTGTCCCTGGTTATGTTATCTGTAGGAGCTTTGCTAAATAATCCAGTGTGGTTTTGATAACTGTGAAGGTGTGAATAGAGTTCAGAAACATTGATTTGTTTTTTTCAGGATTTTACCACCTATTGTTTCAAAACCTAGGAAAGATTTTTGTAGAAAAGAATGCCTTTTCACATCCTTAAAGGAAAAAAAGTGTAGAAAAAGAATGCTTTCTGATGTTATTAGATAATGTGCATTTAAGGTTTATAATTGACCATGTGAAAAACACCCAGTTTAATTATTACGAGGGAACTCTGGTAACACAAGATTTTACCTTGGACAGTTCTCATGATTTTCTTGATTTTATTTTATTATATTTTTTTATTTTTATATCACACTCTAATCGGATGACTATTTTCCAGTGCTCCAATAGGTCAAGGTTATGGTCTTACTGAGACTACTGCTGGTGCAACATTCTCTGAGTTCGATGATAGATCTGTTGGTCGTGTTGGAGCTCCACTTCCCTGCTCATTCATTAAGGTACTGAATAACTGAAAAGAACCATACCTCATCTGCTTAGATGAAAACCTTTTCGAGCAACATGTGCATCTCTTTCAAAAGGTTGTGTGACTTCCAAACTGAGGCTGGTGATCAGTTAGTTGAGAAATTCATTTATTCATTCCTGTTTAGCATCAGTATGTCCACCTTTCATGTTTTCTACAGCTAATGCATAAGGTAGAAGTTTTGCAGCTCATTCTGAGGCATGAGACTGAATGCATGATATAAGCCTTGATGTAGGAAAAAGGAGAAATCATAATTAGAATTCCTGGATCAGGTCTGGCAGCGCTTGGATTTTGAGGAATTAGGGTTAGGGTTTGGTGGGAAAAGGCCAGAGAATAGTAAGGAATTAGGGTTTCTAATGGTGAAAGGGATGGTAGGATTTGGGATAAATAAAAAGGAAAAGTCAAAGTCTGGGTTCTTGTTTCAAGGTTGTGAATAGTGCTTTGGCTCTTTATGAGTATTTGGGGCTATTTGAGGGATGGGTGGTTCAGGGTTTGAAGTTTTGGGTTTAAAACATGACAAATCAACTGGTGTATGCTAGGTTTCAAGGTTTTGGAAATTTGGGAAAAAAAAAAGAAATATAATAAATGTCTAAGCATCACACCTAGCATTCCCTTGGCATCATGGATTAGAGAAGCTTGTGTCACACAAAGCCTTATAACTTCTGAAAATTTAGAAAACGAAGTGTAGCAATTTGCAGAGCATGTGCCTTTCATGCTGAAGTGGGTTCTCAGAAGTGTTGCCTTTCTTGTCCATTAACAGCTTTATATTTATATTTATAAGCGATGCCTGAATAATATTAATATTATAATGGCCAAGAGCCTTGTAGCTCAACTAGTACCTCTTGGTGTTTCCAATATAAGGTTCAAATAACAACCCCCCCCCCACACAGCAATTCTTGAGGCATCAGCTTTTTTCCCCCCTGGTACTTTCTTTATCATTAATATAATTTTTCTTTTTTTGGTTACTCTAGCATGAATTCAAATTTTGTACACTGACAAGAATAGTAACTGCAATACTTGTACCTTATATATCTCATTACTCTCTTAGGTTCAAAGTATTCACATTGCAGTATTATAGTGCTAATGGCAAACCCCTCATCCACCCCCCACCCCTAGGCGAACCCTCATTTTCTCTCTTCCACACCCAGTATTAGTGTCATAAAAGTCAATCTAATAGTTCCAACTTTCAAATGAGAATTTTCTTTTAAGATCATGTGGTGTGCCTTCAATCTGATTTCTACATTTTCTTGAAAAGACATTCAATTTAAATTTGACCACATTAACATTTAATCTTCTCTATCTCAGTTAATTGACTGGCCTGAAGGTGGATATCTAACTAGTGATTCACCAAAGCCTCGTGGGGAGATAGTCGTTGGTGGTCCAAATGTTACACTTGGATATTTCAAAAATGAAGAAAAAACAAAAGAATCATACAAGGTAGAATTTGATGAATACTATTTGTTTTATCAATTAAAAGAAAGATAGATTTTGAAAATTTAAGTCCTTTAGCCAAAGGCAGGTGTAGTTGGGATTTGTTAATTATGCTTTGCTTATTCTCTTTTGTTGTAAAAGGTTGATGAGAGAGGAATGAGGTGGTTCTATACAGGTGACATAGGGCAGTTTCATGCTGATGGTTGCCTTGAGGTAATTGACCGCAAAAAGGACATTGTCAAACTTCAGCATGGAGAGTATGTCTCATTAGGCAAGGTATGAATGTTGCAAGATGAATCTAAATTTAAATTAGATGTTCCTCAGGACCTAATATTTTTTCCTACAGGTTGAAGCCGTTCTCCAAGTTAGCCCCTATATTGACAATATCATGTTGCATGCTGATCCCTTCCATAGTTATTGTGTGGCTCTTGTGGTGCCTTCTCAGCATACAGTGGAAGATTGGGCTTCTAAGCAAGGAATTCCTTTTACTGACTTTGCAGACTTGTGCAAGAAAGAAGAAACGAAGAAGGAAGTGCTTGCTTCAATCCAAAAGGTATAAACTGTGATCAAATTTCTTTGATTTGAATTTTGTTTAATGTTTAGGAATTTATCTTCAAGCTCTAAAGAGGTCAACCTTATATAATTGTTATGAGTTACCTTTCATTTGTAAGCATTTATGTGTCGCAAAATTTGTGAACTAATGCCATTTTATTAGTTTATTAGTAAAAATGACAATATGTAGAAAATATTTGGTAGAATAACCTTTTTGTGATTTCAAACTTGAAAACATGATTTCAAAAAAATACTGCTGAAATCAATATGATGACTCCACCAGTAGATATCTATGCACAGATTTCAAAATATACACTGAAACATGATTTTCATGTTTTGGAGACATGGGTACTTTCAAATGAGTGTTTTAAACTAAAATTGTAATTTGGAAACACAATTTTCATAAATCATGTTTTAAAAATACGATTTCAGCACAAAATAAATGAAGAGAAAACACATATTTCAAAAGTTTAGAAAGAGTTAACGATTTGGGGGGAGGTTGGGTGCAATTTCATAAATTTCAAAATTTATATTAAAATCGTGTTTTTGAAGCCCAATTTTAGAGAAAAACTTGCGAATAAAACACGATTTTTAGGCAAAATGTGATTTATGAATACGTATTTCCAAAACATGATTTCAATGTACTATGATTGAAAGTTTCATGTTTTGAGGAGTTTAGCAGAAGGACTAGTTACTGATTCGAGTGGGGTAGGTGCAAATTTTGTACACATATCAAATTTACCTTGAGTTCATGATTCCAAAGTACAATTTCAAGGCAAAGGCAAATGTGTTATATACTGAAATCATATTTGATTTAACTGAAATTGTATTTCCTTGTAAAATAATTGAAACATAAATCGTGTTTTCACTTGAATATAAATGTTTGTTTTCAAAACATGATGTTGAAGTGTACATTACCCCCTCAGCTCTTTGTCAGGTCAGTAGAAGTTTAAACTAAAATCATGTTTTCAATTGTGTTTTCGAGAACGTAATTTAATGAAAAATATTCTCCCAAATATTTTCTAACTAGTGCCAATTCTCAATAACAATTAATAAAATAGTATTATTTTGCAAATTTTACCTTTTATTTATGTCCAGTATCCAGGATTAAACGTAAATTTTTGGGGGAGATTATGCCTATGGTGATTTTAGAGTCAATAGACAGACGATGCATAGTTGGTTTTATCAAGGCTCTGGTTTGGGAACCAGATGTCTTAGGGTCGACTCTCCCTGGGTTTACTCTATCTGTGTGGTTTGTGGGTGATTACATAACTCCGTATGGTTTCATCTTTCATTAGTCTCAACTTTTAATGTTGGGAACACTTTCATTCTCTTTGATACAATCTTTATAAACTGACATGAATATCAACCCCTAACAACAGAAACTGCAACATCTACCTGGTTCAACTTGCTAGTACTTAGCTCTCTCTCTCTCTAATTTTAATTTTAATTTTTATAATTTTGTTTACTGATTGCAGGAAGCAAAGAGGGCTCGATTACAGAGATTTGAGATTCCGGCAAAAATCAAATTACTTTCCGAACTGTGGACTCCTGAATCTGGCCTAGTCACTGCAGCTCTCAAGCTCAAGAGAGATATTATTAAAAAAACTTTCTCTGAAGACCTCTCTAATTTATATGCTTCATGATTATTGGGAAAATGTGGGCGGCTTTAGTTTTAGCTCTTCTTTTCTTTTTTTGCCTTTTCGTTTTATATATGATTTATGCTGGGAATTATTGTTGGGAATTTTCAGAGATATTGGTTTTACGTGCTTAGTCTTAAAAACATTCATCTCCATTTTGTCTTTTTTTTTTTTGGGGGGTGGGGGAGGATTGTTGTAGTAGATTCAACTAAAGTCCCTGGCAAAAACTATAAAATAATAATTTTAAAAAAAAAGTCGAGAAGATTGTGGGCGTATATGAATAAATCTGGATTACGACTCATCTAAGCGAGCACTTTTAATTTTGAAATTTTAAACTAGCACTTTTAATTCATGAAGTTTCAAAAGTTCTATTGGTCCCTAGTCAACTTTTATTAATCCTCGTCTCTGAATCTTAGTGGAACATAGACACGGTATTAATTTATTTTATTTAAAAAAAGATGAGGTAACATATTTTATATTAAATAATCATACAAGCATATTTTGACCCGGTAAAATACAAGCATGTTTTGACATGATAAAATTAAATGAGCAAGACTTAAGTACAGTATTTATGTGTTGTTACTTAGGTTCTCTTCTTAAGATTCTGTCGTGTGGATATTTTTTTATGGGATGAAAATGTATTTTTTAGTTAAGTATTCATATGGTTAAATCTTAAAAGAGGAATCTAAGAAATGGTACTTAAAGGACTTTATTAAGTTTTGTCTAAATTAAATTGAAATATAAATCCAATAAACTCATTATATATATTGTATTTTTTAGTTAAGTATCTACATGGCTAAATAGGAGAATTTAAGAAACAACAGTACTTTACTTAAATTTTGTCTAAATTAAATTGAGATATAAATTTAATGAACTTACATATATATATATATATATATATATATATATATATATATATATATATATATATATATATATATATATATTGTAGGGGTATTGGACCCAGTAATTTATGAAGGACGGCCCAACGAAGTCTTTTGGGCTAGAAACCCAAATCCGAAAACATCAAAATGATCGTGGAGTATTTAAATGTCCCAAAACGTCCAAGGAGTAGATTTGTCCTCGGAATGTTAAGCCGAGGATACACAGTATACGTGGAGGACAATAGAAAGAGCGGTGGAATGTCTAAAGTAAAGCTGCTACCACCGCCCATACATTAAAAGCTCTGTAATTGATACGCTGACTGGATAGATGGAAGGATGGGACCTGAGCATAAAGCTTGGAACTTGGTCCCTAATCCCAGCGGGCTTTAGGGAAGAATGGATGGGACAAGTATCCGAAAATCAGGATTGCAACCATAAAGTGGAAGATGATGAAGAAAAGGAGAGGAGTATAAATAGAAGGGAAGGCATACGAAGAAGGGGGAGGCTTTTTGAGAAAGAAAAAGTGTATGATAATCAATATTTGTATCCAAACTTGAGGAATACTATTATAAACTATCCTTGGAAACAGTCCGAGGAGGAATTCTCAGTCTTACTCTTTGCAAACAAGTCTTTGTTTTGTTCCATTGGGCCCAAAGCCCGTTCTTTTAGTAATTGTCTAAGCCTTCCTTGAAATCTAGATTACAAACCCATCCTCTACAAATTCATTGTGAAGAAAGGCCTTTCAAGCCCATTTCCTCCCAGTCGTGGTTTGAGAATTTGAATTGTGTCCTTACAATTGGCGCCGTCTGTGGGAATTTAGTCTTTAAGGAAGTTTAGGACATCATGGTAGGATCAGGACCACAACGCAGCGCGGAGTCCGTGGGCTCCCAGCATGAGGATCACTCCTTGCATCCTGATCACGGAGAGAACCGAGAAGGAAGTGTACATACTACACACACCATCAGAAGTGCAAGTCATTCGCAAGGAGGAAGCAGAGTTCCTTATGAAAGAAATGCCAAGGCCATGCAGAAGGAGATTGATGGCCTAAAGAGGAGATTGCGCCACGAAAGGCGAAGGAGAACTCCTCCGGTCTCTGACCCATCCTCGGAAGGATCCGAGGATGACAATTACGGGCAGAGATCCAGAACTCCCCCAGGTGAATTTTTCTCTTCCGAAGAAGACAATCTGCATGGGAGGCGTGGCAGGGACTACCCCCCTAGGGGCTTAGGAAATGACGCAATGGGCAGAGCGTTACACCAAATCTCCAGGTCACCCTTCACGCGCAGATTGGAAGAAGGGAGGTTACCTCGGCGCTTCACACAACCGTCCTTCACTCTTTACAATGGTCGGACGGATCCTGTGGAGCACGTAAGCCATTTCAGCCAGAGAATGGAAGTGCATTCCAGGAATGAAACTTTGTTATGCAAGATTTTTCCTTCTAGCCTGGGGCCCGTGGCCATGAGATGGTTTGACGGCTTAATGGCAGACTCCATTGATTCTTTCAAAGAGCTTACTAGAGCATTTGGTTCTCGCTTTATCACGTGCAGTAGAGTTCCTCGTCCATTGGATTCCTTACTATCCATGGCTATGAGGGAAGGGGAAACCCTGAAAACGTATTCGGACAGGTATTGGGAAATGTTCAACGAAATTGACGGAGACTTTGATGATGTAGCAATAAGGACCTTCAAGGTCGGCCTACCAACAGAGCATGACTTGAGGAAGTCCTTAACAAAGAAACCTGTCAGGAGCGTACGTCGACTGATGGATCGCATCGACGAGTACAAAAGGGTTGAAGAAGATCAGCAGCAGGGAAAAGGCAAGGCGAAGGTTATCCCACAAGAAAGAAGGGATTTCAGGTCGGACAGATACAACAATAGGCCTGCGCGGGATTTTTCCAGGCAGGCTGGTCACATACCCCCACAAGTGGTCAACACCGTCTTCAGGGAGCCAGTGCAGCAGCTGTTGGAGAAAATAAGGCATGAGCCTTTTTTCAAATGGCCAAATAAAATGGCAGGGGACCCTTTGAGACGCAACCAAAATCTCCATTGCCATTATCACCAGGAGAGGGGTCATACCACCGAGGATCGTCGCACTTTGTGGAATCATTTGGAACAATTGGTTAAGGAGGGAAAGCTGAAGCAGTTCCCGTACCAACCCAATGGGCGAGGAAACCAATCAGGAGTGGCAAACCACGACGGCCCTTCGTCGAGACCTCCTCTAGATACTATCAATGTCATTTTTGCAGCACCTGGAAGGACTGGCTCAGCTCCTTTCAGGGTAATGTCAGTAGCTCGAACATTAGCCGAAGAGTCACGGGATCAGCCGAAGAGGATTAAGGCAAGTATCCTGCCAGTCCTAAGTTTCTCTGAAGAGGACAAGATGGGGACCATCCAGCCTCATGATGATGCCTTAGTGGTAACCCTCAGAATAGGGAACTATGATGTGAAGAGGGTAATGGTTGATCAAGGCAGTGGCGCAGATATCATGTACCCTGACCTATTTAGAGGCTTGAATTTAAGGGTTGAAGATCTTATGGCATACGACTCACCCCTGATAAGCTTCGAAGGGAGAGCTGTCGTTCCGAAGGGACAAATTAGACTGCCTGTGCAATCAGGTCCGGAGGTGGTAGACGTAGATTTCATCGTGGTCGATGCTTATTCTCCCTATACGGCCATTGTAGCGAGACCTTGGCTGCATGCGTTAGGGGCTGTTTCCTTAACCTTGCATGTCAAAGTCAAATTTCATTCTGGGGACCAGGTGGTGGAGTTACTTGGGAGTCAATCTGTGGCACGACAGTGTGTCATGGCTGCAATTCTGCGTCGACCAGAACCAGACTCCTCGGCCTTGACTAACAAAGAAGCATAGCAATCAAACTCTCTTGCCGCAGCCGAGGTAGATGAAGCGGTATGCGAAGAATTGGAGAAAATTCTCATAGAAAATGACCCTGAGAAGTTCTTCTAGGTTGGAGTTCAATTGCCACAGGAAGAGAAGACGGAGCTGATTTCATTTTTAAGGAAAAATATGGATGTATTTGCTTGGAACGCGTATGAGGCCCCTGGGGTTGATCCGAGCTTCATATGTCATCATTTAAAGGTCAATCCAACTGTAGTATCGAGGAGGCAACCACCTCGGAGGTCCTCCAAAGAACATTCCGAAGCTGTGAAAGAGGAAGTGCTC
Organism: Castanea sativa; assembly: GCF_040712315.1. Classification (NCBI taxonomy): domain Eukaryota; kingdom Viridiplantae; phylum Streptophyta; class Magnoliopsida; order Fagales; family Fagaceae; genus Castanea; species Castanea sativa. Next base: position 30,508,170 of record NC_134024.1, on the reverse strand, counting down.
AAACTCAAGAAGGCAGGTGCTATCAAAGAAGTGTTTTACCCTGAATGGTTAGCCCATACGGTGGTGGTGAAAAAGAAGAATGGGAAGTGGAGAGTTTGTGTAGACTTCACAGATTTAAACAAAGCTTGCCCGAAGGACTCATTCCCAATGCCTCGGATTGATCAATTGGTTGACGCTACTGTTGGACATCCTCGGATGAGTTTTCTTGACGCTTTCCAAGGTTATCACCAGATACCCTTAGCCGTTGAGGACCAGGAGAAGACTGCATTCGTCACTCCTACAGGAAATTATCATTATAAGGTAATGCCCTTTGGTTTGAAAAACGCAGGGGCTACCTACCAAAGGATGATGACGAGAATGTTTGAGGCACAGCTAGGAAAAACTATTGAGGTATACGTAGATGATATGGTGGTAAAGAGTAAAGAAGTTTATGCACATCTGGAAGATCTGAGCAACACTTTTCAGAAGCTAAGAGAGTATAAATTGCGTCTCAACGCCTCTAAATGCTCTTTTGGTGTGGGATCGGGCAAGTTTCTAGGATATATGGTGACTCACCGGGGAATTGAAGTGAATCCTGCTCAGGTTAAGGCAATAAACAGCTTACACCCACCTCGGAATCCTAAAGAAGTACAAAGACTAACAGGTATGACTGCTGCTCTCAACCGATTTATATCTCGGTCCGCGGACAGATGCAGACCTTTCTTTCAATTATTGAATAAATGGAAGGGTTTTGAATGGACCGAGGAGTGCGCGGTGGCTTTCCAACAGCTAAAAGAATATCTCTCGCGACCGCCAGTTATGTCTCGACCAGAAGTTGATGAAATTCTGTTTGCATATATTGCAGTGGCTAACCATGCAGTTAGTTTGGTTCTTATCCGAGATGACAATAACATCCAGAGACCGGTTTATTATGTAAGCAAATCTCTGCATGAGGCCGAGCTGAGTTATTTGCCACTGGAGAAAGCTATCTTGGCGGTGGTACATGCTACACGTAGACTTCCCCATTACTTCCAGTCTCATACGGTTGTTGTTCTTACACAACTCCCTCTTAAATCAATTCTGCGAAGTGCAGATTATATGGGAAGAATTGCCAAATGGGGAACTGTCCTAGGAGCTTTCGATATCAAGTATATGCCTCACACCTCTATAAAGGGACAGGTCATCGCGGACCTTGTGGCGGAATTTGCTGAGCCTTCGTTAGAAGACTATCAAGAAGGCATGAGAAAAAAGTCGATAGGCATGATTTCGTGTGAAGGGCCTCCATTATGGAAAGTCCATGTTGATGGAGCAGCAAATCAGAGGGGATCGGGTATAGGACTAGTTTTGATATCTCCAGAGGGAATTACTTTTGAGAAATCTTTGAGATTAGGATTCTTGGCCACCAACAACGAAGCAGAGTATGAGGCCGTCCTCGCAGGGATGAACATGGTTCATAAAATGGGAGGACAGACGGTGCAAATGTTCTCAGATTCACTGTTGGTGGTAGGCCAAGTGGAAGGGAAACTAGAAGCAAGGGATTCCAGAATGTGAGAATACCTAACCCAGGTCAGGTATAAGCAGTCTAAATTTGGGTCTTTTTTACTATTACATGTGTCCAGATGTGGCAATACCCATGCCGACTCATTAGCCACGCTCGTAACGTCCTCGGCACAAAGTCTACCACGAATTATCCTTGTTGAAGATCTGTTGAAACCCACTGGGACGGACGGTAACTCCACTCAACTTCTTCAAATTAGGACAGAGCCTAGTTGGATGGATCAAATAGTAATGTTTCTCAGAAATGACATCCTGCCTGGAGAAAAGGCTGAAGTAGATAAAATTCGCAGGAAAGCCACTCGTTTCTGGTTATCCGAGGACCAGAAATTGTACAAATGTTCCTTTTCGGGACCATATTTGTTGTGTATACACCTCGAGGCAACGGAGCTACTTTTGGAAGAGTTACACGAAGGGATTTGTGGAAGTCACACAGGGGGAAGGTCTTTAGCTCACAGAGCCCTTACTCAGGGCTATTGGTGGACAAATATGCAGAGAGAGGCGCAAGATTATGCAAAGAAGTGTGACCAATGTCAAAGGTTCGCTCCAAATATACATCAACCAGGGGGAGTCCTGAATCCTCTATCTAGCCCATGGCCTTTTGCTCAATGGGGCTTGGACATTGTTGGACCCTTCCCCAAAGCAACAGGAAACAGATGGTGGCTTCTCGTGGGAATTTATTATTTCACCAAGTGGGTTGAAGCCGAGCCATTATCAAATATCAGAGACGTGGAAGCAAAAAAGTTTGTATGGAAGAATATCGTTACCAGGTTCGGCATCCCTCATACTCTCATTTCAGATAATGGTTTACAATTTGATAGCAAAGCCTTTCGGAAATACTGCTGTGATTTGGGCATTACGAATAGATATTCCACTCCAGCTTACCCCCAAGGAAATGGGCAAGCCGAGGCTGTCAACAAAGTAATAGTGAGCGGACTCAAAAAGAGGTTGGGTGACGCCAATGGGAGATGGGTGGAAGAACTGCCACACGTCTTGTGGACGTACCGAACTACACCACGAAGATCCACAGGTGAAACACCCTTTGCCATGACTTATGGAGCCGAGGCAGTAATACCCTTAGAAACTGGGTTCCCAACCCTGAAGAAAAGCTCCTTCATTCCAGATAGCAATGATGATCTATTAATGAGAAACTTAGACTTAGTTGAGGAACGACGAGAAAACGCCATGGTTCAACTAGCTTATTATCAACATAAGCTCAAGCAGGGGTATGATTCTCATGTGAAACTTCGACCTCTTAGACCTGGTGACTTAGTACTAAGGAAAGTTTTGGGCACGACGAAGAATTCTGCGTGGGGAAAATTGGGGCCCAACTGGGAAGGACCTTATCGTATTACTTCGGTCGCAGGAATAGGGGCCTACAATCTGGAAGACTTGGACGAACGTGTTGTACAACGTCCCTGGAATGTAAATAATCTACGAAGGTACTATTACTAAATAAAAGGCACTTCGGCCGTTTTTTGTTGTAAACTACATTACGTTCATTATCTTTATTCGTCTAAGTATCAAGCTGAAACTTGGTATGCTTGGATCCTCAGACCACATACCTCTTCTAAATTGATATTCTTTACTAAGTGTTAAACAGAACCTAAGTTACGTCTGATCCTCGGATCATCTACTTTGGGAAAATTCACATTTCAATTTATTCGTCTAAGTATCAAGCTGAAGCTTGGTATGCTTGGATCCTCAGACCACATACCTCGTCTAAATTGATATTCTTTACTAAGTGTTAAACAGAACCTAAGTTACGTCTGATCCTCGGATCATCTACTTTGGAAAAATTCACATTTCAATTTATTCGTCTAAGTATCAAGCTGAAGCTTGGTATGCTTGGATCCTCGGACCACATACCTCGTCTAAATTGATATTCTTTACTAAGTGTTAAACAGAACCTAAGTTACGTCTGATCCTCGGATCATCTACTTTGGGAAAATTCACATTTCAATTTATTCGTCTAAGTATCAAGCTGAAACTTGTATGCCTGGATCCTCGGACCACATACCTCGTCTAAATTGATATTCTTTACTAAGTGTTAGACAGAACCTAAGTTACGTCTGATCCTCAGATCATCTACTTTGGGAAAATTCACATTTCAATTTATTCGTCTAAGTATCAAGCTGAAACTTGGTATGCCTGGATCCTCGGACCACATACCTCGTCTAAATTGATATTCTTTACTAAGTGTTAAACAGAACCTAAGTTACGTCTGATTCTCGGATCATCTACTTTGGAAAAATTAACATTTCAATTTATTCGTCTAAGTATCAAGCTGAAGCTTGGTATGCCTGGATCCTCGGACCACATACCTCGTCTAAATTGATATTCTTTACTAAGTGTTAAACAGAACCGAAGTTACGTCTGACCCTCGGATCATCTACTTTGAGAAAATTAACATTTCAATTTATTCGTCTAAGTATCAAGCTGAAGCTTGGTATGCCTGGATCCTCGGACCACATACCTCGTCTAAATTGATATTCTTTACTAAGTGTTAAACAGAACCTAAGTTACGTCTGATCCTCGGATCATCTACTTTGGGAAAATTAACATTTCAATCTATTCATCTAAGTATCAAGCTGAAACTTGGTATGCCTGGATCCTCGGACCACATACCTCGTCTAAATTGATATTCTTTACTAAGTGTTAAACAGAACCTAAGTTACGTTTAATCCTCGGATCATCTACTTTGGGAAAATTAACATTTCAAATTTATTCGTCTACATATCAAGCTGAAGCTTGGTATGCCTGAATCCTCGGACCACATACCTCGACTAAATTAATATTCTCTACCAAGTGTTAAGCAAAACCTAGGTTAGGCCTAGTCCTCAGATCATTTACTTGGGAAGAATTAACATTTCTTTTCTTTTTTGTCAAGACATGAAATCTTTACATACCTAAGTTAAAAGACCATATGCCTTATTTTTACATAGTTCAAATAGAGATCCAAAGTGAAGAATCAATTACTTAAATGCATCACTTAGATGCAGTTCCCGGCATAATTAAACCTCCCTGGAGTATCAATTTCAATCCAAGTTGTTGCTATTAAGTTAGGTAAAAGACAAAAGGATGGTACTTTTTGAACAATATGATCAAAATAAAGCAAAAAAGTAAGAATCATCTAAAAAAGGGAAAAACAACATTCATTCTTATATTAGATTCCAAAATAGTACTTTTGCACCTACACTTAGATATTACACTTAGAGATAAAATAAATTAAAAATAAAGAAAGAAAAGACAACAAGCAGTCACTGTTTCAGCTTAATCTTCAGAGGGCATTTGGGGTCTTGAGGAGATGGAAGCTGAACCGAGGACTTAACGGCAATTCCTTTGCCTTTAGGATCATCTATCAAAGTTATTGGATTAGCTTGATCACCCAACTCGTCCTTTGAAGATTCCTGAAGGTCACTTGAGGGCTGTACGTCTTCAAGTGCCTTTTCTTGTGCTGGATCAACTTGTTTAGGAGCATCTTCGGGAAGAGTTGAGTCTTCAGCCAAATCACCCCCCTTATCCTCAGATGATCCCTGGGCAGCTTCTTGGGCAGCTTCAGGAATGGAAGAAGCGCGAATTGCGGGAGGATAGTAGACACTCTCTGCTTTCCAAAGAGTGGAAGAGGCATCAACCCCAGCTTGGGAAAGTGCCTCATTCCACACTTGGAGGCAGTAATGCCTACATACCTCGGGAACCTGAGCCTTGAAGGTTTCGGTGACCTCCTTCACGCCTATATCATAACTGTCTTGTTCGGCTTGGTCCCTTGAGATCTCGGCCTCTTCTTTTACTTTCTCAGCCTTTTTCTTCTCCTCAATGGCTTCCTCTTTGCCCTTGATGGCTTCCTCTTTGGCCTTCTCAGACTCGTTCAGATCTTTCTTGAGATCCTCTACGAGCCTTCGCGCTGCTAAGAGGTTGTCGTCGGCTTCACGGAGCATTAGGCGCTGATCCTCGGCCTGTTTAGTCGTTGTCTTCAGATCGGCCTCTAAGCCTGCCTTATCACTCTCTGCCTTAGCCAACTTTGCTGTGACCTCCTGCAGTTTCTTCTTGTGAAGGTCCGAGATCTTTTGGGCGGTTTCACGCCTGGATTCCTCGGCCCTCAGAGATTTGTAGGAGCTGATGGCAATCTCCTCTGCCCTATGGACAGATTGAACGGCCTACGAACAAAACATATAAAACTTAGACATATATATATATATATATATATAGGAAATAAAAACAAAAGCCAAGGTTTTAGAGAAAGAAAACTCACCATTGCAAGCTCCTTCTTCAAAGTCATGAAGACGGTGTGGTCCCTTTTCTTTCTAAGCTCAACCATATCCTCGGGGAGTAACAGCGCCTGCTCCAATGCATCTGCGACGCATGCAGCTGTCCCTTCATCGGAATTTCTAATGGACGCATCCACGGTAATGACCTCGTCGTCCATAGACATGTCAGGAAGCCATGCAGGGGCGCGCACGGCCACCTGTTGGTCGGTTCTTCTTTCCAACCTAGTCTGCATGGTGCGGGCCTGCTTTCCACCCTTTTCCACCTCGGGCTCCTTGGAAACAGAGCCCTTTCCTACCTCCACCACTTCCTTCCCTTTCGGCTGATCCCTTTTTCTTTTGAGATCAGCTATGTTGGTGCGTTGAGTTTGGGAGGATGGGGGAGGAGGAGGAAGCCTAGTTTCAGGGCCTTTGTCAGCACCCTTTTCTTGAGTCCGAGGGCGCACCTCTTTTGGAGGTTCTTGGACTCTAGGGCCCTTGTCAGCGCCCTCAAGGACATCTTTTAGGCTGGGCTTAATCTTTCGTTGAATGCCCATATTGTCAAGTTCTTCAGTAGTAGCCTTTGAGATTTGGGTAGAGGTGCCGAGGATGGAAGTTGAATCTTCAGGGGAGTAGGGTTGATTAAAAACCTCAAACTCGTCCTCGGAATCTGATACCTCAACTATTTCTTCTTCTTCTTCCTTTACAGTAGAGTGGGAAGACGCGGCTTCACCAAAGGTTAATTTTGTGGAGAAAGGAACTGTGGGAATCCCAACTGGAACGAAATGTGGTGGTTGGATTGGTTGGGTGACCAAGGTACCTTGAGGAATGGTAGTCCCCTCCGGTAGCAACAAACCCTCAACGGCAACACTAATCCGAGGAAGACGAGGACCGTGGGCTTTAATCACACACTTCGGCGCCTGAAAAGCTTTAGATATCGGAGTGTAGCCGAGGATCAGATGAGCCGCACGGAGTTGGCCGTCAGTATGCACGAAGATCTCAGCTTGTAGGATCCTATCCAACCGCCCGAAATCAACAAGATTAGGATGACGATCCGCTGCGTGTGGATCTGCAGAGTTATCCAAGTAAAAGTGGGTAAGAATAAGTAAAAAGATGAAATATAATAGTATGTAAAAGAAACTTCACCTGGAGTCCCTTCCCTTGTCGGACAGGGGAGGCCGTCGTGCCAATTTCCTGATACGATCAGGAAGTCGTTTTTTAGGCCCTTATTTGATTCAGGCAGACATTGAATTAGCCTAACTTCGGGGTATCTAGACTTTAGGTAATATTCGTCTTTTTTGCTTAGGTAATGGAGGTTATAAACCCAGTTCACGTCGTGGTGAGTAAGCCCTAGGTTCATCTTCTCATTTAAGGCATCTATGGAACCTAGGATCCTAAAGACATTTGGGGCGCACTGGGTGGGAGCCAATCTAAAGGCCCTAAGATAATCCCTAGTCACAGTTCCCATGGGGATTTTCATTCCCCCTTCGATGAATGCAATCATCGGGATTACAACTTCCCCCGTTTTTCTTTTTGTATAATATTCTTCCTCGTTACAGTACCTAATGGATACATCCGAGGGAATTTTGTACTTAACCTTAAACTGCTCTATTTTCTCGTTTGAATCCACCAGGGACGCACATCTACCCATTTTCTTTTGAAAAAAGGGGGGGGGGTGTGAAGAAAACTAACTACGCCGAGGATGAAAGATACAGTGAAAAAGAGAAGATGGGAAGGAAAAGAAACAAAAGAAACAAAAAGCTGATAAGGAGGGGAAAGAGTATTGAAGAACTTACTTTTAAAAAAAGAAGAAAGCACGTCACCTCGGACAGGGTACTTGATAGAAAGAGAGAGTACAGGGAGATGGAAAGTGTGGCAGGTACGTTATGAGGTTTCTATAGTGTGAAGAATTTTGAAGAAAATTAGTATTTATATGTCAAAAGGTGTTTTGAAGCGGGCAAATTCCCGTCTCAACACAAGAATCGCTCTCGACCGTTGGATATGTGTCAAATCAATGAAACGTGGGGGACATAGAAGCGCCAATAATTAATTCGGGGGCGTTTCGCATACCGAAGCATCGGGAACACGCGATCGGTAATTCAGAAGTTATTTCCGTCAAGAGTATTCCAGGATTCTGCAGGGTAAAAAGGTCTTTTAAGTCGAGATCCTATTTTCCTCCCGAGGTGAAAAAAATAAAGAATCTCGAGGGGCTATTGTAGGGGTATTGGGCCCAGTAATTTATGAAGGACGGCCCAACGAAGTCTTTTGGGCTAGAAACCCAAATCCGAAAACATCAAAATGATCGTGGAGTATTTAAATGTCCCAAAACGTCCAAGGAGTAGATTTGTCCTCGGAATGTTAAGCCGAGGATACACAGTATACGTGGAGGACAATAGAAAGAGCGGTGGAATGTCTAAAGTAAAGCTGCTACCACCACCCATACATTAAAAGCTCTGTAATTGATACGCTGACTAGATAGATGGAAGGATGGGACCTAAGCATAGAGCTTGGAACTTGGTCCCTAATCCCAGCGGGCTTTAGGGAAGAATGGATGGGACAAGTATCCGAAAATCAGGATTGCAACCATAAAGTGGAAGATGATGAAGAAAAGGAGAGGAGTATAAATAGAAGGGAAGGCATACGAAGAAGGGGGGAGGCTTTTTGAGAAAGAAAAAGTGTATGATAATCAATATTTGTATCCAAACTTGAGAAATACTATTATAAACTATCCTCGGAAACAGTCCGAGGAGGAATTCTTAGTCTTACTCTTTGCAAACAAGTCTTTGTTTTGTTCCATTGGGCCCAAAGCCCGTTCTTTTAGTAATTGTCTAAGCCTTCTTTGAAATCTAGATTACAAACCCATCCTCTACAAATTCATTGTGAAGAAAGGCCTTTCAAGCCCATTTCCTCCCAGTCGTGGTTTGGGAATTTGAATTGTGTCCTTACATATATATATATATATATATATATATATATATATATATAATTGAAACCTTTGACTTTTGGTTTATCTTTCCACAATTTTTCATATCAACATTTTTTATTTATATTTTTTAATTTGATTTAATTCTTTTGATTTTATAGCATCAAATTGCAGAAAATTTATTAAATTTCTTTAAAAAAAATTAGTTGTGTGGTGCCATACAAACACTAACTATACAATAACTCCATTAATATAAATCTATCCCAAAAAATAGAATATATCACTATTAATTTGATAATTTTTACGTGAGATTAAAAAAAATTCTACCATATTTCCTTATATCTATCATGATTTCGTTCTGAATTACCAATGTGCTCTTGGATTATTAAGGGAGTATCAACGCCTTATGGCAACATAGAGAAGTTCTTGAGATGAATAATAGTGATGGTCTTCCTTAATAGTTGATTGCTGGCACATTAGTTTTTTTTTTTTTTTATACTCGAATTGCTACCTTGGATGGTATAGGCGGGTTGTGTTGTTCTACAATTGGGCCTCTATTGCATAGTTTTTTTTTTCCTCTATGTATACTTTTTTTCTCTTATTAATAATACTTCTATCTGTTATCTCAAAAAATCAATCATGTTTTCTTTTTCTTCTTTTTTTTTTTAACTTTATAATTATATTAACTGAGACTCAACAAATATATATCATTTTTTATTTCAATAGGATTTAAATTTTATATCAAATGGACTCTACCAACACATTCATCCTTTAAAAAAAATAATTATATAACCAAACTTGATTAGGAATCCATAACTCGATATTAAATTATTAAATGTTTTCTTTAGGGATTATTTGTTACAATTTCAACTTGGCTTTTCATTCCTATATTATATTTTAAATACTTTTTTTTTGGATTATTCTTCTAACACCACTCTGTTGTACAGTCTCTTGCCTTGATTTTGGTTCTTGGAGTGCATTAAAAAAAAAGTATGTAAAGTTCTTATCAGGTTTAATGTTAACATATGAGGGATATTTTGGTCAATTAGAAAAGTTTGATGAAATATAAAAGGAAAAAGAACTAAAGAATGCAATATTTGAAAAAAAATAGTGACTGTATTAGGCAGTCTTTTGGAGATTGTTATTTATTTATTTATTTTTTGGAATTTTTTACGTTCATGCATATGTATGTATTGGCTTTAATTGAATTGAAATTATCTTTGAAACTTTGGTTTTGATTGAATAATGAAAATGGCAGAAGAAGTATGTTCCAATATTTGGAGTCTTTTATATGTGTTGTAATTTAAACTTGGTATTTGAATTGTTAAATTGTTAATTCATAGTTTCATTGTTCATCTATTAATCATGAATAATAATATTGCTATATGCAACCATCATGATATGGTATCAATGATGTGATCATTCCAAATGCTTTCCTTTAGAGTTTAGATATAGTCTATTTTATGATTAAAAAATTTACAATTAAAAGACTTTTGAAATTACACTAAAAAAAAAAAACATTATTGTATACGTTGGATCTTAAATGAATTCTATTAAACTCCATCCTTTATGACATCATTAAAAAGAAAACTCATATAGATAGGTACTAGGATATTATTTGGAACTATCTTAATGAACTAACGTATTACACGTGGTATGGATTTTACTGTAACATCCTATGCTATTAAATAAAAAATGGGCCTATGGTTATTTTCTCTTTGCAAAAAATGGTTAAATTCTCATTAATTGTGATAGAACACTTTCAGGTAAAATTGAAACTCTATTAACTAAGTTTTAAGAAATTTAAAATTCTATTTCAAAAAATTTCCAGAAGATTAGATTTTATTTTAAATATTTTAATAATTTTATATTGTATTCAATTACCTTCTAAATGATGGAGGATATGAGAATGCAATTTGAAGATCTACTATTAAGATAACATAGATTAGATTGGTGGTAGATAGTAGATTTAATTGCAGTTGAGTATTGTGTGAAGTTGTCATCATAAAGTAGCCCACGCTAAGATGTGTTATGTGGAACCAATGACAATTTTTCTAAATCATTATATTGAACAAAAAATTACTTATTTTCATTCATTTTCAAGTTTTACATTTTTTAAAGTCAAGTCATAGACCTTTAAGCAAAATAATATTTTTAATTTTTATTTAACTATCACGTGCATCGCATGAATTAGTAACTAATTATTATCTATGAACAAACCTCATATGTGAATTTTAGGACAAATAAATCAATCTCTAATACCCTTTCGAAAATCCAACAACCCAATTGATAATGCTGATTGGATCTTACATGTGGGGTTCAAGAACAAACAAATCAAATTCCAATAACCTAGTGAGGCATCTAACCTATATTTTGTAGAAGTACAAGTTTATTTATAATTTTATATTGATTTCTTTTAGATAGAAAATCGTTTTTGTTCCTATAGTTTACATGAAAATTGTTTTTTGTACCTAAATTTTTTTTAAAATATATTTTTTCCACCCTTTAATTATTATTGAAATTCCTCTTATTCACTCTCATTTACTTATATTCTCCGTGTCTAATTATTGACAAATTTTTTAGAATCAAAGAACTTGTACATGTCTAACATTGATGACTACTTTTTTATTTTATTTTAAGGGACACACAGTGAGATGAACAAGTGGCATGAAACTATTGGTCGCATTCACAATATAATTTTCTCCCCTAAGTTTTAGAATGAAAACATAACTTTTAGAAAAATATCTTTTTGAAGTTTAAGGACAGAAGATTAGTTAATACCATTGAGTTGCAAGACATTATATATGTGTGTGTATGTATGTATGTATGTATCAAACACTTTATAATAAAAGTTGGTTCTTAGAAGTCATGCACAAAATGGACATCCTACCTAATTGGCACATGTATTACTTATAGTTTTATTGTTAACTTATTTGTCCTTATCAACTTATTTTTATTGTGTTCCTCAAAAAAAAAAAAAAAAAATTTTTTTTTATTGTCATTCATATCAAATTTTGAGTAATAGATTTTTATTTTATTTTTAATTTAATTGCTCTTAACAATTTTTTAAGAGATGGATTCAAATTATACCTGGTGTAATTTCATAAGAATTACAAATTTTTTAAATCATTGATTTTCATTAAATCTAATGGTTAAAAAAACACTAGTGGCATGTCATTTCTAAGTCATTAAATTCTCTTCTAAAAGTAAACAAAAAGTCAATTAACACTTTCAGCCCGACCGTTTTCTTCTTCTTCTTCTTCTTCTATCCCTCTTTCTTTCTCTCTCATGACTCATTTGCCAGGACCTCTATAAACGCGTGCCTCCAATGAACCAAATAAATCAATAAGGGATAAAGCATTAGCATTTTTCATCTTTTTCAGTTAGACGTGAATTATATGCATCTCTGTAAATAGATTTCAGGGGAATTGGCAACGATTGAATTAATTTTTTATTTGACAATTCTCCTGAAGTAAACATATATAAGTAATAAATAACATTCCCTGCATTAGCAGACCAACCGATTTATCAATTTTAATTTTTTGTGATGGGAATGTCAGATTGGATGCGAATTGGTGTATTTTTCTTTAACTCTTCTGTATTCCTAACAGAGAAGTTATAACCTCCACCCAAAACCCCAAATGAAGATACTATAGAGATGTTGTAGTCTAGTGGCTATTCCGTGTTAGGCAGTTAAATGCCCTGTATGTGAATTCAATACATGTGATGATGGTACTTCTAATGAGTCTTTTATAAGGATTTTATACAACTGCCCTGTATGCAAGCTCAATACATGTAATGCTGAGCAGGGGGAAAAATGCATTAATACCAATATAATTACAATGTATCAATTCCCTTGTTGATTTAATTGGTTCATTGGAGGAGTTTATGGAGGTCCTAGTAAATGAGAGAGGAAGAGAGAGGGTTAGAACAAGAAGAAAACCGTGGAGGGTGAAAGTGTTTATTGACTTCTTGTTTATTTTTAGAAGAGAATTTAGACTTAATGATATTAGATATGACATGCCACTAATGTTTTTTTATCCATTAGATTTAATGGAAATCAATGGTTTCAAAAAATGTGTAACTCTTATGGATGTAACTTGAACCCATCTCATTTTCTAATTAATTATTGTCTGTTGTTTAACCGTATTTTTATTTTGTTTTTGTAATACATGAACTCATATATATATATATATATGTGTGTGTGTGTGTGTGTGTGTGTGTGCGTGCGCGCGCGCGCGAGCCTAATTCCTCTGAATGACTCGTAAGCCCAAGGAACAAGCCCACAATTAATTTGTATGATGTGAGTTGATAGGACATATGTGAATTATGTTAAGAACATATGTCATTTATAAATAGCTAATCCTTTGACAAAACATATTTTATTTGTAATTGGGTATATCTACGATGATTTAAGTTTTCAAGAAACATGTTGTTCAAGTCAAGAGTTAAAGCTATGCAAATCTGTTCAAGAAACAAGTGAAGTGTTGTATTTTAAAACTCGATAGCTAGCTTGACAGATGACATCTGTTGAGGTTTAAAAGACAGTTTTAGTCAATACTCGACAGATACTCGACAGCTGCTCGACAGATAACCTATCTATTGTGATTTACGAAAATCAGTTTTTCAGATTTGATTTCACTCATATATATGTATATGTGTTTAGGCTTTCTGTTTTTTACAACCTTAAACATATATAAATATTATTTTAAGGGCCGTCTTAGATGATGCAAGGGAATGCAAAGGTTTTATTCAAGCATATTGTGACTGGAGACAATTTGCCCTTGTTCATCTTTCTCTTGAAGAAGTTGCTGCGTTTGTACACTGTAGGGTTTTGTAACTAAGGAGTTTCGTGTTTTTCATCATGTTGATGAACTGAAGAACTTTGCAGCTATCATCCTTTTCAAGTTGGTATGTTAGTCACGTACTTGGCTTCGTGCATTGATTAGTTAGTCACGTACTGGGAGCCGTGTATTGAAAAAGAGAGATTGTCACTACAGAACAAGTCCAATTGTGTATTGGGGTAAGAGTTCAACTGTAGGTTGGTATAAGGTATTGAGATTTCTTTACTTGCAGCCGCTTGTTGTGATAATAGTGGATTCTCGAGAGTGGCGACCTTAAAATCACCCAATGGGGTTTTGCCTTGGTGGTTTTTCTCATTTGTAAACAAATCATTTGTGTCAAATTTATTTTCTACTGCATTTAGTTATTTGGTGATTTTTTTGTGATACCACGCACATTGCATATAATTGAATCTAATTAATTCACTTGCCTAATTAATTGATTTAATTTATCAAAGTGGTTAATACATTCTTGGCCTATCATGAGTAATGTAATTCTTACAATGGGAAGACTCCTTATCACCAACTTGGTAGCCCAACTGATAGAGCTATTGATCTGACCCATATCTCCCTTCCCCCTTTCTTATGTACCCCTCGAGGAATCCCTAAGCCATTAAAGGGGTTCCTCCTTTTCTTTAGTTCTTATGTATTTCTCTCACCCCCGTTTTTCCAACCCCCTTCTCTCCCTCTCGTTCCCTATTTATAGACTTTCCTTAGTTGGATAGTCATGATGATTGGGAGACTTTTTAGGTGGGTGGAGCCCCTCTGAAATTGATTCCTAACTTGATGGGACCCGTTTTTCTAGATAGATGTGATCGTCTTGAAACTTGCTCCTGCTGCCGATTGGTTCTCGGTAGATGATTTCCCCTAAGGTACCACCATGCCGAGCATCATCCATCCCCAACATGTAGCTAGTTCTGGGCTGGTACGGTGTTCAAACCATTATTGGGCTCGAGGTTCTCCGTTTACCAAAATTGAGGGGTTGGGCCTTTATGTTAGGTCTGTACACTGGGTTGGGCCTAAATGCCATGTTTGTACAATATATGTATGTATGTATATATTAAGTTATTTGTTCTTATCAATTTTCTTTTATTTATTTATTGAATTGTTATTATTTATTTTCAAGTTCAAACCCTCACTTTCACTCTAGAAAAATCCGCTAGCTTTACAATGTTATTGATAAAAAGTTGAACTCTTTTTTACGAATTTGTTGAAAAGAAAAACAATAATGTCATATATCATAAACTATAAAATAAAAGTTGGATGACAGAATTTGTGGTTTTGCCAAGTTAATATCCTAATTAATTGCCACATTTAATGTAACTTTTCTATGAATTTTTTTCTATGAATTTGTTGAAATGAAAAACAATGATGTCATATACACTTTAAAATAAATTTGTTTATAGAGTTTCAACCTATGGTGTACGCTCCTGATGATAACTATTTATCATCAGATCAAGACACCAATCAGTTTTTTGCGTAGGCGGGGGGATTGAACTTCAGATCTTTTATTCAACTATCAGAAATTTTATTAGTTGAGATAACTAGAACCTACTATTAAATAAAAGTTGAATAGTTAAAGTAGTGGTTTTTTCAAATGAATATCCAAATTAATTGCCACATTTAATGTAACTTTTACTATTATCGTGGTCCTACAACTCAAAGAAATCTAAGAAGAAAAATACTTCTTAAAAAAAAAATCATTAAATAATTAATACAACTTTACTACCGATGGATATGCTATCTTTTAGAGTTTATCATAAAAAAAAGATTTATCTTTGAGATACATTATTTATTGTTTTTATCTCCATTTCAATTAATGATAAAATTTATCATCATACATGATGCGTAGCGATAAATGGCCGTCCATATAATGATTATCCATGCAAGGAGGCATCATGGACGAATGTAATCACATTGACCTCAGACATAAACTTAGCATTTAATGGCGAATAAAGAGTGGAAATGGAGCCGTTATGGCCGTTCTCTTCTAGCCGTTGCACGATTGTTACAAACATTAAATGGCTAGGATTAAAGGATCATAACTAAGCCATTTAATCCTTCAGCTTAGGTGTGACACAAGGAAAAGCCAATAGGTATTTATTTACAAATGGGCTATATGAAGCCAACAAAGACAAGTAAGCAAATTCAATTCTACAATACGCACAAATTACTCTACAGATTGTTGATTCCTAAAGAGTTTTAAGTTAATTTAAGCATTGGAGGGTCCTTGACAGGCCCTAAACCGGTGTCATTCATTATTTGGTTTTTTCTCTTAAATAGGAACGTGCATCGTCCAACAGTGCTGACGAGGAACATACTGACGAGACAATTTCTTGTTTTAAATACATGTTGTTAATCAACTACCATTTGTTAGACACTTTCCTATTATAAGCCAATGATTTAGTTTGGGGACTTGCTACTTTTTAGGAAAGAACATCCTATCATAGAAAATCGATCATTACAAATGTCTTAGAAATCACTGCTAACCGTATTGATCATTTTATGAACAACATTCAGAGTGCCAAAAACACATGTTAGAACTAAAATTAATCTGAAAAGAAGTACCCAATCAGCCATTAAAGATCATAGGGTAGTCCTTTTTTTTCCCACAGAAATATACATTTGGTTCCCAAAACTTGGGTTAGGTTCTATTTTTGTTCTTAAAAAATGTTCGTCTTAGTCTTAAAAAAATTGTAAACATATAAAATTCGTTCTTGTATAGCTTTGCTGTCTAATTCTTGCTTAATTACATGGCAAAATTTGACAAAGCCACGTGGCACTTTGTTATAGGCTTATAGAAACAAGGTCATCATGGAAAGACTTCTTAATATGTTTGCAATTTTTTTGAGGAATAAAGACAAACTTTTCATGATATATTTAAAAAGATTTTTAGTTTTATTTTTGGTTTATATTATTATTTTATAATCTATATTTGGTTTTTATTTTTTAATAAAATGTTGGTTCATTTAGCTTTAACATAAAGTTTTTTTTTATTATTATATAATTTTTAATTTAATTTAATTTTTTTTCATATGATTTTAGAAAAGCTTTTTCATATATATATTTTTTGAGTTTCATACTTCAAATATATATATATATATATATATATATATATATATATATATTAAATTTTATTGATATACTATATAATAAAATTTGGGTCTTAGAAGTTGTGATGATTGTATTAATAAGTGACTATCTCTTTTTTTTATATGACAAATGAACACTTTCATTAACCATCAAAATAATTTACCTTCTGTTAAACTTTATTACCAATAATTTACTGTAAATAAAACTATACCGCATATAGGAAACCTAGCTATGATTCATACCAATAGTCTACTCTCTACTCCAACCAAGAGTCTGTTATCTAAATTTATCTTATATATAAAGATTTTATCATAATTGAGTTTTGAAGTAATCCATGAGAGAACTCTCAGCTAGCCTTCACCATGAAAGGCCGTAAAAGCCGCATGGAAAGGTCTAGGGCAAGGGCAAGGGCAAGGGCAAGCCTTGACAACGAGAGAGACAACCCTAGTTGCAGCTGGTCAATGTCGGTGCTTCCCTACGTCCTAACCAGTGACACCCTCTCCCAGCTCCCTATGAAGAAAATCTTTCAGTTCAGACGGGTATGCAAAGCATGGCGCCACTTGCTCTCAGGCCAAGACTCTGAAGTTCTGCAAAGCTTGAAACTACATGACACCCTTGTGTTAAGCAGCCCAAAAGAGGGAGGCAAGAACAATATTTACTTAGTTGAGCTTGAACCAGGTCATGAACATGTCATGAAGTTTAACTACTCCAATGCAAACCTTCCAAACCGTTCTCGCTTGAAACTTGTGGGCTCTTGTAATGGCTTGCTTTGGTTTTACGATTTAGAATCGACGAAAACTTTGTATATTATCAACCCCATTACTGGTGAATACGTTCACACACCTCAAAAACTCAGGAAGGAAAGACTGCACGTTAAATCGGTTCAGGCGGTGGTATATGGGTTTGGTTTTAGTCAAGAAACTATATAGCCAATACAAAGTGATATGAGTTACTAAGAAGCTGTCTCAATCATTGTGTGAAAATTTCACTTTTGGAACTAACAAGTGGAGGAACATACCAAACATCCCGTTCCCAGTTAATACAGAATACTTCGGAGTTCCACTCAATGGTGCTATTCACTGGATTGTTGGTTATGAAATTCCTATGAGCTTGGGGTTAATATGTGCTTTTGACATTGATGGTGTAAAATTGAGACCAATTTTGCCGCCTCCGAACTTTGATGACCTCCGGGGAGGGATGGTGTTGGGAGTTTTGGGAGGTTCTCTCTATAATGTGACAACTATTTTAATGTCACCAATCTCGACGTCTGGTTGATGAAGATATATGGTGTAGAGGAGTCATGGACTAAGGAATTTGTTATACCTAGAAACTCACCTGATAGTATATTATTTTGGGAAATTAGACCGATGATGATTTTGAAGGACGGAAACGTTTTGATCTTACATGATGACGAGACTTTGGAGTTGTATGATCCAAGAAGGAAGAAATTTGGCAACATTAAGATAAAAGGAGCTTCGTCAGTCTTGGAAGCTGTCACTTACGTTGCAAATTTTGGTTCACTAAGAGACATTGTGAAGGAAGAATATGTGAGGGATCTATATGTCAAGTCAAAGTGAATCTTCAATGGGTCAGTTCAAAATTTTGCTCCAACGATTCTATAGGCTATATTTATTGATAGTTTGTGCATAACTATGTTCCTGTATTGTTTTATTTAAAATTAAGTTCTATTTTAAGGTTGATTTATGAGTATCAAGTAAAACATCTCTTGTATCCCCATTCTAATAATAAGATTTTGTTCTGCTTCAAGAATGGCCCAAAAATCCTATCAATTTTTGGTTTTGCTTTGTTTCTCATTATTTGGATTTGATTCAAATTAAATAGCAATATCATCCACATGGTGGTCCAGCAAACCTGCTAGCGTGTGATCTCTGTTATACTCTGAGATATCTCACGAAGAAAGTAATTAATTGCCAAGAGTCTCATAGCTCAACAGGTTGGCACATCCTGGTGTTTCCGACAGAGACAACTAGGTTTCCAATCCCCTCTCCCCCAACTATTGGAAAAAAAAAGAAAAAAAAGAGAGAAAGTAATCAATCCAAACCAGGGAGAGTGAACTTTAGGTTTAAAGTTTAGTATCAATGCTTGTGTTGTTTAGGCTTTGAATAAGTTGAAGTCATGAATTGTTCTGACTACCTAAGCTTATGAAAGGTTTTGGGTCCCTTTAATGGTAATGTTTCTTCTCAATGTTAGGTTGTATTGCTGATTTTTCATTTAATTATGATCGAAACAGGCTTATTTTCCAGAATTCTTGATGTTATGGAATTTTTTCCCCTTTCATAAATAACAAACGTTATAGAAATTGGTGTCATGGAGAGGAGTTAAAACTGTGATTGAAGCTGGATATTTAGAAAATTAGACCAGAGTTGCTATTTCTAACAGCTGGTTTGGAAAAAAACAGGTAGGTTTCAATTATAATATTTTACATAGGAAATTAAATTACAGTTCTTGAACTCTGAAGGGATTCATTTTTAGCAATGTGTATCCATAGTTTCAAACTTTCAATTTGTTGGCTATTGTTTAAGCCTGTGTATAATTGACAAACAGATCATTAAATTTCTGCAGAAAACAGAACACAGTACAGGGGAATGGAAGAGGTTTCTATATACTAATATTTTCTGCGTTTGGAAATTTATAACTAACTTATTTGAACAAATAAAAACCCCTAACGTGAATCAAATAGTAAAATTTCATTTATAACTATATAATTCAGTAATAGGTGTTTTTTTTAAGCACCCTACTTTAGCCTGATATTTAGCTCCAATACATCCAAGTTCTTCCCAAGGGTACTAGAATGGGTACTGCTATTGAATTCTTGTTTAAATTTATTTGTCACCAGAGGGAGAAAAAAAATCAATGACAGCGGCCACGAAGATTGTATTTTCTAGTAGCTAAAGAGGTAACATTTGAATTCTCTCCAGTATCTTTTTCTTTTGAAGGCAAATAGTCAGAATCCTTGAGATTATCTATGCCATCCGGTATCTCCATGTCTATCCACTGAGACCAGTCTACATCGCTATCTGTATCCCAAGACTTAACCTTGTTGATCAGATCTTGTAGCATCTCATAATTCAACCTCTCAAAGTCCCTGAAATTTGGTGAAGGTGCTTCCTTTAAATGTAGGATAAAAAATTGGATCAACCTAAATTTTGCTTATATCAAATTTTTTGTTAGATACCTGTATGTAATAATGGCATGTATAATCTGTACAGAAGCAAGAATCACAAAGAACGATCTAACTTGATTGATCATCCATGTTTGTTGGTCAATAGCCTTTGGCACAAATCGAAGTATAGCAAATTCAATTAAGAATGTAGCACATAGACCTGTGAAAAAAATTCATTAACATTCCAGCTCTAGTAAGAAAAAATGTACTTCTATACATATTTTAAAGTATAAAGGCAAATACACCTACCAATATAAAGCTGAGGTCTGACGTTGTATGTTGGCTTTGTACTGGTGAGCATGTAGAGTATAAATATTGATATAGAGTACATAAAGGCAGCTTTGATTAATTGTGATTCGAGCAGCAAGGCATTGTGCAAGGCAAACAGCTTATCTAAAGCAAGAAACATTGTTGCTTGCTTTTGTTCAAAGGCTTCCTGCATAGCACCAAATTGAATTTTCGGGATGAGAAACCAATTTGAGAACTTACATAGGTGACTGGATTACTTGAAAGATGCAAGTTAAATAAAAAACACACCTGAGCTGCCAATATAGACTTTGAGTTTTCAAACAGATGGTCATGGGATCGTTGAAGCTGTTCCTGTTGTTGAACAAGCTCTTCTTGCTGTTCACGGCCAAATTTAGCTAACTGTTGCAAGATACCCCTGCAGATTTCATATCAAATGACTCATTAGATAAATTACACATATGAAATTTAAATTTACCTACATGGCTCTACTGCCTATATTACCTGCTCTCTTCTAGTGCTTGGCACTGAAATTTGGACAGCAACTGAAGCCCCTGAAGTGCTTCAGATTGCCCCTCTTGAAGTTGCTTTTGCTTGTCTAAGGAGATTCCAGCTATATTCCCAATATCATCAGCTTTGCTTTGCAGATTACTCATCTTCGTATGCATTGCATCTCCCACTTTGCTTATCTTCTTCTCTATTTCACCAGTCTCATTTTGTAGATTGTGTATTTCCATACCAAGTTTATTGTGATACTCATGAATCATTGTCATCCCTTCTTCCAACTTTACCTTCATCTTTTCTTGCCCTTTCTGCAATTCCAATTGAGAAGCTGCAATCTTCTCAGATTGCTCAAAAACTAATTCTGACTGCTTCAATACACCATTGATCTGATTGCTGACATTCTTAGAAGTCTGAGCCACTTGTTGAGTTTGTTGATCGATTTTACTTAAAGAGTCATGGATATCTTTTGAGCCCCGCAACAGATTCTCCGATTTCTCTTCAATGGTTTCTAATTTTTCTTCAGCATAGTTAGCCGATTTTACTAATTGATTTACCAATTTCTCAGTTTGACGCCTGAAATAATTAGACCTGTAGATAAAACAAAAACAAAATCAAAATTCAAATCGGATTTTGTATTTCCCATAACGTTTTTTGGTTTTTTCTATATACGTAGCAACAAGTCCCTTCTTAGAAAAACTCCACCATCCCAACACATGCCAAGGCTCATCCAAAATTGTATTGAGATGCTTTAAGAAAATGGGAAGCTAATTAAATAAGAAAAAATAATATACTTAACTGTAACTGATGGCAAATAGAATTGGTTTCGAGGAAGAATTGACGGTACGTATGAATGGCATTGTTATCTAGTCTTTCGAGGCATGCCTTCATTGGAGAGCTAATGTGGCATGAAGGAAAAGGAGGTCTTCCAGAGTCTTTCTGAAAGCAATTGCTAAGATCCCAAGCAAATCTCTTCCGCCTTTCATTGTCATCAGCAGTGATGTCGGAGCACTTGGCAAAAAGTCCTTGATATGCATCATACCAACAGGATTTTAGGCCAGTTATTTTTGTTCTAGCATTGTTGACCCTTTCAATTCCTTTCTCATCATTGAGAGCATCCATAGAGAACTCAGCCACAACATCACCAGAAATTCCTAGAATCTTTGGAGGGTCATCACTAGGTTGTTTTCCGGCATGTGAAGGAAACCAAGACCATGACAAACCAATGTTTGATCGTGAGAGGACCAACAGAAAAATAAGATACTTGTATTGGGCCATTTGGATTTCTTTCTCGGCTAAATTTTTTCTAATCCTTTACTTGATCACTGATCACCAATTTTGTGAAACCTACATTATATATTCCAATTAAGTATATCATTTATGCTTCCAGTGCATACAAGCTTGCAGAGCTGTAAGTATGTGTCATAATTATAGAATGAGATAAAGAGAATAACAAGATTTAAAGTGCTAGAAAAGGAAACTTGATTATCCCAATATGATTCACAGAGTTGGAAAAAGTAAAATAATGAATAAATTGCTTAATCAGAAAATCCCAAGATAGCTGACACGAAAGAATGTAGGCAAGTTCATCTGGAATCCAGCTACAAAATAAAATAAAACAAAAGTATTCAACCAATTAAAATGCAAAATTATCCCCAAAATTCACAAAAACTTAAGACTTCCCCATGGTATAATCTCTAAAAATTGTTTGACCTACTGCATTAATTTTCCTGATTGTCTTTAGATTTCCTGACGCATTGTAGTTTAGTATCCAGACTCCAGAAAACACTATTTTGTGCTAAACCCAGAAAACAGTACTTACTATCCATGTAATCCAAAAAAGAAAGAAAGAGAAGTTAAAGAGTGAAAAATAAAAAACAGTCTAATAATCTTTTACCTCGCAGTATAAACAATTCAACATAAGGTTCTCACGGTTTATGGGTTTGAGATACGTGTAACGATGTGATCAATCCCAGAACATCATGGGTACTAAACATACATCATGCCATACAAAGTAAACAGACAATTACAAAGAAACTTTTTTTTTTTTTTTTTGGTTTTTGTTTTAAAAGGAGAGATACATTGATTAAGATTTTTGTAAAACTGACCGATGAATGTGAAAAGCCAATTTATTAGTTACATGAAAATTAAAGTTCCTTTATTATTTGTACTCTATCAGCCCATGTCCAGTGCGATACGCAGCTAAATTTATGAGAACCATTCATTAGCATTGGCATGCGAAATCTTGTTCTCTTACAATTCTCTGTATCACGGATAGTTACTATGTCATTAAAATTTTTACTCCTACTAATTCCACGGTCAAATTTCATTGAGGATTTCATGTATATAAAACACATCTTCTTGACCATCATTTTCTTGCATATAATCATACACCTCGCGCAAGTCTTGTGGTGTCCATTTTCTAATGGACACCATTGACCTCCAAACCTGTTTGGAGTAAAATTCCTTCAATTTCCTATGTGAAGATTGAAAAGACCATCCATGTATACTTTTAGTCACATAACCTTTTTAATGAATCATGTAATTTTTTAATTAATACATGCAGATGGTTGATTATAAAAAGAAGAAGAAAAAATACACAGATGGCCTTGTGAATTGCTACTTGGAGGAGATTTTACCACACTAGTTTGGATAATAACTTAGTCATTTTTTAATTGCCCCCCCACCCCCCCCCCCTCCCCCTCTCAAAAACTCTGCTTAAATTATTAGAGGATTTTGTCAATGTTTCAAACAACTAATTTGGGACCTAGTATCAAGGATGGTTAATGGAGCTATGTGATTGTCTTCTGCAAAATTGGAAAGCTGGACATCACACCACCCTCACCGGCAAAGCAAAATCAAGACTTACTGGTCCATCAGGGAACCTTCTCAATTGAACAGTCAAAACTAGGGAAATTCAGAGATCACCAATGCAGCATAGGAAGCTTTGAGACAAGACATTGCTCCACTTTAACTCTTTCTAATCGCTTTCCTTTACAGGTTATTGTGTCATTGTATTTAAATTTGAACAATTTCACTCTTGGTCTGTAACCTTAAGCCCTGGTAAGTTTCGAACTACAGGTATACCACTTGAGCACTGGGGGCAAACCTTGGCTCTTAGGACCTTTTTTGGAAGGGGGAATTAGTCCATCAAATGCGTCAATAATCAAGAAGCAGAGGTTTGAATGGCAAAGAAAGCTTAAAGGTCTAAGACCAATTTTAGCGATAACACAATAGAACAAGAATTGATGATACTAGCTGAGAGGAGTACCTTATTCGATTGTCCACTAATACTAACAGGACATTGTGTCTCTTCGTGTCTCAACGTTCAGTTAAGCTAATCAGAGCACAAACCACTGTTAGTAGTTAAGGCAGATAAAAAGAAGCCAGAATCGAAGGATAGATCACTCTCAACCTTACTATTTTATCATTTCACTTGCATTTTTCATAATGCCACACTTTAGGCCTAGTTTTTCTCCACTCTAGCCCTTAACAGCTGAGTAACGATCCCAATTCATCCATGCTTATAAAAGAGCATTGTGGGGATATGATTAAGATTAAAACATAGCTTGCAAAGGATTGAGGTACAATGAGGCATAAAGGGTAAATGAAGGTCTAGTTCATACAAACCTCGAGTGCAATCCTTCCCCTTATCTATTGGTACTATCTTACCTCCTGTGACCTTAAAGTGAGTGGGGAGACAAGCTAGAAGTTGCATACATCCATACAAGGACAAATCTTGGTCTTACTATTACCTTTCAAACAAGAGGACGCCCAATCTATCTATTGGTTGAGCATGGAAGTACCCTTTAGACCCAGGCTCAAAGGCAGCAGTTGCCTACACAGGGGCAAGATTCAGTCTTGGTGTACCTATTTAGACAAAGAGACTGTCTTCGAATGTGATGATCCTTTGAATTTGATGATGTTCTCCTAAAGCCAAATGCGAAAATTGTGTATGCTCACACAGGTGAAAAATTTTGGTCCATTGAGTTGAACCTTCTACCTGCCATTGATTTGTCAGGAGGATGTGAGTTGAACCTTCTGCCTCCTAGACTACTTGGGCACCTAATTCTCTTTGAGACAACAATTTTAACAGCAGTTGAGTTTGCATGTTTTTATTGGTTCTCATATTGACATTTTTAACATCGTTTTATCACCCTCCATTTCTAAATTTAAACTTCCATAATTGTGAAATATTTTGTGAAAAATTGTGGACTACAGACTTGTTGATTCTTGTCCTTCCTTTAGCCTAATATCACCAATACAAAGGAAAGGACTGCCAAACGATTTAGTACCTGCTCAATTCAAGAAGCCAACAAATTCTTATCATCATTTGGCTTGCACCTGATCCCTACAATGTCATGGGACTGGCTATGCCCCTCTTATACTCATTCTTCTAATGGAAGAGCGTGAACTACTACTGCTTGCCAACCCCAACAGTGCAATACATGTTTGGTTTCAAGCGCTTTTCACCTCAATATTTTAAAGGAATTATTCTGCTTTAATCTCATTTATAACTTTATTTAGACTCACCTTCCCCTCCCCTGGTCCTGACCTCTCCTCTTCTTCATGTTCTCGTTTTCAAGAAACACACTCTTTCACACCGGTACTCCAGTAGATCATTCATGGAGGTAGTATTTGGTGTACGAAGCTGGATATATAGCATCTATCTCACGTGGATGAGTCCAAGCTTGCGGGGTCCACATTCATGTGGGAGAGATGCTCTATAATATATATACCTGTTACACAAAATGAAAAAAAGTTCCATCATTTATGAGAGTTACAAACATGCGTTAGAATACTACCTCATGGTTCAATGTGTTGAAACAAGGAATACTGAGAGACCAACGTTGATAAGATAAATGTTGAGTTTCTTGGGGAAAAAAAAGAAAAGAAAAGAAAAAAAACTCGGGTTTATAAAATGTACAGTGTTGTGAATAATTATAGCTTCCCGTTTATGAGAAAAAACATGAACCAAAAAGTTTTTCCCACAATAAACATTTCTTCACTCAACTGCTTATAAGGATTATCCTTTAAGAGTTTCAAGCTGAATCATATTTTCAAAATTAATGCGAACAATGCAACATTTATACTGCAGATGACCGAAACCTTCTTTGTCAATATCATGTATATAAATCGTTTGATAATTTATTTATTTTCATCTTACCGGCTGATAATTTTCTTGGTTTTGAATCTAGCTATGTGTGTGTTTTGATCTCAAATTATAATCTGCAAACCACTAAAGTGATGGCACCTAACAACTCTCAATACATTTCAATTGACCTCAATTGGTCAATTTGTCCTCTATTGCTTTGTTAATTCTTTTCATTTTCAAGCACCCATTGGCATAATCAGGATTCAAACTTCAGAATATAAAGAAATTAAGTCTAAGGTATACGGAAGATTAAAAGTGTGGGGATGTTAGGGAGAAAGAGGTTGATTTGGAGAAAGACTACACAATTAGGTGGCAAGAAGTAGAGCCACATCTCTAACTTTTGTCCATGATGTGAACCTGACTTGAAGCCAATCCAATTGGACTAGCACCTTGCCTTTTCCCCATGTGATGTCGTTTGTTGGTTACCACACTTTTAAGGCTTCTAATAAGATGTTTCATGGACAAGGCCACTTCCTTATACATTTCAAAAAAAAGAAAAAGAAAAAGAAAAAGAAAAAATGTTTCACAGACAAGACCAAAACCGAAAAAAGGTTCGCAGACACCCAATTACATTTCTTTCTCCCTTTTCCATTTGTTTGTATAATTGTATTAACCTATCTCTTTCTATAAAATGTGTCCATGACTATGAGAGAGTGAATGCATGCACTAGTCACAACCTTGTGTGGAGCACAAGTTTGAAACTATTATTATTATTATTTTATTTTTTTTGAAGGAAAATTTTGCTAGGGCTGGAGGACCCTTGGGAAGCTGTTCCAAAAGTCAAAAGTGGATGGTCTCATTTATGATGTGATATTTTGTATCACTAGATAACATCTCACTTGGTAAATTCCAAACTTACGGAGTTTACCCATATGTCAGTGGGTTGTTGTATATTCCTGTAATACAAAATAAAAATTTTCATTTATCAAAATGTGAATTATATTTTGAATTGATTTTTTATTTTTGTATAGGATGTATTCTATATCATACGATACGGCAAACACTTTATAAGACTAATTAAAAAAAATTATAGATATAAATATACAAAATGTATGTTTTGTACTTTATATATTTGAATGTATTCGAGTAATAACTTTTTTTTTTTTTTTTGCTGAGAAAAAAATTGGTAAAGGGGGGACTACTTGAGTTGGTGTCTTCTATATAAGCGTGACTATAGTGACACTTTACCTGCTTAGCTTGGGCCTGTGCAAGTAAGGGATCTAGACAAGGACGCTAGTGAGTATGAATAAAGAAAATGTAGTTATTTCCCAGACACTTCTCATTGCGGGATTTGAACTTTGGACTTTCAAGTCCCAAACTCTAAGGAGTGAGCCCATGATCATATGATACGACAAACACTTTATGAGAAAAATTAAAAAAAATTATAGATATAAATATACAAACTGTATGTTTTATACTTTATATATTTAAATGTATTCGAGTAATAAATTTTTTTTTTTTTTTTTTTTTTTTTTTGTGCTGAGAGAAAAATGGGTAAAGGGGGACTACTTAAGTTGGTGTCTTCTATATAAGCGTGACCATAGTAACACTTTACCTGCTTGACTTGGGCCTGTGCGAGTAGGTGATCCAGACAAGGACACTAGTGAGTATGGATCAAGAGAATGTAGTTATTTCCCAGACACTTCTCATTGCGGGATTTGAACTTGGGACTTTCAAGTCCCAAACTCTTAGGAGTGAGCCCATGATCATTGGACCAACCACCCCAGTGGTAACTAATGACTAATTAAATCATCACTCATGTAATAATATATAAAGCTAACTAAATAAATGAAATTAAAATAAATTTATAATATCCAAATTCAAATTGGTCAAACTCAAAATAGATAATACATAATCCATTCTTAGCAAAAATACACTTTTGGTCCCTACATTTTGGGCTTATTCTCATTTTGATTTCTAAATTGATTTTACGCCTACCTCTGTCCCTAAAAACAGAAAATCATTTTTATTTTGGTCCCTATCATTAACCCACTAATAGAAAAGTCCTATGTGATAGACGGAGTGTATATATGGCATGTTAGATGCTGACGTGGTGAATAAAATAATATTTAAAAAATTTTGTTAGCATTTTTCTCTCTTTTAAAAAATACTATATCAAAATTTTAATTTTAAAAAACCACGTAAAAAAAAAAAATGAAATAAAATCTAAACTTATGATTTTTTTCAAATTAAAATAAAGTAATTAATTTAATTTCCTTTTCTTTTCATTATTTTTTTTGAAAGAACATGTTCTTCGTGTTCTTCCTAGAACATGACTATTCATGTTCTTGAAACCCAGCAAACCCATCAAAACAGAGGTGAAAATAGCCAAATACCACATTTTGGCAAACTTTGTGTCAATCTAGCACTGTTTTAGAAATATTTAGGAATGTACCACTTTTTTAGTACTCGAGTTTCACAAACTTGAGTTCCAAATGGTACTCAAGTTCAGTGAACTCGAATTCCTAGTGTGGCTGCCACCATGACACTAGCTGAGCTAGATTTTGGGCATTAAAATGCTACTTGGTACTCGAGGATGACAAGCTTGAGTACTGTGTGTCCTATACTCAATTTCCTAGGATTTGAGTGCTGTGTTAGTGTAAAACACAGTACCCAAGCTCCCTAAATGCGAGTATGGCTTAGGTTCTAGGAATTTGTAGTCCACCATACTCGAGTTCAGTGAACTTGGGTATGGCTCGGATTCCACAAGATATTAGTCCACCATACTCGAGTTCAATGAACTCGGGTATGGCTCAAGTTTAGGCCCTAAATACTCGAGTACTTTACAAGTTTAAATCACTCCCATTTTCAACACCCACTCTAACTCTCTCAATCTCCCTCTCTCCCACTCAGTCTTACTCTCTCATCACTCTCACTTTCTTAATCTCCCTCTCACTCTCTTAATCTCGCTATCATTCTCCCTCTCGCTCTCAGTCTCCCTTTCAGTCTTGCTCTCGCTCTCGCTCTCACTCTCACTCTCTCCCTCTCCCTCTCGCTCTTAGTCTTGCTCTCGCTTTCACTCTCCCTCTCGCTCTGTACTCTCACTCTCGATCTGCATCTTCAATTTCGAATCACAAGGTACATTCTCCTTACTCTTAATATTTGTTTGAACATTTTGGGGGGGGGGGGGGGTAGGGTTATTAGTGGGTAATTGTCGGTAATTGGGATTGGGATTAATTTGGGGGTAATTTATTTGACCATTTGGGGGTTAGGGTTATTTGTGGATAATTTGGGGGTTAGTGACCATTTAGAAGCATGCTCCTCACCTAATGCTTGGGGCTATAAAGTTTGAATGGTAACTTCCATAATAATATAATTTGGGGGCAGTTATTACAAATTGAAGATTTAATTGCCAATTGTATTCATTGAATGTCATATTCTTCAAACTTTAAATTTTGGATTAAGTTGTCCTGTAGTGGAACTAGTTTATAGTATGTTATTTTTATTTTACTTTAAAAAAAGTATGTTATTTTAATTTAAACAGGCAAGGTATTAGTGATTTTGGTATTGTTTCCAACATATTATTCTTGATTCAATTGAAGATTTAGTTGGGGTGACTATGAAAACTTGTTAGGGCTTCATCACATTGATGCATTATATTATGTTGTTGTTCTAATTAACAATTTCTATATTTTATTCAACCGTTGTGATTTTGATAACATGATAGGTTT
This sequence comes from Castanea sativa, assembly GCF_040712315.1. Taxonomy (NCBI): domain Eukaryota; kingdom Viridiplantae; phylum Streptophyta; class Magnoliopsida; order Fagales; family Fagaceae; genus Castanea; species Castanea sativa. The sequence continues at coordinate 30,478,779 of NC_134024.1, read as the reverse complement.
GCACTTTCTTCAGTGATGGTTGCTCTAATTTGTTTGTTGAGAGAAATTTTGTTGGCAAAGTCATTGTCCACTGCTAAGGGAAGTGAAGGAATGGCCAATTTCGCATATTTAGAAAAAAAAATTTATAATTTGGAAAATTTGTTGAGATTTTAAAATTTTAGATATGCATCAGTATCTCCTTTCAATCCTTTTGGTTTCCATGTTTATCCTGTATTTGGGTTGGCTTCTAGAATCCTTTAGCCAATCATTGTTAGGCACCTTTAACATTAATACCAGGTGGAATTTTTTTAATGCCCAAAATCCAGCTCAGCCAGTGCCACGGTGGCAGACTCACTAGGAACTTGTGTTCTCAAGTACCAATTAGAACTTGAGTTTGAGAAACTAGAGTACCAAAAAAGTGGTAGGTTACTAAATATTTCCGAAACAGTGTTAGATTGCCAACAATTTTGCCAAAATGTGGTATTTGACTATTTTTACTTCAAAACAAAATATTAAAATAGTGAAAATCAAAACCAAAACAGAAGCCACCAATTTAAGATTAAACTGATCAAAACCATATGAAAAAAAAAATCAAAACCGATCAACCCATCAAATCCATATGAAACCAAAACTAAATCAAACCCATCAAATGGATCAACCCATCAAATGCAAATCAAACCCATCACCAATCTCAACCTCACCCAGCACCACTAAGTTCTCATATCAAACCCATCAAACCCACTGCCGATCAACCCATTCACCACCACCGAGTTCCCAAATCAAGAAACTAAAACATTAGATCTTCATAAGACCAAACTCCATGGGAGAAAGACAGAGGAAGCTCCACCTTGTGCATATATATATATATATATATATATATATATATATATATATATATATATATATATATATATATATATATATATATATAGAGAGAGAGAGAGAGAGAGAGAGAGAGAGAGAGAGAGAGAGAGAGAGAGAGAGAGAATGGTTTAGGAGAAGAGACCATGCTCCCCATCTCTTCTTTCAATTAGTGCTGAGAACTCCTTCACACGAGTCCAAATTTTTTATCCCACTCTTTCTGCTCCACTATATACTCCACAAATAAAAACATGTCACATGTTCATCTATTTTATTAAATGCTAAATTTATGCCTTCTATTATTTCAATTTCCTAAAATAAATAAATAACTAACCCATCATATTTAGGTAAATGAAATATTAAAAGACATAAATTTTGCATTTAATAAAATAGATGGACATGTGGCATATAATTATTCGTGAAATATATAGTGGAGCATGAAGAGTAGGATAGAAGATTTGGACTCCCTTCACGCTGGACCTCCAAGACCTGGATGACATTTCACTTCTCAATGCTGAAAAGGCTAAAGATATATTTTTTTGGCTAAAATGCAAAACTGATGCTCTAACTTTTTTCAGATTTCATTTCAGTCCTTTAACTTTGCTTTCGTTCATTTCAGTCCTCTAAGTTTAAATTTATTCAATTAAGGCCTTTCTGTTAACTTTTTTTAAAATTTTTAGGAAAACAATCTGGAAAATATTTTTTAATCATTAATTGAATTTTTTTTTAATTTAAAAAATTTGAAGAAAAATTTATAAAATTGAAAAATTAACCATAACATATAACAAAAGTTGATGGAAAAGTATTAATTGAATAGAATTGAAAGTTATAGGACTGAAATGAACAAAAGCAAAGTTAGAGGACTAAAATGAAATCTGAAGAAACTTAGAGGTTCAGTTTTGCATTTTACCCCTTTTTTTTTATGTTCAATTTTTTATTTATTTTTATTTTTTATTTTTGTGGCTACTAGGAAGCTTCAAGTTTACATGGCTACAAATAATTGAATAAGTTTAAAGAAATAATCACCTTTTCTTTTATGTGGCTACTGGAAGCTTCAATTTCCTTAAAAGAATTGAGAGGAAATTTCTTGTGGGATACCAAATTATGTGAATATTTTATAATTTTTTTTCACTATTTTGAGATAGATTTTTTTTTTCTTTCTGGGTTTATTTTAAAGGAGAGAAGAAAAAAATTGGAAAAATAAAATTTATTATTATTATTTCATTAGCTAGATTAGCATTTATTGTGCCAATAGTGCACTCTATTTACCATGTAGGATTTTTCTGTTATTGGGTTGATGACAGAGACCAAAACGAAAACAATTTTCTATTTTCAAGAAATGAAGTAGGCGCAAAATCAATTTAGAGAGAAAAATGAGAATATGCCCAAAATGTAGAGACCAAAAGTGTATTTTCAGCTTTATTCTTTCTCATCATATTATACATCTTGCTTAATCTACTTCATATTCATGGTCAAAGTCATTGCTATCATGATTTTTATCATCATGCAATTTAAGTTTTTATTGACATCTTCTTCATCATCTCCAGTATTTACAATCTTTAATTTTAATAACTTTTTTTCTTTATATTTCTTTTTGGCATTCTAATTGCTTGATTTATATATAAAAATCATTATATTGTCATTTAAAATTTATTCAAAGTATTGAAAAGAAATTTGTAAATGTGAAAGTGAAGTGTAAAGTGTGATAAAATTTTATAAGAGAGATAGAAGAAAAAAACTCATGGATGTTATTTTATTTGGCCTAATCAAGTAGCTAGCCCAATAAAATTGTGTTAAAAATAAGTTTAACAAATTGTTGGATTTAACTTAGAGCACAAATTTGAACAAAAATACACAATTTAAACTTGCATGTCTGTATATTGTGGGATACATATAATTCGTACAATAAGTACCTATGTATTGTATGAATCATGAGCATAAACGATATGTACCTACGGCAAAATAATTTTTTTCACAATACAATACGTGTCATACAACACTAACAACTATGTTCAAATGGTTTAGATGTGTTAAATGTTGCATGTAACATTCTCTCACACGAGGATGAAAAAAGATTGCATGTTAAAATAATAAATTCTGAAAGGACCCTTTAGTTATGGGATCGTATCATAGTTATTTTCTCATTCTATTTACTTGTTTATACGAGGGTTGTCCAAGATTGACCTAGACTCAAAAAACTTTTTTGATCAAAAGTCAACTTAATCAAGAACCGCTCAATTTTTGCAGATAGTAGTTGACGATAGGTTTAGGGCTTCCAAATCAATCAACATTGGGTCAAGTGGCGGTTCTCTCCCAGAAATTTGACTCCAATTGACTGACTATATATTGTTGTCATTTGTCCATCTTCGATATTTCACAACTCTTTATAGTGATAAAAGTGATAAATTAGGTGAAGATCTCACTAGATTTGGTGGGATTTTTGTGAGATCAGGTGAGATTTCTGTGAGATCTGGTGAGATCTCTGTTGACTGGAGGAGATCTCCCCTAGATTTGGCAACTTTGACTAATCTGATGGTTTAAAATTTGAAGCTCTTTTAGTCTGCGACTCACATCTACCAGTCGACAACGGGTCTTAAATTCTAATACTTGCTACAGTTGGGTTGGGTGGTGGTTTGTTGGGCAATTTGACTGAACCCAACTAGTAGAGGCCCCTAGTTTATACTTGTCACTATGCGTTGTTGTTTGTTTGTTTGTTTGCTTTTTAATTTAATTTTGTTTTGTATTTTTTTTTTGTGTTGAATACTTGTCACTAACGTTTACTTGCTAAGAAACGACGGTGAAAATGACCAAATACTACTATTGGTCAAAATTATTAGTGTTTTATCACTGTTTGAGCAATATTTAGCAATTTACCACTTTTTTAAAACTCGAGTTTGACATGGAATTCGAGTTTCAAAAACTCGAGTTCCATAAAAAATGTTGTTTACATGGATTAATTTAATTAAAAAATGTCACGTAGAACTCGAGTTTCACAGGCTCGAGTTTTAAAAAAGTGATAAATTGCTAAATATTTTTTAAACAGTGGTAAAACACTAATAGTTTTGACCAATAGTGGTATTTGGCCATTTTCAGCAAAAACAGTGAAAATGTTATAACAACATAAAAAAATGTTATAAAAAAATAAAAAAATTATCTATAAAAATACCATAAAAATTAATAACAAAATCATTCTAATTACTCAAGAAAGTTCAATAATAATTACAAAAAGGAATCATAAATACCTCAGCGGTAAAAGATTTCCATTCTCTAAAAAAAGAAAAGAAAAAGAAAAAGAAAATCCTAAATCATTGTCGTCCGTTTCCGGTCCTTGTTCCTTGAGAAAAAACTACGGTGTTACATACTATTATACATTTTTAAAGGATTTTACCTATTTAATTCTATAATTACTAGTATCTTATTACATAAAAATCTGTTCAATGATAATAACTACTCCTTCAATAGTTACTCATTAAAAACACACCTTCAATAGTTGACTCGACTTTTGAACTACCAAATTCGTTATTCACTTATTTGACTAGATTCTTAAATCATTAGGGGAGTTTGTAACAAGAAGGCATAAGTTCCAATCATCGCACTAGAAATTATTTTCCTTGGGAATACATATGGCAACTAGCTTTTAGGAGAATAGTAAGGAAAACCAAAACCAAATGTGTGTTCATAAACATAATTTAAAAAACAGAAGTGCTAAAGTTTACAACATTTTTATAATACTTTCACAATAAATTATAAGTGGTAAGTTGTTATTAGTTTTAATTTAAATCCACAACTTAAATTATTTTTTTCTCATCCATAACAACCTCTCACTTCAAATTTACTATATAAATATTGTGAAAATGTTGCAATATACCTTTTTTTTTCTTTTTAATTTTAATTATAATAAAAGTCCCCACCTTTTACAAATTACAAAGTTCATGTCTAAAAGCACTCTGCCTATTTCTGAACAGCCACTTTGTCATTTGAGCTACTTTTTTACCTTACAGCAATAGCCTTACATTTTGCGCCTTAGAATGAAGTGGGAGTCGAAAATATTGACCAATTGACCTCTAACCCACAATCCCATCAACATTTGTATGCAATGCATGCTATGAGGTGCTCTGCTCTTGTTTTGACTAAAAAGTTAAAATCACATCACATTTAAAACTTGCTAAATCGACTATACGCGTGAGCACCAATATACAAACAATGGCTCCATCACCAATTGCTTTCGCTCCATAAATATCAACGTTTTTGCCCACCCCCTCTTCCCCTCCTAGGGAACCAATTACGTAGTTTGTGCCCACAAAGAAAAAAAAAAAAATCACATGGCAACCTATATGATAGCCCCCCAGTAAAATTCTAACTCTAAGACTTACTAAAGGAGCTATTGGTCTATGATATTTCTAAGGTGTCTTATGGGCAGAGAATGAAATAGTCTAATCTAAGGCTAGGAGCTTAGGATATAACTTTCTTATATATAACAAATGGAGGTATTAAGGCACACTAATGTAGACATAATTGATGCCAAGAACTTTCTTATATATAACAAAATGGAGGTATTAAGGCACACTAATCTAGACATAATTGATGCCAGGATTGATAGTGACCATATGAGTAATCCGCCACCTAATCTATATTGTATATTTGTGAATATACATGCATGTTGTAATATATGAATGATCGTTTGAGTGAGACTACGGTGTCCATGGATCGGTTTGGGTTGGGTTTGTGCCCAACCTGCGACCGACCTGACGGAATCGGGTGGAGGAAGTTCAGATGCGTCGTCGATCGGCGAGGGAATCAGATTGGAGCGATCGGATTTGCTCCAGAAAGTGTTCGGTTCGGTCGAAACTGTCCACGGTGGAAAAATCCGGCCAAAATAGTTTATTTCAGACGAAATTTTGCTAGATCCGAGGGGTTCTTATCGGATTTAGTGAGATTTTGCTAGATCTGGTGAGATTTCCACCAGATTTGGCTAAGATCTCACTAGATTTAGTAAGATCTCCCAAATATGGCATAAATCTTGTTGGATCTAAAGTATTTTGACCAAAAACTCGTCGAAAAAAGCTTGAATCACCGGATTTTGGTAAGTTTTATGGTCAGGTTGGTTGAGGCGGGTTTTAGAGGAGAGAACCTGCCAATCGACCCACCTGAGTCGGTTTATGGGATTTGTAACCCACAGCTGACTGCCGGAGCTCTTGGGTTGGTTTCGATCGGGTCCGGTTGGTTAGGTCAGGTCTGGGTTTGGGTGGACACCCTTAAGTGAGACCAAATGGGATGTAGGCTAGCACAAGTGAGCGTGAGCTTATACAAATGACCTTAAGTGAAGGATCGCTTAAAGGGTGCCTAAGGACCACTTGAGTGAGGTCAAATTTGCACGAGCAAAATAACTGCACAATGTTTTTTTTTTGGGTAAAATTTTGTAGAAAAATGAGGGAAATGAGACTTTTTCAATCTCTAACGGATAGTTGAGGCTACATTTTAAAGGGCTTAAAAGTGACATTTCCAAGTGTTTGTTCAAAGTCAACTCATTACTTATAATAGAAATCCAAATTCAGTTATTTATAGAGTTTTGGTTTAATGGTTTTTAGAGCATATATTGATTTTGATAATTTTGGTAACATTTGAGAGAAATTTATATGATTCTCCAAATTTGATGCTTAGTTGTATCTTGTAGGTGATCTTTTTGGAACCCTTTATAAAACTTTTTTTTGTGTGTGTGTGTGTGTGTGTGTGGAGATAAAATAGATAAACAACACAGAAAATGGGGAAGGAGAAGATAGGAAGACAAGACTTATAAATCCCTTCTTCAATGATATATTTACACATTAATTGGTCATGTAAAGTGTATGATTTTGTACACATTTTTTCTACCATGTAAAGTGTACATGAAGACTAAATGTAAAAACATAATTTTCATTTTCTAAATTCCCTAACTTCCTCTCTATCTCTAGTTCATGCTCTATATTGTTATAGGGTACCATCAGGTAAATGCCTCGGGACTTGGTATGTGACATTATTAGTGGGCTTTTTATTCTTGGTAGTTCCCACGTATCGGTGAGTTTCCAAAATCCAAGAAGATAGTGGAGCTTGTGAAGCATGTGGAATGAGGCTGTGGTTGAATCATTCTTCTATTGCGTGCTTGATAAATTCATAATTTCTTAAAGATACTTGACTTACTACTTGAGGAATGGGTTTAAAGCTTTTATGTAACGATGTTTACCAAGCAATACTCTATTTTTCTTACATTTACTTTCATTGGGCAAGCAAAGCCCATTCCTTAATTCATTGATATCCTTATTGTATATCCCTGGTTCCCCACCAGTCATCCTTGTTTTTTGTCCTTCGGAATTGAGGGCCTTTCATCCTTATTTCCATAACCGAGCCTTCAACAAGTGCATCAGGCAGTTTATCTTTGTTTCCCTTATTGTGAGGTGAAATAATAAATCAAAAAGTTATAATTTTTAATTTTAGAAAGAACAATGATAGTCACATAGTTTTTATTATACACTTATTTTATACATAGCTACATATCTAAAATTTTGGAGGTGTTTGATTGTGTTGTTTAAACAACAGTTTTTGTTGTTTAAACAATACAATACGTATTTTCACAATATTTTTTATTTACATATATTTTCACAATACTTAAACAATGTTGTTAGAATATCATTAGCAAATAGGCCTATGTTTTTCAAAACATGATTTCAAAATAGAGTCTGCATGAAGTGTATTAGAGAATCTGTAATAAGATTTTCCGCGTAGTACAATCTCAATGTCTAGCTCTACCTATTACTTTGTGTTAAGATTGATATGTTGGTGGGCCATGCTTACGAGTTACATTTTCCCATACTATAAATGACCTACCCACTCTCAACCATATAAAATTCTCACTTCTTATTCTCTTCCCTCCTTTAAATTCACCTTTTTTTTTTTCTTTCACTTTGCTTTCTTCATTCTTCTTCACTCACTCCTCAATCATAACATGAATAATGGGCACAGAGAGGAAAACTCATTCTGCTGTTTCCATCCGAATGAAGTTGCTATAGGGGTCTGCCCCTTATGCTTGAATGAGAGGCTTCTAGTCTTGGCCTCAAAACAAGGCCGCCATTCCTCATCTAGAAGCACCCGTAGAGCCCAAAGTTCCATGTACAAGAAGCCACCCATCACTCTTCCGAAGATCTTTGCTCTTGGCTCTTTTCTCAGTCGTCTCGAATTCAGACATTGGAAATCTGATAACCCTTATCATGATGCCTCAACCAGTCAAGAAGGTATTGCTTACTATTACTACTACTGCTATCATCATTGCTTTTCTTACTAGTATTATTGTCAAAATTTCCATTTATTCATGTGGTCGCAAATACCCATTAATATTATGAAATTTTATAGCCTAAACACCTAGTTTCTGTGTGTCTGTATACGTTAAATTATTTTGTTGTATAATGAAAAAATTATGGTCAAACTAGGAGTGGCAAACCTGGTATTAGCAGGAACTCTCTCTCTCTCTCTCTCTCTTTCTCTCTCTCTCTGATTTCATGCTCTGTTGAAACCAGGTAATATATTATTATGTAAAATAGTTGGGAAATCGGGGTAGTGATTGTGAAGGGTTATTATATCTGATTCTTGAAAGTACAACCTTTGAGACTTATAAAAGAGCACAGTTGAAATTATTCATTTAGCCTCACAAATTAGGAGTTGCTGACAAAATAGTCAATAGGCTACGAAGTTTTATTGCTGTGCCATAAAAAATAAAAATAAAACTACATTTACTTTACTCTTGGATCATGAGCTCTGTCACTGATGTGATTATGTCATTTCCTAGTCACTTCCTCTGTATATCAGTAAATATTTTTGAAAGGAAAGAGTAAAAAAAAAAAAAAAAAATTATGAAATAGAAGATACCTCCCGAGCCTCTGAAGGAACTACATTTGGGTACAAAAATATACTGTGTATTTTTTCTGTTGGTTACCACATAGCAGACGAATTTTTGTTTTGTTATTTATTTATTTTTGTTCTAGCTAAAATACGTTTTATCTCTTCGAACTTTGGTATTGTAAAGTTATAAAAATTGCAATTAACTTTTAACCTTTCCAATTATTGTTACTTTGGTCTCTCAATTTTTGAAATGCTGTCATTTTGTCCTTCAAAATTCATTCTTTCCCTATGTTTAAAACAAAAGTTATTCTTTTGGGGTAGCTAATGTTAAGTAGTTAATAGAGCCTGAGAATTTGAGGGAGGGGCAAATTGATAGCAATTTGAAAATTCAAAGGTTAATTATAAGTTTTGAAACTTCATAATTTAAAATGACAAGCAAGTGAGCAACATCAATCTTAGAGAGACTAAAATTATTTGTTTATTTTTCAGTCTTGTTTTGGCATTCTTTGGGACCTATTTTCATGGTCAAATTTAACTTTGGCAGATTCATTCATATCAATCAAGTTTGAAGATAATGGCGTGGGTTCATGGGAGAAGAACACACTGTCCAAGGTCTCTCTAGAAAATTACAACATAGCATGGGATCAAAACTTGAGCAAGGAGTCCAATAAGGAGACTAAGACTGTGATAGAGCATGTGAAACCGCGTGTCTCGCTTAGGTGGCGGAAGCGGATTGGACATCTATTCCAAGTCATCAGATGGAAGAGGTCCAACAAGGCCAACGTGGGCAGCAAGGTGGAGGGAGTCAAGGTGAGGAAGGGTTGGATAAGGACTCTGACAAAGAGAAAGACCATGGAATAAAAAGAAGCTGTATAGAAAGTGACACATTGCTTTTCCTCTATCATACCATACCAATCCAATTTGGTGGGTTTGGCTCAATGTTACTGTAAAGCTACATGTGTTTTGAGATTGTGCAAGTCAATACAGCTTTATCACTCTCAAAGAAAAAAAAAATTCTTTTCATTTCATTTACTTTGGTATCTTGAGGGTCTTTTGTACTTTTATATCTTCTCTTTTTCATTTTTTTCAACGTGTACAGACTATATAATAGGAATGTTGAAATGTGCTTGGGTTTCACAATTCCATCACAAATGGTATATACCTTATACCTATTTATAAAAACATTTTTATTCTTCCTCTCCATACCAAACACTGCAAAATCCATGTTAGGAGCACATAGTGAGAAACTATGGTGCACAAGGGTCCCATATGCACAGTGCTAGCTTGTCATATTATTGTCTTGTTGCTATAGCTTGTCCTATATATCTCTTGTTCCTTCTCTCAGAAACACTGCTCAAAATAAAAGTCTAAAGAGCAATCAAATGCTTTTAGCTTTCATAATTTTTGTGATGAATTAATAATGTCAATTTTGAATTCCGAATATACTACTGCTCACGTGTTAAGTCATAGAGCATGTGCAAATGGGTCGCTCGATTAGGCATTATTTGTTTGTTTAGTTATCCCCTTCAATAGGACAATTTGTCCCCATGTGTTAGCTCTAGCTAGCCATGGGACCATTAATTTGCTTAGGACCGCAATGGAGGAAGGAAAAGCTTCATATGGAATGGACGAAAATGACAGGACATGAATCTTCACCCAACTTCATCACCAAACTGTGCCAGATGAAGATGGTGTAAACCTTTATTTATTTTTTTTGAGCATTATGACTATTGCAAACTAGCAATAATGCTTCAAAAAAAAAAAAAAATTTGCATTTGTACTCTTACTCAATAATGTAAATCCAATTGGGACCTTCACGATCATGTGGCATTCGTCATGGAAAATGACACAACACTATTATCTTTCTATGGCAAAGGGAGGGGTAAAGGCCTCAAAAAGAATGATGAGGATTGCACTTGCGCCGACCTTAAACACTGAACCAAACAAGACAAATAAAAAGTTCAAGTAACCATGCAAATTAATCATTTATGAATAAATACAACATTGAGTTGAAAACTACTTCTCATCGTGGAAATTAATTTGAAGGGAACTAAAGAATAACATTGATGATTTCATCTACAATAAGACACAAATAATTGTATACCAATTTTTTCTCTTATTCATTACGTTTTAGTATAGAAAATGCATGTGTAACATGTCATTGAAAAAGTGGTTACTTGTGTACATCTTCATCCCTATTGACATTAATTTCTGTATTAGCTTCTTTTTGAGAGAGAGAGAGAGAGAGAGAGAGATGTGTGGTCAGGCACATGCAGGCCTAAGCAATATGATGTTAAGTGTGATAAATCATAAAATACAGAAAGTAGGGATAGGAGGGAATGACTAGTGAGGATGGGGACCCCGCAACACCCTCATCCACCGACTATATGAAGTGAACAGAGTCTGAAAAATAAAGGGCAGCAGCTTTAGTTGCTTTGGTTCAAAGATAAAGGGCTTCTTTGGGAAGCATGAGTCAAACTGACTTTTTAGAGGCACGTTGTTTTGTCACATTTCATAAAGAAAGAGTGATCTTCCTATCCAAACAAGTAAAGCATCGATATATATTATAGAGTTTGAGACTTTGACAACTTGGTAGCCTTTAATAAAATCTTTTCCCTTCCTTTTTCTCATTTTTTTTTTATCTACTTTCTCATCCTTTATTTTCTGGTTAGTCATCCCATATGACATGATTCCTATCTTGTTTTAGTCTATGGCCAATTTCTAATTATCCTATATTTTCCTTAGAATTAAGGGTTTGTTTATTTCATTGTGTCGGACTGTGAGTTCTGTCACTCTCCTCAAAATCAATAGATGATGAGGAAGACTCATTCAAATTTTTTATGTCATTCGATATTGTACCCCGTTGACCTATTTTTAGAGCAGTGTAGGAAGTTGATTTGTGATCCTCCAATACATTATAATAAAATTTTAACTAAAAACCTTTAAACGGAAAAATGTTTTCCTTTCAAGTATTTGGTTCCAATTCTGATAATGTTTTGAAAAACATTTTCTCATGTTTGGCATGACTTAACATATAAAATTTTAAATTTTCTTTTTCAATTATTCTTTTGTTAACAACTTGTTAATATCGATACGTAACAAATAACTTAAACTTAAAAAACTTAATTTTTTAACCCGGCATATATATATTGTGCGTCCCAAGGTAAGGCTGCTGGGCCTTGAAGGGATTTGGGGTCACAATCTATTTGTATAGTGGGCTTTTGGATTTCCTACCACGGGTGGTGTTATGCTCGGCAGGGGGCGTATACTAGTCCTCCTTCCCTTGTTTCTCACTATCTCTTCCCTCTCTTCCTTGGGGGGTGTTGATATTGTTCCCTCTCTAGTCTTTTCTCTCTGAAATTGCCAACCCCTCTAATTGAATCTTCTTTGTCTATTTATAGCCAAACTTAGTGGAACGGTGATGATTATTCTCCTGATGGGTGAAGGGAGAGGTCCAATACTATTATCCATAAGTGGGGGTTTAGTTGTAAGTGGGAGAAAATGGGTGGCATTGGAACTGGCTCCACCGTTGGGTTTGATGCTCGGCAGGGACGTTCCTTAGGCAATGGAAGGTAGGTCCAATACCATGTCATCTAAGTGGATGTTTGGTGGCGGGAAGGAGAAAATGATAGTGGCGTTGGGACCAACCCCGTATGTAAGTTCGGTACTCAGTAGGGGCACGTCATAGGCTACTTTGAGCGCTCTGAGCTCGACCATATTGGATGGCACACGCGTTACTATGTGTGACCTGTGTGGGGGCTTCTATAAGAGTTAGTCCTTACAGGCCTTAGGGTGATTGGGCTTGACAGGGGGGTAGGGCCCGTACAATAGCCCCCCCTTGATTCATGTTCTGCTTCAAGCGATGAATCAAGGATCCTGGGCAAGTTGTAGTGATGGCTTCCCGCGGACGTATGTTCTTGGCACCCGGATATCTCGAGAATGGCGGTGCATCAGATCATCACGTCAGTAATTAATATTTGGTAGTTGGCGAACCGCTCGACGGTTCGTGAACTATGCCCACGCATGTGGGGGGTTATCCAAGAAAATGATTTGGGAGGGTTATTTTTCCCGCCTCTGGCTTCATTAAGCGTTTCAAAGGCCTATAAGTAGCCCATTCTAGACTCCTTCTCCACTTTTCATGTTTCTATCACTCCCATCCCCTTATTTGCCGAGCATTCTTCTTCTGCGCCAAAAAAACCCTCCTTAGTTCTCCACTCCTCAGAGCCCCAAGTAAGTTTTTTCTACCTCTCTTAACTTTTTGATTTTCTTCCATATCATCTTATAGTAATGGGATTCTTTCACCTACTTACCCCTGGGGCTGCCTTGGCTAGTTTTAGAGAGACCTTTGGCATCCTAGGGGATGTCGACGTTGATTTGAACGCAACATTCTTCCCACTGATGTCGATACTTGAGGGTGGGGTTAAGTTCCTTGTAGACCCTCTCGTCATAGGTACCTTAGGGTTTTATGGCCTGTGCCCCGACCAGTTTCCCCCCAACTTTTATAGGGTTGTTAGCTGTCTCGTCCGGTTAAACCACCTGTTCGGGCTGCAGTTGAACCAACATGACATAAATTTCATGTATAAACTGTGTGGCAACTTCGCCCCTGGTTACTACTTGAAAACTAGAGATACTAGAGTCCGGCTCATATCCTGCCTGCCCGACTCCAAAAGGAACTCGGCCGGAGAGTTTGTTTGGGTGCGTGGTAACTGGCATGCCAGTGAGCTTCTTTGCCCGCTTTCACCGCGTGAAGTTGGTCGGTACCAACAATCCCCCTTTGATTAGTTCGTGCGTCCTTTATACATACATATATATATATATTTTGTATTTTTTCTTTTTTAGCTGATCGGTTTTCTCCCGGACTTATTGCAGATTCCAGAAGGTTCTTCCCGGATAGTAGAGTTATACACGCACGAGACCTCAACTTCGTTCTTAGGTTGGAGATCTTTATGCACGACGACGGGCAGCTTAGGGTGTCTCATTTGATCCTCGGCGTCAACCCCATGTACACCACTTGGCAAAACTTCAGCCAGGCGCTTTTGGTAGACAGCCCACTCCTGTCGTATATCGACGTGCGGTACAAGACCTTCCTTCCCCTCGGGCTCACCACAGGCGAGGCTCGAGGAAGCGGCCTGCACTACACCACTGCGGACGATATCGTGTAGGTGAGGGACGGCTCTGCCGAGCGAGTGTTGCAGAGTCAGTGAAGGCACGAGGCGATCGGACAGCAGGAGAACGCTGCCCCCGTAGCCGAGGAACCAGCTGCCGCCCTAGTGGAAAGAATGGTGAAATAGAGGGAGATGACCCTTTCCCGGTTCATCCCTGGCGCCGGTCCTGCGGCACCACCTCGGTCCCCGAAAGGAGTGGGTCAGACTCCTCCTGGGGGCGAAAGCAGGAAGAGGAAGAGGGTTGCCGAGAAGAACCCTTCCATCCCGGGTGATGCACTGCCGAAGACCCCTTCTCGTGCTGCGGGCGGTTCCAGGCTTCCGGAGGGGCCGGAGATCACACCCCCTGCGGTTCAGGTCGGGACCAATGTGGCATCCTCTTCTCGGCCGGTAACCAGTTGGCAGCACAACTTCCAGCTAGATGGCGAGTGCTTGCCGGAAACCGCCAGCGTTCGGCTGTGGGACAGGGGTGCAGAGGGGCGAGTAGCCCAAAGTCTGGCGCGGAGCCTCATGCTGCCCGAGGATGTGCATTACTATGCACAGGGCAATGATGAGACACTTGCCACGCGACTGCAATGACACTCCATCGCGGTAATGCTCTATCCTCCCCGACCGTGTACATCGAACTGATTGGCCTTCTGTTTTCTTTTCTAATTCCATCATTGTGCTACTATCTTTTCTCCAGGCCGCGCAGATGACCAGCATCGTGACTGGACGGTTAAAGGATGCCGCCGAGGCCTTGGAGGGGGAAAAGGCGCTGAAGGCTGTTGCCGAGGCCACGGTAAGGGAGAAGGGAGAAGCTGTTGTAGCTTCGGAGAGGAAAGCGGTGGACGCCGAGAAGGCCTAGCAGGCCGCTGAGGGGAAGCTGACCTTTCTGGAGGCGAAGCTTGGGGAGAACGAGCTCAAGCTGGTGATGGTGGACAGCTTAAGTCTGGCCCAGGCTAATGAGATCGCCGGCCTGAAGGAGTCCTTTGAAGCCTGCGAGGAGAAGTGGTATAATGTCGGCTTCTCGGATGCTGAAAACTCCGCGGAATCGATCATTCACCAAGCTCGGCACCACGGCTTCGGGGAGGGATGGCTAGTTGCCCTTCAGGCGATAGGGGTGGTCGCAGACTCTCCGCTGTGGAACACCGAGAATATCCCCTACCCGACCCCTCCTCCCCCTGCCGTTCAGAGTCGGACCGAGGCGTCAGACAAGGAGGAGACTCCGAGTATGATCGACCTTGTGCAGGACATCGATGCTCATATGGAGGCAGCCGACCCGGAGGTGTCAACCCACATCTGTGCGGGGGCCGAAGCTGCACCAGAAAAAGTCCCACCGACAACTGTGAGCGGATTCGAGCAGTCTTTACCTTCGCCCCCTCCAGCCGACCCTGTCATTTGATAATTCAGCCTTTCTTTGCCTTTCTGCTTTTTCTTTTTGTTTTATTGCTGTAATTATTATTATTATTATTTTTTCTCATTTTTTTTCTTTTTTTTGACGTTAGAAGAGGCTCAAATTGCCGGGCTGTGGTGATAGAACAATTTCCCTGTCCGTCACATATCTATAATTAATGTTTTTTTTCTTTTAGATATCGTTGTCTCAACTTGTGCCGTTTATATCGTTGTTGAATGCCGTCATATCTTATTCTCTCGCTTCAGATTGCCGGGAGTGCCCCCTTTGAATTCGAGCCGTCGGGGTAAACAACTTACATCAAAACTTAAATCGAGCCCGGCGTAAGTGAACAACTTAAATCAAAACAAATTAACCAAATCCCAATTCGGCGATAGGGTTAGCGTAAGGGTTTTACCTGCTCGGTGGTAGGGTTCAAACTGAGGGCAGGTTCCTGTCCTTAAATAGAAAATAGCGTAGGGTTCTCACCTGCTCGGTGATAGGGCTCGAACCGAGGTCAGGTTTCTGTCAGATAAAGATAGTGTAAGGTTTTCACCTACTCGGTGATAGGGCTTGAACTGAAGGCAAGTTTCTGTCCTTAAATAGAGAATAGTGTAGGGTTTTCACCTGCTCGGTGATAGGGCTCGAACCGAGGGCATGTTTCTGTCCTTAGATAAAAATAACGTAAGGTTTTCACCTGCTCGGTGATAGGGCTCGAACCAAGGGCAGGTTTCTGTCCTTGCATAAAAATAACGTAAGGTTTTCACCTGCTCGGTGATAGGGCTCGAATCGAGGGCAGGTTTCTGTCCTTAGATAAAAATACCATAAGGTTTTCACCTGCTCGGTGATAGGGCTCGAACCAAGGGCAGGTTTCTGTCCTTGCATAAAAATAGCGTAAGGTTTTCACCTGCTTGGTGATAGGGCTCGAACCGAGGGCAGGTTTCTGTCCTTAGATAAAAATAGCGTAAGGTTTTCACCTGCTCGGTGATAGGGCTCGAACTGAGGGCAGGTTTCTGTCCTTGCATAAAAATAACGTAAGGTTTTCACCTGCTCGGTGATAGGGCTCGAACCGAGGGCAGGTTTCTGTCCTTAGATAAAAATAGCATAAGGTTTTCACCTGCTCGGTGATAGGACTCGAACCGAGGGCAAGTTTTCGTCCTTGCATAAAAATAACGTAAGGTTTTCACTTGCTCGGTGATTGGGCTCAAACCGAGGGCAGGTTTCTGTCCTTGCCATGAGTGAGTTGCCTTTAACCTCGCGGATCTCTTTATAATTCTTGCCCGGCGATAATAACTTGAAATAAGAAAAAGGGGGGGGGGGTGCTAAATCAGGGTTTTCATATTAGATATGCAGCGTTGCCCGGTTACATCGGGTTGACATCTTTGGAGGGTGCCCGGTTACTGATAAATTTTTTTCAAATTGCGAACATTCCATGGCCGGGGAAGCAGTTTTTCCTCCAAATCTTCCAGATAGTATGCCCCTGCACCGGCAATAGCAGTCACATGATAGGGCCCTTCCGAGGTTGGAGCTAGCTTTCCCGCGTTCGTGTCTCGCGTATTCTCCACTACCTTTCGGAGTACCAGATCTCCCGCGGCAAACTCCCTCCTTCTGACAACTCTATTGTACCTCCGAGCGAGCTTCTGTTGATACTCTGCTAGCCGAATGGTGGCCATATCCCAGTGCTCCTCCAGCAGGTTCAGCTCCCTAGCCATCAACTCCTCGTTCTTGTTAGAAGCGAATCCCGCAACTCGGGCGCCACACAGGTTTATTTCAGTGGGGATGACCGCCTCCGCTTCGTAAGTTAGTGAGAACAGCGTTTCTTTGGTGGACCTCTTCAGAGTAGTTCAGTATGCCCACAGGACGCTCGGCAACTCCTCGGCCTATCTGCCCTTGGTGCCCTCCAATCTTTTCTTCAGGCCGCTCACGATAGCCTTATTGGTTGCATCCGCCTGGCCGTTACTCTGCGGATAGGCCGGCGTGGAGTACCGATTCCGGATACCAAGGCCCTCGCAGAACTCCCGGAAAGCTCTGCTGTCGAACTGCAGGCCGTTGTCCGATATCAAGGACTCCGGCACGTCGAACCTCGTTACAATGTTCCTCCACACAAACCTCTTAACATCAACGTCTCGGATGTTGCCCAGCTGGCGAATGGCCATAGGCTGCAAACTGGGTTCAAGTTTTGGGCCGATTGGCAGATTATCGGTGCGTGAACCTGACACTGTTCACATCTCTGAGCATACTCGGTGGCTTCCTTCCTCATCCGCGGCCACTAGAAACCCTGGGTCATTGCTCGGTGCGCTAGCGAGCGTCCCTTCACGTGGCTACCGCAGATTCCCTCATGCAGTTCGGCTAACAGCTCCTTAGCCTGGTCGGGGCGTAGGCACTATAGGTATGGCCCTTTGAATGATCTGCGATATAGCTTCCGGTCGGCAGATAACCAGTACCGAGCGGCAGTTCGCTGTACTCTGGCTGCCTCCTTCTCATCCTCTAGGGCCCGACCCTCTGAAAGGTAGTCGATGATTGGGTCCATCCAGCACTTCTTGGATTCAGTGACCTGTACAATTAGTGCCCTGGAGGCAATACTTGGTTTGGGCACCAACTCCACCCTGATCAGCCAAGGTACTTCATCAGCTATCGATGATGCTAGAGTTGCCAAGGAATCGGCGTGCCGGTTTTGCCTCCGGGCTATCCCCTCTATCTTGACTGTCTCGAAGTTATCCATCATCTGCTTTGCTAGCCGCAGGTATTCTATCATCCGGGGATCCTTAGCCTCGAAATTCCCCTGGACTTGACTTACCACGAGGAGGGAGTCCGAATATACCTCCATCTCCTTTGCCCCTAGATCCATGACAACCCTTAGTCCTGCTAGCAGAGCCTCGTATTCGGCCTCATTGTTAGAAGCCCTGAAGCCTAACCTGAATGAGTGTTCCAGTTTCAGCTTTTCCAGGGTGATGACCATGATCCCTGCCCCTGCTCCAGCCGCATTGGATGCTCCATCCATAAAACCCTCCATGGCTTGACTTCTACCAGGCCGGTCATGCTCGTAACTCTCGGCGAGAACTTAGCAATAAAATCCACAAGTACCTGTCCTTTCACCGAGTTCCTCGGCTTGTATCTGATGTCGAAGGAGCCTAGCCGAGTCCCCCACTTGGCTATCCTCCCTGTGAAGTCAGATCTCCTTAACAATGACTGGAGCGGGTACTCGGTCAAGATGTGGACCGTGTGGGCCTGAAAATAATGGGGTAATTTTCGGGTGGAGTGTACGAGTTCCAACACCAGCTTTTCCAGTGGCAAGTCCCTGGTCTCCGCGTCGACTAGTGTCTTGCTGATGTAATAAACCGGGAGCTGTGCACCGTTATCCCTTAGTAGTATGGCGCTCGCTGCATGCTCGGACACTAAGAGGTACATGTACAAGTCTTCTCCAGGCTCGGGGTTGACAATGTCGGTGCCCGGCCAAGGTAATCCTTCAGATCTTAGAAGGCCCTGTCACATTCCTCATCCCATTGGAACCCCTTCCATTTCTTCAGAAGTTGGTAAAAAGGGCAGCACCGATCAGCGAACTTGGAAATAAACCGGTTGAGGGCAGCTAGCATACCAGTTAGCTTTTGAACCTCTTTCGGGTTGCTCGACGGTCTGAGACGTCTCACAGCTTCGATTTGGTCGGGGCTGACCTCTATCCCCCGTTTAGTAATCAAATAACCTAGGAACCTGCCGGATCCCACCCCAAATGCGCACTTATCGGCGTTGAGGCGCAGCCGGTGTCGTCGGAGTATCTCGAACACCTCTTTCAGGTCGCCGACGTGCTATCCTTCTTGCTTGCTTTTTATCACCATGTCATCAATATATACCTCCACCGTTTGTCCAATCTTATCCCTAAACATCCTCGTCATCATTCGTTGATAAGTGGCTCCCGCGTTCTTCAAACCGAATGGCATCACGGTATAGTGGTAGTTAGCATCGGGTGTTAAGAATGCCGTCTTCTCCTGGTCCTCGGCAGCTAGGGCAATTTGGTGATAGCCCTGGAAAGCATCGAGGAAACTCATTCTCGGGTGCCTGTACGTAGCGTCCACCAACTGGTCGATTTTCGGCATAAAAAATGGATCCTTCGGACACGCTCGGTTCATATCGGTAAAATCAACACAAACCCTCCACTTACTGCTCTTCTTCTTCATGACCACCGTGTTTGCAAGCCATTCCAGAAAGAACGTTTCCTTTATGGCCCCTGCTTCTCTCAGCCTCCTAACTTCCTCTCTGACAGCTTCTGCGTGCTCCCTAGCAGACCTTCTTGGTCTCTGTTTCTTAGGGGGTACAAAGGATCTACATTCAGCTTGTGAACTATGAACTCGGGGTCAACGCCGGGCACTTCATATGGGCTCCATGCGAACACATCCACGTTTTGTATGAGGAATAACAGTAGCTACACCCTTTCCCTATCACTCAGGCCTGCCCCTATCTGAAAACTCCTTTCACTTCCTGGCAAGATCTTTACACTTACTAAATCCTCGGCAGCGCTGGTCCCCTCCACCTGGGGATGCTGTAATTGCTATAAGGGCAACTTCTCGGCTGATTCCTTCTGCTCAATTTGTTTGACTGCCGCGGCTACCAAACATTTTCTGGCCGCCTGCTGATTGCCCCTTATTACTGTAATCCCCTCATCAGTTCGGAACTTGACTTTCACGTGCAAGGTGGACGGCACAGCCCCCATGTCGTGTATCCACGGCCTTTCGAGTATTGTCGTGTATGGCGAGAAAGAGGCGACCATATGAACGTCACCATCACCTCCCGGCCGCCCATGATAACTGGGAGCAAAATCTGCTCCTCTGGAATCACCACGTGCCCGTCGAATCCCATGATAACTGGGAGCAAAATCTGCTCCTCTGGAATCACCACGTGCCCGTCGAATCCCATTAAAGGTGTATCATAATTGGACAAGTCCCCCTTTTTCAGGCCGAGCCCCCTGTATAAGTCTGGGTACATCACATTGGCGCCATTCCCTTGATCTATCATTATTCTCTTCACTATGAATCCCCTTATTCGGGCCGTGACTATCAACGCATCATGGTGTGGCTGGGTAGTACCTTCCAGGTCGTTGTCATTGAACGTGATAGGTTGTCTACTGTACCTTGGCCTCTTCCCCGGGGGTTGTTCGCTCGTGCCTCCTTTTGCTGACACCACGGTCAACACCCCCTTTGCTGTGGGTGTTATAATTGCCCTTGGAGTGGCGTGGATGACCTCTATCATTCCCAAAGGGGGTGGGAGGGGGTTTCGACGCAGCCGTTCAGCCTGTCCGGTCTCCTGACTCCCCGTCTCCACTAGAAACTCTTCCAAATGCCTCGCCTTCACCAACTGTTCCAGGTGATCCTTCAACACCCTACATTGCTCGATGGTGTGCCCTTTATCCCTGTGATAGGAGCAGTACAAGTTCTGGTTTCTCCTTGATAGGTCGCCTGCCATCCTGTTCAGTCGTCTAAAATACGGCTCATTTTTTATCCTATCAATGATGCGGTGTATAGGCTCCTTGAATGTCGCGTTGACTCCCCCAACCACTGGGCCGGGCTCCTGAATTCTCTAATCCTTCCTGTGTCTAGGGTTGAAGCCGTTATTCCAAGGATAACTGATCATTGGCTCCTTCCCTTTAGACTGCAGCCGATCGTCCTCTAAGCGCTTATACTCCTCGAAACGCCTTATCAGTTGCCTTATATCCTCGAGAGGCTTTAAGGTCAACGATTCTCTTAGCCCGGACTCCTCGGGTAGGCCCATCTGAAAGGTGCTCACCGCGATCTTTTCGTTACCCCCGCCAATCTCGTTGTACAGCTCCCAGTATTGACTGGCGTAGTTGCGAAGGGTCTCTCCAGCCCCCATCTTCATTGATAGCAACGCGTCCATGGGCTGCGGCACCCGGCTGTACGTCATGAACCTCACTCCGAACTCCTGGATCAGTTTCGAGAAACTATGGATCGAGCCCTTCTTCAACCCATTGAACCACCTCAAAGCAGTGGGCCCGAGGCTCGAGGGCAAAACCTTACACATCAATGTGTTGTTATGTGAGTGTAAGGACATCATCTGGATATAGTGACTTACATGTTCCACCAGGTCTGTCCTCCTAGTGTAGGAATTGAATGGTGGCCGCGTGAACCGGCTCGGCATGGGTGCGCTCTCGATATCTCTAGAGAACAGTGACCGGGCAGCTTGAAGCAGTGCTCGGCTCATGGTATCCATTGCCACGTTACGTGGTCGCTCCAGGTCGGGGGAAGTTAATTCGCGGTCCGTATACTCTCGCGAGCGGTCGCGGTGCCTATGAGACCCGGATTGATGAGATCCATCCTCATGGCGATTCCCCACACTTACCAACCTTTCCCTTCGTCCTCCATGGTCCCTTCTCCCTCGTCGGCCCCGTGTTTGCAACTCCAAATCCCTGACCACCTTGCGCAGGCGCTCGAGCTCTTGGTCCCTCCGTTCAAGCTCCTGGTCTCTTCTGTCAAGGCGATTGCGGCCTGAGGCGTCAGACATTGTCTGGAGGGTTTGGTACGACCCTTCCCTGGGCCTAGACTCTTCTACCTCCTTGTGCCTTTTGTCCTCCTGCCTCTTTTGCCTTCTCTCTACCATGTAGACCCCCGCAACGACCCTCTAGTGCCGCTCTCCGCATGCTTCTCTGTCCCTTCCAGACATCCTTACGAGCGTGCCAAGATAGCACCACGACTACGTAGGAGTTTCCCATAGACGGCGCCAATTGTGCGTCCCAAGGTAAGGTTGCTGGGCCTTGAAGGGATTTGGGCTCACAATCTATTTGTATAGTAGGCTTTTGGATTTCCTACCACGGGTGGTGTTATGCTCGGCAGGGGGCGTATACTAGTCCTCTTTCCCTTGTTTCTCACTATCTCTTCCTTCTCTTCCTTGGGGGGTGTTGATATTGTTCCCTCTCTAGTCTTTTCTCTCTAAAATTGCCAACCCCTCTAACTGAATCTTCTTTGTCTATTTATAGCTAAACTTAGTGGAATGGTCATGATTATTCTCCTGATGGGTGAAGGGAGAGGTCCAATACTATTATCCATAAGTGGGGGTTTAGTTGTGAGTGGGAGAAAATGGGTGGCATTGGAACTGGCTCCACCGCTGGGCTTGATGCTCGGCAGGGACGTTCCCTAGGCAATGGAAGGTAGGTCCAATACCATTTCATCTAAGTGGATGTTTGGTGGCGGGAAGGAGAAAATGATACTGGCGTTGGGACCAACCCCGTATGTAAGTTCGGTGCTCGGCAGGGGCACGTCACAGGCTGCTTTGAGCGCTCCGAGCTCGACCATATTGGACAGCACTCGAGTTATTATGTGTGACCTGCGCAGGGCTTCTATAAGAGTTAGTCCTTACAAGCCTTAGGGTGATTGGGCTTGACAGGGGGGTAGGGCCCGTACACACACACACACATATATATATATATATATATTGATTATACTGGAGCAAGTGATAAACTCCTTCTCAATATTAACAACACTCACGTATATATAGGGGAAGAGGCATGAGATAAGGGAATACACTCACACGCCAGCACCAAAACTGCATGTGGCAGTTAGTGTCGCGGAGCAAGTAATAAACCCCTTCTTGATATCACATCTCACTGATGTGGGACGACTCAACAATACCGAGTATCTTTTTTTTTGTTGAGAAACACACACACACACACACATATATAAGGGAAGGGAGATTAGATAAGGGAATACACTCGATTATACTTATACCTTGATTTTAAAAAAAATAAAATATATATACCTTAAAAACATATATAGTCACATTCATTATCCTCATTAAAAGATGAAGCATCATACAAGTTATAACATAACCATCCAAAACAATTAACATTGTTATATAACACAAGCATATATAAAACTACTCCCATTACTACATAGCCATGTATCCATAATACTACTACAATCCATGTTTTTATAAAACCATCCAAAATACTAACGCTGTTTCATAATATACATAAACCAAAAGACGATCACTAACATTGTTTCATAAAATATAACTATAAGTGCTAGTTATCATTAGCTTTGCTAAAAAAATTTTCTCTCTAATCAAATTCTCAATTTAGCATTTCTGGCCAAAAAGATGATCATCCTGCCTTTTCATCATAACCCAAATGGTCAAAAGCAGTTAGAACTTAGAAGCATCTCCTCATCTTTCATGACCATTTCATATGGCTGATCTACGTCAACGGGCTCTCCTTGAGAGCTTTAAGAGCTACTGCAACCTGCTTAATTGAGTTGATCAGATTTCTCTCTATAAGGACTATCTTCAATCACAGTTCCATGGCTTCTTTTTCTATGACTTCTTCCTTTCGATAAATTTAAATTAAAAGTAGTGGTAAAAGTAGTGGTGGAGCTAGGATTTCAATGTAGGAGAGCAAGAGCAAAAGATAAATAACAAAAAAAAAGCCTAAAAGTTGATTGATATTAATAATAAAATTATGAACAACAATAATTATCAGACAAAATATATTAATATTTAAACAACCGTAAAATAAATAAACAATTATAAATAACTAGTTCATAGTTAGAACAAAATTAGGTTTTTATTAGAGATTTTTATTATTATCAATTTTTAGAGTTTTTATTTTTATTTAAGTGTAGAGGCTTGCTAAAAGCCTTGCTAAGGTAAGGGGGTGAATCTAACCTTCTATTTGTATGTTCTTAACAATACTTTAATAATTGATAAGGGTAATTTTGTAATATTGATACTCACCCATGATAAGGCAAAAGGCGACGGTCTTAATAAGGTCGTTTGAGAGAAGACAATAGTTTAAAGTCTATGACTGCACCTCGAAGCTAACGACGGCATCTTGGACGACGACATAGGAAGAACTGACGGGGATAAGTAAACCTTTGACAGGTCTGACAGGGCCTTACTTGGTCTCCACACATGCGTGTATAAGGAAACATCTTATGCCCCACGCTTAACCCTAATCAAGAAGACTCCTACAAGGAAAGAATTCCAGGAGATACACGAATTAAAGAGGTTCTCTTCTACAAGAAAAGATCTTTTGAACCAAGGTGCGGATGTCAACCCTACACTACTATAAAAATCCCAAAACCCTCACAAACCAAGGTACGCATAATTTACCCCAGCTCTGGCACTCTAGAGTTGTGAAGAATTCTCTGACTTAACCTTCGGATGGTTTTTGGCTGGTATCGCACTGGTAGTCTCCTAGTTTTCTTTGTCTTTGTTTCATAGGTCTTGATTTGAGCACGTGAGTATTGTGCGGCTTACTGATGATTTTTGACATCATTAATTGGCGTCGTCTGTGGGAACTTGTGACCTGTAAGCCATATTACCACTTCCCGGACAAAGAGTTGCATGGTGCTCACTCGCTCGATGACGACCACTAACGGGGAACCACGCACGCCTCACCAAACAAAACCATGACCTTGAAGAACAGTTGCGACAAAAGAATGTAGGCCTTAATACTTAGGAGGAAGACCAAGAAGGAACTAGTGCTGAGAGAAGGAACCAGGAAGGGTAGGAAGGTAGCAACGCACCAAGCAGATAGGAACAACATGACACAAGTTGGCCATCAGTAACCGATACAGTTCCATCTCACATAGTTGTTAAGATGCAGAAGATGAAGGAATGGATGAACTTTATGATGAATGCCCTCAGAGGATGGGTGTTTAGCGACCTCGATGACTTAATCCATTGAACTGATTCGCCATTCACAGCGTCCGTCACTTCATTCCCCCTTCCACTGAAGTTTCATATGCCACAGGTGGAAAATTACAACGGATCCAAGGACCCCTTAGATCACTTGGAGTCTTTCAAGACCTTAATGCACCTCCAAGGGGTGCCGAACGAGATTATGTGCAGAGCCTTCCCCACCACTCTAAAGGGACCTGCAAGGATCTGGTTTAGCAGGTTGACGCCTAACTCCATTAGTACCTTCAAGGAGTTAAAGGCCCAATTCGCCTCATACTTCATCGGGGGGCAAAAGTATAAGAAGTACACTGCATGCCTGATGAACATTAAGCAACGGGAAGGCGAGACACTAAGATCTTACATAACTCTTTTTAACAAGGAGGCCCTCTCAATCGACGAAGCGGACGACAAGATACTTGTGGCTGCATTCACCAATGGGCTACGGAAGGGTAAGTTCCTATTTTCTCTATATAAGAACGACCCAAAGACTATGTCAGATGTGCTTTACAGGGCAACCAAATACATGAACGCAGAAGACACACTACTGGCCCGGGAAGAGAAGCCTAAGAAAAGGGAAAGACAGGAAGACATACGACCGGACAGGGGGCGGAAGATGGCTAGGACCGGAGAACGGCGGGAGGACAGAAGCTCCAAGCCATCCGCGGGGAAGTTCACAAGCTTCACCCCTTTTACTGCCTCGATCGACTAAGTCTTGATGCAAATTAAGGACGAAGGAGCCCTGACTTTTCCCATCAAGTTGAAGGGAGATCCTAATAAGAGGTCTAGGGACAAGTACTGCCGCCACCGTGATCACGGCTATGACACAGTTGACTGCTATGACTTGAAGCAACAAATTGAAGATCTTATCAGGCAAGGAAAGTTGCAGAGGTTCATCAATAAGGAGAAAGCGGATACACCTCAAGAATAGGCTCCCCGATGGGAGAACGAGCGTCCTAGACTGCCCATAGGAGATATAAGAATGATTGTAGGGGGTACAATGGCTATTGGGTCGTCCAAAAAGGTCCATAATACTTACCTCAAGATGGTTCAAAATGTTCAGCTGATGGGTTCGGTACTAAAGATGCCGCGAATCGACATCCCCGTCATCGAATTCTCGGAAGAAGATGTTCGACGTCTTGACCACCTGTATGACGATGCACTTGTCGTTAGTATACGAGTAGGGGATTACAACACGCATCGAGTTCTGGTTGACAATGGCAGCTCAGCTGACATCCTTTGCTACCCCGCATTCCAGCAGGTGAGGATTGATAGATAGCGACTGGTTTCGACGAATGCTTCGCTCATCGGTTTTGGAGGAACAAGGGTGTTTCCCCTTAGTGCAGTCACATTATCCGTGACGGTGGGCGATTACCCCCAACAGATCACTAAAGACATAACATTCCTTGTGGTCGATTGCTCATCCGCTTACAATGCCATCCTAGGACGACCCACCCTTAATTCATGGAAGCCTGTAACCTCGACTTACCATTTAATGATCAAATTCCCTACCGATTATGGAATAGGAGAGCTATGCGGAAATCAGGTGGCCGCATGCGAATGCTACATTACTATGATGGAGATGGACGACCACCTCTAAGCCATGAATATAAAAGAACACTGGATAGTGACAGAGTCCATTGAAAGGCTTGAAGAGATACTTCTCGACGACTCTAAGCCTAATCAAACAACCAAGATTGGTACCCTCGCCAGCTCGGTGGTCCTCCAAGCAATTGAAAATTTTCTCAAAGATAACCGAGATGTATTTGCTTAGAGCCATGAAGACATGCCGGGAATAGACCCATCAGTCATGGTGCACAGGTTGAATGTGTCGCTCTCATTTCCACCTGTCCGTCAGAAGAAGCGGGTGTTCGCTCTAGAACGAGACCAAGCTATAGTAGAAGAAGTTCGCAAGCTACAAGAGGCATTGAGGCTAACCTGGATAAGATCCGGGCCATAATAGAAATGGCACCCCCTAAAAACGTGAAAGAAGTGCAAAGCCTCAACGGCAAGATAGCCGCACTTAATAGGTTCGTGTCCATAGCAACGATTAAGTGTCTACCTTTCTTTCGCACATTGAAGAAAGCCTTCAAATGGATGGCAGAGTGTCAGCAAGTGTTCGAGGACCTGAAGACCTACCTCTCTTCCTCACCCTTGCTGAGTTTGTTAAAGCTAGGGGAAGAATTATTACTCTATTTGGCTGTATCTCTGGCTGCCGTCAGCGCGACCTTAATTAGAGAAGAAGACAAGGTGAAGCCATAATTCCAGTAGCCTGCAAGCTGAAGCCATACTTCCAGGCCCACACCATTGCTGTCCAGACTGGTAAACCTCTATGACGAGCAATGAGTAGTCCCGAAGTTGCCGGATGGATGGCACTATGGGTAATAGAGCTGAGTGAGTTTGACATACAATATCACCCGCGTACTACCATAAAGGGACAAGTGATTGCCGACTTCATCATGGAGTTCATCAATATGGAAGGGCAGGGGGCAGAAGAGCCTCTTCACTAGAGCATCCACACGAATAGGTCATCTAACAAGCATGCTGGCGGAATCGGTGTAGTGCTCTGCTTCCCAGAGGGAGACGAGATCAAATGCATGGTTTGACTAGACTTCCCCATAACGAATAATGAAGTAGAGTATGAAGCCTTAGTAGCAGGACTAGACCTCACCAAAGCAGCAGAAGCGATAAGTGTGATCGTATACTACGATTCTAGGGTAGTCACTAGTCAGGTAAACAACAACTATGAGTGCAAAAGAGAAAGGATGAAGAAGTATCTGGATCAAGTGCGGAAATGTGTCAGAAAACTGCAAGCCAAGTTCTTCCAAATCCCTAGAAAAGAAAACTAGCAAGCTGATCGCCTTGCCAAAGCCGCGTCAGCCGAACACATGCCTCTCCCTGGTAAAGTACTTTCATTTGTTCAAATTTCACCCCTAATAGATGACGTCGGCATGCAGGAAGTAAACTCGGAGAGCAATTGGACTACACTAATAGTTTCCTATTTGAAAGACGGCAAACTACCCGATGGAAAGGAGGTTGCAAGAAAGCTGAAAGTTCAGGCAGTACAGTTCGTCTTGATAAGAGACATCTTGTACAAGAGGGGCTTTTCTTGACCGTACTTGAGATGTTTAAGTCTCGAAGAAGTGGATTATGTCATGAGAGAAATGCAAGAAAGGATCTGCAGCAACCATTCAGGGTCACGGTCATTGGTACATAAACTGGTTTGAGCTGGATATTACTGGCCTACTATGCAGAAGGATGCCCAAACTTATGTTAAAGTCTACAACAAATGTCAAAGGTTCAGTAACGTCATTAGACAGCTGACGAAAGAACTAACTCCAATAACAGCCCCGTGGCCATTCATTCAATGGGGACTCGACATCATGGGTCCATTCCCAGTAGCAATACGATAGCTGAAGTACCTTGTACTCGGTATAGACTATTTCACTAAATGGGTAGAAGCGGAAGCCTTGGATACCATTACGGAGAAGAATGTGAGGAGTTTCGTTTGGAAGAACATTGTCTGTAGATATGGAATCCTTAGAGTCTTAGTCTCCGACAACGGGAAGCAGTTCGACAGCGACTCCTTCAAATATTTTTGCTCACAGTTGGGAATCAAAAACCACTACTCCTCCCCAGCCCACCCACAAGCCAACGGGCAAGTTGAGGTCACGAACCGATTCTTACTTAAGATCAATAAGACTCGACTTGAGGGGGTGAAAGGTGTATGGCTAGAAAAGCTACCAAGCGTACTATGGGCATATAGGATGACAACAAGAATGCCTACTAGGGAAACACCATTTTGACTAGTGTATGGAAGCGAGGCAGTCATCCCAACGGAAGTCAGCCTCATGACCTACAGAGTGGGAAATCATGATGAAAGAAAGAACGAGGCTTGCACTATACCAGGACCTCATGGCCAAGCACTACAACTCTTGAGTCAAACACTGAGACTTCAAGGTTGGAGATCTCGTCTTGAGGAAGGTAATGGGCACCGCTAGAGACCCCGCACAAGGAAAGCTCGACCCAAACTGGGAAGGACCCTACAGAATCATGTCATGGCTGAGGGAAGGCACCTATCACCTAGAAACACTGGACGGACAGAAGTTGCACCACTCGTGGAACACCAAGTATCTCCGAAAATACTACCAATAGACATAATAACATGAAAAGAAACACTCCTCATTCTCCAATTTATTTTAGTTAATTTTTGCTACAGTACTTTTTAAGCCCATAGAGTCGGTCTTTTTCTGTAAAGAACAATTTTTCTATATGCATTTATCATAATAAGAGGAGTTTATTAAAAAATAACTTGCGTATTTATCTGTTTCTACATGTTTATTCTACATGCCTATGAAGTCCATAAGTGGACGGATTCGTTAGTCCATAAGTGGACGGATTCATAGTTAAGTCCAGAAGTGGACGACCTTATCATGTTAGGATGAGTCAATATAAAGTCCATGAGTGGACGAATTCACTATTAAGTCTACAGGTGGACAGATCCATAACTAAAGTGGACGGATTTATAATTAAGTGGACGGCTTCATGACTTAGTCCATAATTGGACAAGTTCATCCCACAAGGGTAAGTTAATACTATTGTCCATAAGTGGATGGGTCCATAAGTGGATGGATCCATAATTGAGTGTGTAAGTGGACGAGTTTATCCCATGAGGATAAAAAATCCACGAATGAACGAACTAATTAAATCCACAAGTAGACGGATTCATGATTAATCCACAAGTGGACGAATTCATAAAGTCCACAAGTGGACGAGTTCATCCTATGAGGATATCCACCAGTGGACAAGGTCAGTAAAAAGTCTAAAGGTGGATGAATTTACTAGTTCACAAAAAGGATGGTTTCAAAGAAGACGGGTTGAAATCGTTAAAGTAGATGAGTCTAGGCCATGAGGACACCTTAAGTGGATGGGTTCATCCTAGTTTACCAAGTACAAACATATCCTAGCATACATACAAGTGCAAGGAGTGAACATACACACCTACAAATAAAAAGCAACACATGCATGCTGAAAGCGACGAGTATAAAATACCATAAATAAAGTAAAGTTTCTACAAGCAAAGCCCAAAAAACAAAAGGGCATTAAAACATTATATGGAAATTAGATCAAATTTACAATAAAAAAGAAAAGGCTAAGTTCAGGAGGCTGGGAGGTCTTGTGGGTTTTCGTCACCCTTAGGAGGAAGAGCCTGGACGCCTTGAGCAGAGGGATCTTTAGCATTATAAGGGTCTTCAGCATTAGGAGGGTTGGCTGACGAGGTCAAAGGGATGACGGGCTAGTCCACGGCGGGTTGGGCAAGGATGATACTATCATCTTTTGGATCCGCCTCGGACTTGGTGGAGTCGTCAATTTCTTCAAAAACAGTATCGCCTACGGGGTTAGGATCGTCCATAGTGACCTTGAATAAATCCAAATTAGGGTAGACGGACTTGACCTGCTTTAGGCAGTCCTTAATCTCGTCACCATAATAGACGACGCAAGCATCTATAAAAGGCTGCGAAGCCTTAAACTCTACCACAACGTCAGTCCTAGCCGTCTCAACCTGGCCTAGAAGAGTTGTCAGCTCCTCTTCCTCCTCCAGCTTTTCATTTAGCTCCTTTACCTTTTGATTGAGAGTACAAAGAACTTTCTTGTACTGCTCTTGCCTGTTAGTCAGGTTCTTGATGTGCTTGTGTAGACGAGTCAGTGCAATGCCTTTATACGAACCAGTGCCTACGCGATAGAAAAGTCATTAGCTTATTGAACACAAAAGTTAGTAAAAAGAAAGAAAGGAAGAAACATACCAAGACAAGGTCAAAAAGACCTGACGCCCTAGCTTCTCCATCGCTTGCTCAGCACAAGGATCTACTTCCTTATTTTTGATGATGGACTTCATCACCTCAACGGCGTAGTCCTTGTGGGTAAGAAGGTGGCGATCAGCTTCCTGAGTGACTGGACCTGATGACATCATTAACCCCTTGCCTGCCTTATGGCTTGGCTTAGGGGGCGACGATTTCTTGGGGTGCTTATCCCCAGGGGTGACGACAGCTTTCTTGGGAGGACGGTCGTCCTTCCTGTCAGCCTTCCTTTTAGGAGCTCCCTTTCCGATGGCCTTAAGGGCTGACGAGGACGTCCCATCCCCCTTTGTTTTCTTTTCTTCTTCTTTCCTTCGGGCAGCAATTGCCCACACCAACGCCTTCCATTTTTGCAAAAAATGAGTGACGAGATTCAGAACAAGAAATGACCAAAAGAAAGCAATGGGAGGAATTAAGGGATACTTACGTCGACGAGAATAGGCGTTAACTTGTGAGCTACCGGCGTTGACTCCGGACCTCCGCAGTAATGGTGTAAAGTGTCAAGTGTAATGAAGTCCCGACACTTCCGCTCGTCCAACGGGATCTCTGTTACCCAACGGATAAAGACTTCTTGCTCGTCTGTGATATGTGGACGAACACTAGCTGAAAACAAGAAAAGTAGACGGTGTTAGAAATTTGAAACAAATGAACTAAGGGAAGAAGCAGACGGGATTAACCTGAATCCTTGATAAAAGCCCAAGTATTGTCAAAACCATGAGGCATCGTCGCCCACTCTTCCTGACGGCATACCCAGTTTGTCCATTTGAAAAAAAAAATACCTGCCCTTCCAATTCCTATTGGAATCAGGCATATCAGATACTAGCTTCAGCTCTTTCTTCCTTGCTGCGAAGTGGTATATCCCTTGAACCGAGACGATATGTTGAGGTCGATAACACCAAAAGAACTAGTCAAGAGTTAGCTGGCGGTTCCCGCCGTTTAGACGACCCCACAAGATCTCAGCCCCAATGAATATCCTCCAAGCATTGGGGAAATTTGGCTGACGGACAAACCCAAAAAGTTAGCTAACTAGCGGTGAAGTGCCGTTAGTGGCAGCCTCAATCCTGCCACGAACATGGCATCGTACATGCCGACATTCGTAGTCTTCCCTGAATAGCACTTCTCAAACTTCCCAGGGAGACGGATTGGGATGTCGTCAAGAATTTTGTAACAGTCACGTAAAGTGTTGAAAACCTTGTCCTACATCGTCGGCAGAAAGTCATTGACAGTCCATATCTTGGGGAGGATGAAAGGACGGTCATCTCTGAGGCCTCCCAAAGTACTCTCTAAGGCCTCCTCATCACCATCATTTTCATCGCCGTCACTCTCTCTCTCCTCTTCCCCCTCATCACCCTCGTCTTCACCCTCACTCACTAGTCCTTTCTCATCTTTTCCTCTACAACTTTCCACTTCCTCGTCAGGAGATTGGGTTGACGTTTCCCTCTCTGACGACCATGAGAAGCCCTCCTCGGGCTCATGACCTGACTGGAAGACCTCGTCGTAGCCCACTCCTTCGCGGACCTACAGTTGTTCACTTGTCACCTCTCTAAACATCTGACTACCTAGAAGCGACATATTCATTCTAAGAACCTAAGTTGATGGCCTCACTATAGAACTAATAAACTAGAAAAATGAAATAAGGGATAGAAAAAAATAAAAGAGAACTTACAAGTAAACGATTCCTTGAAAAAGGATGAGATGATGGCAGCGAAGGTGACGAGACTGGCAGGCTGACGGAAGTAAGGTGTTCAGAAGGCGACAGGCTCTCTCTCAAAGATCAGTAAAGGTTGAAATGTAGGAAATGAGGGGAAGAGTTGAGACATATATATAGATAGAAAATGCACGGAAGACAAAGCGACACCCTCGTCCAGAAGCGGGGCCAATTAGCTCGCGCCACTTGCTCAAGCATTTAATAAAGGCTGCTCGAGGAATCATCCATAAATGACCTTTCTTTTCTCTGAAAAATAATTATTAATAATAAAAACTACAAAGCTAAGTCCATAAACCGTCAGCTAAAGCTGACGAGAATATGGAGTAGAGGGCAGCTGATAAGGGTAATTTTGTAATATTGATACTCACCCAAGGCAAAAGGCAACGGTCTTAATAAGGTCATCAGCATTGCTTATGAGAGACAACAAAATTGTAAAGTCTACGGCTCCACCCCGAAGCTGACAACGGCATATTGGATGATGACATAGGAAGAACTGACGGGGATAAGCTGAAGGGGATACGTAAGCCTTTGATGGGTCTGATGTGGCCTTACTTGGTCTCCATGCATGCGTGTATAAGGAAACATCTTGTGCTCCACGCTTAACCCTAATCAAGAAGACTCCTACAAGGAAAGAATTCCAGGAGATACGTGAATTAAAGAGGTTCTCTCCTACAAGGAAAGATCTTCTAAACCAAGGTGCGGATGTCAACCCTACACTACTATAAAAACCCCAAAACCCTCACAAACCAAGGTACGCATAATTTACCCAGATCTGGCACTCTAGAGTTGTAAAGAATTTTCTGACTTAACCTTCGGAGGGTCTTTGACCGGTACCGCACCGGTACTTTCCTAGGGTTTTATTTGTCTTTTTTTCGCAGGTCTTGATTCAAGCATATGAGTATTGTGCGGCTTACTGGTAATTTTCGGCATCATCAATAATTTTAGTGCTTAAGTTCTTGTGATATTTTTATTATTGATTTACCTATCTAGAAAAGTGTTTTATTTTGTAGAATTATTTGATTTAACATAGAGTTCAAGGACGTTAAACGCTTAAGATTTTATGCAAATCAATTCAATAGTTTTGTTTTGCCTAAAATGGTTTTCTCTTTTTCTATCATTTTGTAAAAGAAAATGTCCAACTATTTTTATTTAATAAAAAATTCTAAGTTACTGGCAAAATATATATTTAGTAAACATTATTTAAAACTACCATTTTAAGTGTCCTAGTAGTTCTGCCGTAGCAAGATTAGTGTGAATGAGATTCATTTAACAACTTCCCAATGATGAGGTAACCTAGGCCAGAATTGAATACCAGTCCGCCAAGGAAGAAAACCGAGTAGCACTTCCAAGGGATAGAACAAGATGGGTTCCACCACTCAAGGCTGGTACAAAACAAACGTTGGAGCTATTTTCATTTTTCAAAGAGATTGAAAAACAGGGCATAGGAGTCGTGGTTTGCGACAGTGAAGGCTAGGTGCTGCATGGCAGCTTTGTCTGCAGTTGTTGAGGGTGTGTAGGAAGCGGAGGTTAATGTGCCAGGTTGGTGGGCATGCCCTTATGGATAAAAAAAAAGAAGGGTAAATTCTACTAACACCCCCCGAGGTTTGGGCTCATATCCAACCAGGTCCATGAGATTTCAAAATTGTCCACTCTAAGGACAATTTTATCCTAATGAAGTTAACTTATGTTACTTATTTTTCTTTCTCCCTCTCATCCCTCTATTTCTCTCTTTCTCTCCTTCAATCTCTCCTCTCTTATCCGCCGTCCCTTCACAAATTTTCCAAATTTGTTTAGCCAAGTTAGGTCCTCCACACCACTCTCCACCGAGCCTAACACCGTAGTGACGTTCTTGAAGGCAATGGTTGGCACTGGTCGGCGATGGTCTCCATAGAGCGTGGGTCTATGGTGGTTTATGGTTTTGGTTTGTGGTTGTGGGCTTTGTAGCGATGTTGGTGAGGTGGTGGTTGTGGTCTCAAGTAATGGATTTGTGGGCTGAGTTTGATTTGCAGTAGGGGTGGTTGTGGGTTCCGATGGAGTGGTGGGTTTACTACAAGTTTTTTGGATTTAAGTTTTGTTGAAGGATTTAGGTTTTGTTGCTATGGATTTGGTTGAGTTTTGTGGCCAATTGTGGTTGTGGGTTAAGATATGGTGGTGCCGTGGTGGGTTTGTTGGGTTTTTTTTTGGATTTGGGTTTTGTTGCTGAGGTGGTGGTTGTGGTTGGCTGAGGTGGTGGTTATGGCAGAGGATGACGATGATTGGACAGGTGCAAAGGATGACGATGAGACCGCCTTAGGTGAACTCTGCTTCATTTCCTCTCTTTCTCTTACTCTATTTTTTTTTTCCAGTTTTTATTTAAGGAGAGAGAGAGAAAGGGGTTGATATGTCGTGAGGCTTGAGAGGGTAAGGAGATGGAGGCATTGGACATTGAAGGGCCTCCGCTCTCAACAAAAAAAAGTGAGAGTTTGCTGGGTTTTTTGGATTTGGGTTTGTCTTTGCTCAGTTTGCATTTTCATAGAGGGAGAGAGAGAGAGAGAAAGATGAGCTAACAAAGGCTACCGTGAAGAGAGAGAAGAGAGAAGCTAACAGAGGCTAACGGTGTTTAGAGACAAAATTGTCTTTAGGGACTAAAGTGGTCAATTTTGAAATCTCATGGACCTGATTTGTATTAACCCAAACCTCAGGCGTGGTTAGTAGAATTTACCCAAAAAAGAAAACCAACTCATGACTAGGCCCGTTGGGCTTGTGGGTTATGGGCCTGGACAATACCGGGCCGGACCATAGACCGTGAGCTTTTTGGTGACCTTAGGCATCCAATGGTGATATAAGGATTAAAGGGAGACTTGCAGATGGGGTGCGTGAGTTTGTGTATGTGTGTTTATCACTAGCTCAGCCAGTGGCAGCTCCACAAAATTATTTTAGGGGGTCAATTTTAACAACTTATTGGTTTTTGTAATTTTTCTAATTATTGAAGTTTTTTTTTTTTAAAAATAAAATTTTCTATTTATATAGCATTAACCTTTAAAAAGAATTTTTTTGGGGGGGGGGGGGGCTATAGCATTAGACTATTAAGGATTCAACTTAACCATTCAATCAAAAATAATGTCTTCACTCCTTACTGTATCATACCCCCTTGTCATTTGTCTTGTATAAAAGAAAAGAAGAAGAAGAAGATTTGTTTACCTTTCTCAAAATATAAATATTACTGCTTATATCTTTATTATTAAGCCATTATTTGCAAATTAAATTAATGAACTTAGCATAATCTTTTAAATAAAATTCATAATAATATAAAATGATTAAATTGGTTATTCAAAAAAAAAAAAAAAATCAAATCTAGTATTTTTTTGTAAATAAAAAAACATGTAGAAACTTCGAGGAAACTTCCTGTAAACCTTAAACTCCACTCCAACCACCTACTCACAGAATATCACATTTACTACTACTATTTTTTATTTTCAAATCTCATAAGCTATCTCACTTTTCAATTTCCTTGGATTTTTTTTTTCTTAAAAGAACACTAAAACTCAAACAATTTCGTTAGCACATTTTCAAAATTATTTAGCAATCTAACAACTCAAGAGTAAGAAACTTGAGTATAATAAACTCAAGTCTCACATCGTGGCAGCAGCTGAGGTGGAAATTTTGTCCACGTAGGCATAGAAATTGAGTCCATAAGACTCGAGTTCTGTTATATTGAACTCAAGTCTATTGGACTTGATTTTGTTTAAATGAAAACCGAGGCTTACGAACTTGATTTCTATGCCTGGTGGACAGCCCTCCATGTGTTTAATGTGGGTCCCAACAATGCCTTTTTCCTTTAATTCTCTTTGTTTCTCTCACTCAGTTCCTTTTTCCCCTAATTTTCTTCGTCTCTCTCACTTAGTGTCACTCTCTCACTCACTGCAACATGCTTCCCTCTCACTCTTCAAAGACTCTTCTTTCACACTCTTCAAAAACTTTGCTACTGAAGATCAGTTCCCTCTCACTCTACACTCTCATCTCATCTATGTCGCCTTTTCCCCCCTCTGCCTACCTCTCCGTTGCTTTCTCCCTCTTCAAACACTTGGCAAACACTCTCATACATTCTCATAGACTCTCAGACCCTCTCAAACACTCTCATACGACACTATTCTTTGCTACGGATCTTCCCTCTACACTTTCATCTCTGTCTCAATCAACATCAATTACAAAACTTTGCGTATGAAATGCCAACAACTTGTTACAACCTATGGTACAATTATGACATTATGTCCCAACGCCTCAACCAAATTTGCATATACTCACCCCACATCACATAAAAAGTAGTCATTACCTATTTCATATTCTTTTAAAATTCCAAATCATTCTAAGGGCACGACTTCCTAAACCCGTTCAAATAAGTTATGATGAACAAAAATATTATACCAAACCACTCATTATCCATTTCATATCTGTTACAAATCTTAAACAAATATATCTTGAAATAATTTATGCTAAAAATCCTAGAAATACTATCTTAGGTATCAAACTCATAATCAATTTAATACCCATGATAAAAACCTAACAATATTAAATATCTTAAATATTTTTTTTTAAAACCTAGCAAATAATTAATCACAATACTTACACTAACAAAACTAAATAAATATTCCCAATATTTAGAATAATATCTTAAATAAGTTGTAATAAAAACTTCACTCAATAAATAAATAACATAACTCAAGCACAAATTTATAATCCATTTCATACCCATGATAAAAATCTAACAATACTAAATATCTTAAATAATTTTTAAAAAAGAAAAACCAGCAAATAATTAATCACAATATTTACACTAACAAGACTAAACAAATATTCCCAATATTTAGAATAATATCTTAAATAAGTTGTAATAACTTCACTCAATAAATAAGTAACATAACTGAAGTACAAATTTATAAAACATTACTTGAGATGTAGATTTACTTCCATTGTGAGAGTGTTGTGAAAGTGTGAGAGTGTGAGCTGATGAATTTTGTTGAGGGAAAGAGTGTTGTGTTGCACTGAGTGAGTAAGAGACAAACTGAGTGAGAGGGACAGAGAGAATTAAGGGAAAAAGACACTGCTAAGACCCACATTAAACATGTGGAGGGCTATCCACCAGGCATAGAAATCGAGTTCGTAAGCCTTGGTTTTCATTTAAACAAAAATGAGTCCAATGGACTCAAGTTCAATATAACAGAACTCGAGTCTTAAGGACTCGATTTCTATGCCTACGTGGACAAAATTTCCACCTCAGTTGCTACCATGATGTGGGAATCGAGTTCATTATACTTGATTTTGCACAGCGAAATCGAGTTTCTTACTTTCGCGTTGTTAGATTGTTAAATAGTTTTGAAAATGTGCTAACTAATGAAATTGTTTGAGTTTTAGTTTTATTTTGAAAAAAAGTCCCAGTTTCCCTTCTCAAAGTTTCAAGTGTAGACGATGAAGAATAAAAATTCAGACTCAAGCTTCCTCTATCTTGCTTGTGAATTTCTGTTATCTTCTACTTCCTCTTCTTGTTTTTCT
The DNA here is from genome assembly GCF_040712315.1 of Castanea sativa. Taxonomy (NCBI): domain Eukaryota; kingdom Viridiplantae; phylum Streptophyta; class Magnoliopsida; order Fagales; family Fagaceae; genus Castanea; species Castanea sativa. Next base: position 30,440,766 of record NC_134024.1, on the reverse strand, counting down.
CCTCTTATTGTGTAGCTATGCATCTTTTAATTTATTGTCGGATCTTCCCATCCTTTTTTATTAGTTTTTAGTGTTAGGTTGGTCAAATTTTTATTTTATGGGTTCAAAAGAATTTTTTTTTTAATATTATATTTAATTTTTTCATTTTCTTCAAGTCAGGGGGTTCATTTAAACCCCTTGCCTTTAACATGGCGCCGCCACTGGCTTTGCGCAACTAATTGTTGCATGCAGTTTTGGTTGTGGCCTGTTAGTGTAATAAAAAAAAAAGTGATAAAAGGATTACAGGGAGACTTGCACATGTTTTCTTAAGCAGAGAATCATGGTAAAAAAGAAGAGTAATGTTGTCGCCATAAACTATTTTACAACTTTTTTTTATTAACTATAGTTGTTGCCAATTTCAACTAGTTCTTATATGGTCCACTATTAATATCACTTTTCACTTATCAGTAATTACTTACTACA